>NC_140173.1:109328688-109393688 GCF_963971535.1 Notolepis coatsorum | reverse complement strand
GGCTGACCTTGGGTATAGGTGTAGATATAGTGTACTTCTGCTTTGCACTATATAGTACTGTACATTAGTACACTGCATAGTATTGTATATTATATGGTAACTCAGAACATTGTACATATGTCTATACCGAACACTGTGACCTCATTTTCTTCTTCTAAATTACATGCTATACTATGTTATTTGATACTATCTTGTCTAGCACAGTCTCTGGAGCGTAACAGTAAGAAGCATTTTGTATGAAAGTATTCTGTACTTCTGTATGACAACTATTAAAGAAACTTGAAACTTGAAACTTGAAACTTGTGTTCGGAAGTCTTGGCCATGTACACAAATGCACCATGACCGGTCTGAGAATTGCTGCAATGTCTAAAAGAAAAGCCAAACAAATTGCCAAATATTGCTCTGTCTCAGCTATTATTGGCAGCTTAGCCACGTGGAGAAGGTGGTGCTATGTGTACCCTTAAGTGTTCAGTGCTGCTTGGCCCCAATACATTTGATTCCCTGTTTATGTAATATAATTTGTGGAACCAAATAAAGTATTAAAATGTGTGTGTGTGTGTGTGTGTGTGTGTGTGTGTGTGTGTGTGTGTGTGTGTGTGTGTGTGTGTGTGTGTGTGTGTGTGTGTGTGTGTGTGTGTGTGTGTGTGTGTGTGTGTGTGTGTGTGTGTGTGTGTGTGTGTGTGTGTGTGTGTGTGTGTGCGTGCGTGCGTGCGTGCGTGTGTGTGTGTGTGTGCTTAGCATGAAGCAGTCTGAGATCAGGCAGCACTGGTGTGGACTGCAGGGAAAGCTAGCTTGTTTGGAGTTTGCTGACCACTCAGTCTCACACTCAGTGTATAAGAATGCCGCTGTTGGTGAGGATGTTTTAAAATTTACCATCAAAGCAAGACTGCAGGTATTACCCACTCAATACGATCTGTCCACTTGGTATCCTCAAACTCACAGTCCATTCAGGATTCACAACACCTAGAATCCATTGCACACATAACAAATGGATGTAATGCATACAAACACCTGTACATCGCTCGTTATGACCGTATTGTGGACATTGTGTCTGATGTGGTACCGGTACAGAACATATCACCTTCTAGTGCAGCAATGTACAAACATGCCAGAGTGAAACCAGAGTGGTTTGGCCTTACCAACGATGTTTTTGCTAACATACCAAATACACCGGACGTTGTTTTTGTTGACACCAGCCACGGAGAGGTGCTGGTCATAGAAGTAGGCTGTACCTTTGATCTGTACATGGACCAGGCCTTCCGGGACAAGTATATCAAATACCAACCACTGCTCAGTGTGATGGCTGACCTTGGGTATAGGTGTAGATATAGTGTACTTCTGCTTTGCACTATATAGTACTGTACATTAGTACACTGCATAGTATTGTATATTATATGGTAACTCAGAACATTGTACATATGTCTATACCGAACACTGTGACCTCATTTTCTTCTTCTAAATTACATGCTATACTATGTTATTTGATACTATCTTGTCTAGCACAGTCTCTGGAGCGTAACAGTAAGAAGCATTTTGTATGAAAGTATTCTGTACTTCTGTATGACAACTATTAAAGAAACTTGAAACTTGAAACTTGAAACTTGTGTTCGGAAGTCTTGGCCATGTACACAAATGCACCATGACCGGTCTGAGAATTGCTGCAATGTCTAAAAGAAAAGCCAAACAAATTGCCAAATATTGCTCTGTCTCAGCTATTATTGGCAGCTTAGCCACGTGGAGAAGGTGGTGCTATGTGTACCCTTAAGTGTTCAGTGCTGCTTGGCCCCAATACATTTGATTCCCTGTTTATGTAATATAATTTGTGGAACCAAATAAAGTATTAAAATGTGTGTGTGTGTGTGTGTGTGTGTGTGTGTGTGTGTGTGTGTGTGTGTGTGTGTGTGTGTGTGTGTGTGTGTGTGTGTGTGTGTGTGTGTGTGTGTGTGTGTGTGTGTGTGTGTGTGTGTGTGTGTGTGTGCGTGCGTGCGTGCGTGCGTGCGTGTGTGTGTGTGTGTGCTTAGCATGAAGCAGTCTGAGATCAGGCAGCACTGGTGTGGACTGCAGGGAAAGCTAGCTTGTTTGGAGTTTGCTGACCACTCAGTCTCACACTCAGTGTATAAGAATGCCGCTGTTGGTGAGGATGTTTTAAAATTTACCATCAAAGCAAGACTGCAGGTATTACCCACTCAATACGATCTGTCCACTTGGTATCCTCAAACTCACAGTCCATTCAGGATTCACAACACCTAGAATCCATTGCACACATAACAAATGGATGTAATGCATACAAACACCTGTACATCGCTCGTTATGACCGTATTGTGGACATTGTGTCTGATGTGGTACCGGTACAGAACATATCACCTTCTAGTGCAGCAATGTACAAACATGCCAGAGTGAAACCAGAGTGGTTTGGCCTTACCAACGATGTTTTTGCTAACATACCAAATACACCGGACGTTGTTTTTGTTGACACCAGCCACGGAGAGGTGCTGGTCATAGAAGTAGGCTGTACCTTTGATCTGTACATGGACCAGGCCTTCCGGGACAAGTATATCAAATACCAACCACTGCTCAGTGTGATGGCTGACCTTGGGTATAGGTGTAGATATAGTGTACTTCTGCTTTGCACTATATAGTACTGTACATTAGTACACTGCATAGTATTGTATATTATATGGTAACTCAGAACATTGTACATATGTCTATACCGAACACTGTGACCTCATTTTCTTCTTCTAAATTACATGCTATACTATGTTATTTGATACTATCTTGTCTAGCACAGTCTCTGGAGCGTAACAGTAAGAAGCATTTTGTATGAAAGTATTCTGTACTTCTGTATGACAACTATTAAAGAAACTTGAAACTTGAAACTTGAAACTTGTGTTCGGAAGTCTTGGCCATGTACACAAATGCACCATGACCGGTCTGAGAATTGCTGCAATGTCTAAAAGAAAAACCAAACAAATTGCCAAATATTGCTCTGTCTCAGCTATTATTGGCAGCTTAGCCACGTGGAGAAGGAGGTGCTATGTGTACCCTTAAGTGTTCAGTGCTGCTTGGCCCGATACATTTGATTCCCTGTTTATGTAATATAATTTGTGGAACCAAATAAAGTATTAAAATGTGTGTGTGTGTGTGTGTGTGTGTGTGTGTGTGTGTGTGTGTGTGTGTGTGTGTGTGTGTGTGTGTGTGTGTGTGTGTGTGTGTGTGTGTGTGTGTGTGTGTGTGTGTGTGTGTGTGTGTGTGTGTGTGTGTGTGTGTGTGTGTGTGTGTGTGTGTGTGTGTGTGCGTGCGTGCGTGCGTGCGTGCGTGCGTGCGTGCGTGCGTGCGTGCGTGCGTGCGTGCGTGCGTGCGTGCGTGTGTGTGTGTGTGTGCTTAGCATGAAGCAGTCTGAGATCAGGCAGCACTGGTGTGGACTCAGACTACAGGGAAAGCTAGCTTGTTTGGAGTTTGCTGACCACTCAGTCTCACACTCAGTGTATAAGAATGCCGCTGTTGGTGAGGATGTTTTAAAATTTACCATCAAAGCAAGACTGCAGGTATTACCCACTCAATACAATCTGTCCACTTGGTATCCTCAAACTCACAGTCCATTCAGGATTCACAACACCTAGAATCCATTGCACACATAACAAATGGATGTAATGCATACAAACACCTGTACATCGCTCGTCATGACCGTATTGTGGACATTGTGTCTGATGTGGTACCGGTACGGAACATATCACCTTCTAGTGCAGCAATGTACAAACATGCCAGAGTGAAACCAGAGTGGTTTGGCCTTACCAACGATGTTTTTGCTAACATACCAAATACACCGGACGTTGTTTTTGTTGACACCAGCCACGGAGAGGTGCTGGTCATAGAAGTAGGCTGTACCTTTGATCTGTACATGGACCAGGCCTTCCGGGACAAGTATATCAAATACCAACCACTGCTCAGTGTGATGGCTGACCTTGGGTATAGGTGTAGATATAGTGTACTTGTGTCTGAGAATTGCTGCAATGTCTAAAAGAAAAGCCAAACAAATTGCCAAATATTGCTCTGTCTCAGCTATTATTGGCAGCTTAGCCACGTGGAGAAGGAGGTGCTATGTGTACCCTTAAGTGTTCAGTGCTGCTTGGCCCCGATACATTTGATTCCCTGTTTATGTAATATAATTTGTGGAACCAAATAAAGTATTAAAATGTGTGTGTGTGTGTGTGTGTGTGTGTGTGTGTGTGTGTGTGTGTGTGTGTGTGTGTGTGTGTGTGTGTGTGTGTGTGTGTGTGTGTGTGTGTGTGTGTGTGTGTGTGTGTGTGTGTGTGTGTGTGTGTGTGTGTGTGTGTGTGTGTGTGTGTGTGTGTGTGTGTGTGTGTGTGTGCGTGCGTGCGTGCGTGCGTGCGTGTGTGTGTGTTATATGCCCTTGGGGTGTGAGCCGCTGTGTGACCAGGCTGACTGAGTGGTTAAGTGTCTAGTGGAAAGCTCACAGATTACCACAGTATGGACTGGGTCTGGAGAGAAAACACAGGGAGAGAGAGAGAGAGAGAGAGAGAGAGAGAGAGAGAGAGAGAGAGAGAGAGAGAGAGAGAGAGAGAGAGAGAGAGAGAGAGAGAGAGAGAGAGAGAGAGAGAGAGAGAGAGAGAGAGAGAGCGAGAAAGAGAGAGCAGCTCTTACTTATCTGTCTGACTTATGAACCTGTCAACAGAAATGGTCCTGTCTGTCTGTCTGTCTGTCTGTCTGTCTGTCTGTCTGTCTGTCTGTCTGTCTGTCTGTCTGTCTGTCTGTCTGTCTGTCTGTCTGTCTGTCTGTCTGTCTGTCTGTCTGTCTGTCTGTCTGTCTGTCCTACGCTGGGAAGCTTCGTGAAATGACTGAATGTCGAAATAGTCTAGTCAAGTGCTAGTTTGTACATCCCCCATTCAACAGTCAACCAGTAGAGGGCGTATTTTCACTACGAATGAAGGGTCCATTGATCATGTTCATAATATCATGAAACTCCTTATTGACAAGGTATAGACATTGAGACCCACCCTCTCCACCACCGTGCAAGGTAAATCCTGAGCCCACACCTACAGTACCAGTTTGGAAACAGAATCCAAAGTGCCGGACGATCTTCACACAGTTGCTACATGCATGAATGAAGAGGTTCACCGTGATGTATTATTTAAATTCACACGAACAACCCAATATAATTAATGTCTAGTGTATGAAAACGTAGGACTATCATTTTTCAACACAGTGAATTATTCATGTTGATATAACCCTCGATCAAGTCCAACAAAGAACAAGCTGTGTGTATATTTAATTATGGAAAATCTTTTATTATTTCCCTCTCCAAACAGGGAGCTTTGAACAACAATATGTCACAGAGTTGTCAAATCAGTAAAATATAATTTGACATACAGTATTTGACAGAAAATAATTACTAATATTTCATTCAGATTGGTGAAAATGAATAATGTATGTGTTGTTTACATCCTGGTATGTTTTATAGACCTGGGGAGTCACGTGATAGTTGATAGAGCAGCCTGGTGGCGTCTATACTTTCTACATCAGAGCTCGGTTTCCGGGTTCCTCCGATTGGCCACGACGCCCACGTGACCTCCGCTAGCACGCCCCCTTCCTGCCGCGCGCCTTGCTGCGCTCGCCAAGCTGCTGCCGCGCCGCGCTCCCAGCTTCCTCAATGAAATGGAAATCGCTACTTTACATCAGGGTGAACGCTGGCTGTTGGTAACACCACCCAGCCACTTCAATGACAGGCCCTCATATTTGCGAATGCATAAACTATTAAAAAAATATACCGTTAACTGGAATATGTTGTTTCATTACACATATGTTGGATTATGTAATTGGTTTGTCATGACAAACCAATAAAATCGCTACTTTACATCAGGCTGAACGCTGTTATGCTGCCACCACCCACTTCAATGACAGAGCTTGGCGCATTACATCAGGCTGAACGCTGTTATGCTGCCACCACCCACTTCAATGACAGAGCTCGGCGCATTACATCTGGCTGAACGCTGTTATGCTGCCACCACCCACTTCAATGACAGAGCTCGGCGCATTACATCAGGCTGAACGCTGTTATGCTGCCACCACCCACTTCAATGACAGAGCTCGGTGCGGCAGGAGCTTGGCGCTTGAGGAAGCTGGCGAGCGCGGCGCGCGGCAGGAAGGGGGCGTGCTAGCGGAGGTCACGTGGGCGTCGTGGCCAATCGGAGGAACCCGGAAACCGAGCTCCGTTGTAGAAAGTATAGACGCAGCCTGGTGATTTTCTTAAAGGAACACGCCAACATTTTGGGAAATTAGCTTATCGTCTTCTCCAGAGAGAGACAAGAAGATACCAGTTTCCTCTCTGTGCGTTCAGTAGAAAGCTATCTGGCTGCATGTTAGCCTAGCTTAGCACAATGAATGGAAGCGGACAGTGCCGGTTAGCCTTCGGGAGAGGTGTTAGTTGGACAATGCCTAGGCTAACCGGCACTGTCCGCTTCCATTCATTGTGCTAAGCTAGGCTAACATGCAGCCAGATAGCTTTCTACTGAACGCACAGAGAGGAAACTGGTATATATCTTCTTGTCTCTCTCTGGAGAAGACGATACGCTAATTTCCTAAAATGTTGGAGTTTTCCTTTAAGGTAGCTGTGTTTATATGGTTCCTCTTATTCAATTGAGCTGAAATTTGACAGGAGCAGAGTTGAGATTAAATAAACAAGATTTGTGTTTTGAAATTGGAGAAAAAGCCATGGGTACAAGACTGTGTACCTAATGGCGCCAAATACATAAGAACTACAGTTTCCATCGTACACTTCAAGCCCAATGCGTAGTTGAGAGGACAATTTGATCAAATCAACAGAGTCAAAACAACAGACAGAATACACAATTGGAATTACAAACGAATGATTACCTCCATCGTTTTTGTGTTTTAGATGTGAATGTTCATTGCGATCAATAAGAAGATGGCAGCAAATGGCAAATGGCAAGGGATACCAATATTGATAACCTGATATTGGTATCCCTTGCCATTTGCCATTTGCTGCCATCTTCTTATTGATCGCAATGAACATTCACATCTAAAACACAAAAACGATGGAGGTAATCATTCGTTTGTAATTCCAATTGTGTATTCTGTCTGTTGTTTTGACTCTGTTGATTTGATCAAATTGTCCTCTCAACTACGCATTGGGCTTGAAGTGTACGATGGAAACTGTAGTTCTTATGTATTTGGCGCCATTAGGTACACAGTCTTGTACCCATGGCTTTTTCTCCAATTTCAAAACACAAATCTTGTTTATTTAATCTCAACTCTGCTCCTGTCAAATTGGTCAAAGATCAGCAAGGCTTATGGGTATAGTAGTAGAGGTGGTGGAAATGAGTAAACATCACAACATATTGTCACAGGCAGCCCTGGCTATGCCTCTAGTTGTTTCCCTTGTGTTTTTCCTTCACAGCTGCCTTCCATTTATTCATTAGCCCAACTGTAAATCAACTCCGGTTTTCCATCCACTCATTGCCACAGTAGTAGATCATCGTTCAAGGCCTCCTGAATTGTGTATTCAAGTTATTTCTCATGCGTTGCTTTGCTTCTTACTCTTGTTTCTCTGTGCCAAAGGATCACTGCCTGCCAGCCTGCCTGCCCGCGTGTACACCTCTCTGCCTGCCGCTCTGCTATCAGTCCACCAGCTACTAGCTTTCTAGCTAACTCCAGCTACCACCAGCTACCCCCTACTCACCTGCCCTCGCCTGTTGGACGTTTCCCCCTTCATTCCCTATCCCCTGGAACCCCCTTTTTATTGTTCATTCACAAACTCTGACCCTGTGTTCTGCATCTGGATTCCCCTTGTTGATTGGAACAGAACAATCTGGCCAACATGGACCCAGCAGACCCAGAGTCGCTCCACCAAGCCCTCGTCACCCAAGGTGTTCTCCTGGGTCAGTATCCACTTCTCTGGGTTGTCATGGAAAACCTCAAAGCTTTTTCAACCCACCAGGAACATCACCCAAGTAGACCTGGTTACCATTCATCTCTCCAATCCAGCCTCCGTAAACAGCACCCTCCCGTAGCCGCTCCTCCTTCCCCGGCTTCCCCTTCCAGAGAACCATGTGAACAATAGCCATGAAACTACACTATGATAAGTTTAAGATGGCATATATTATGGAGTTGCTTAGGGGGAATGCCTTAGATTGGGCTACAACTGTATGAGAAAACCAACCTGCCATTAGTTCCTCCTTTGACGGCTTAATTTCTGAGATGAAGAAGGTTTTGTCATCCTGTTTCGGATCTTCAGATTCGTCAGGGTATCCGTAGTGTAGCGGAATATACAACTGAATTCAGGACCATTGCTACAGATTCAGGGTGGAACAATGACTCTCTCCAGGTTTTTTTTCTTAAAGGGCTTAAAGCCCAACATCCAGGTTAAACCCTACTGATCAATTATGGGTAGTTTACATCATTGGTATATAATTTCATTATTTATTTTTTTCCATTTGACACCGGAAATGCCACTCCGAAAGAGTTAAAAAGGTCCACGCACGAATAACATGCACGCGCGAATCAAAAAAGCTTATCAAACGCCGACGTCACTACAGGTGCATATTAATGAGCCGAATCTAAAAGCTTATCAGACGCTAGCACGGCCGTGACGTCACTTCAGGAAACGTATGCCTTGCCCGTCCGGGTCATAGTACTACTCGATATATGGCGCTGGCTAACGTTAGCATTATGTCTACTGTCGTGAACCATTTGAGATCGGGGCATGTAGATCAATGGTGGCCCACTCGGTGCATCACAGTTAGCCTATAGCTCCGCCGTCCCTGCTACAGTAGGGACCACTACACTGACGTTAGCCTATAGCTCCGCCGTCCCTGCGGGTGGTTCTCTCCTCTTTGTGTGCCCCCGTCCTCGCGGGTGTCCTGCGGAGGAGCTTGTGGACGCGACAACAGCGGCGGCCGTAGGGTGTTTGAGCCTGTAGCGTTAGTTAGCTCATAGCTATCGTGTACCACTAGCCTTTACGGGCTCGAGCACCCTACGGCTGCCGCCGTTGTCGCGTCCATGGGCCCCCCGGCAGGGTACCCGTGGGGACGGGGTGTACAGAGAGGAGAGAACCATTTTGGGTCGGCCGTTCATGCCGGCCAGCGAGCCGGATGTCGGGATATGTTGTTAGGACAATAGCTACCAAGCTAAGCTATGTTAGCTACTAACGTTATAAACACAATATGTACAACGACACAATGATTTACATTATTACAAATATGGTAACGTGGTTGTGGCTTTTACAAATAGTGGTTAGCTTTAGAGATGGATGGCTATAATCACGGAGCAATAGTGTTAGGTGAAACAGATACATTTTCATTCGGCTAGTAGTAGCAAGCATATATCTATGGTAGCAAGGCTCTCTGCCTGCAGTGCCTGCCACTAGCTGTGTGTGACTCTCAGCGCCCCCTGGTGAGCCCCCTGGTGCCCTGCACCTGTTGTGACGAGATCATTTCGATTACACACGCACGTTATGAACCATTGATTAAAATATCCACGTGCGTGGTGATTGTGTTGGGCAGACAAAATGTTTGATAAAACGCTAAAACTTTTTTTCCTTCTTCATGAAAGTCACCGTTGGCCTAGTCCACATTGTTTATTGAACAAAAATACAACGTGAAGGTTGGCCTTTAACCCTTTCACTGCCGCACTACCAAACGGTTAACCCTTTCACCGCAACAATACACAGAAGGTTAACCCTTTCACTGCCACACAACAGCAGGTTAACCCTTTCACTGCCACACTACAGAAGGTTAACCCTTTACTATCACACTACCGACTGTTAGTAAAGGGTTAACCTTCTGTAGTGTGGCAGTGAAAGGGTTAAGGTCAAGATATACTTCTGTGTTGGCTGTCGCGGCTCTTTTTCCTACACGTTGTCGGCGAAGCCAGCTGCATACGTCTCACTGTGGCTTTTGGCGCTAGCAGTGCCAGCTCCAGCAATTTCTTGCTTCATTAGGAACTATAGTCACATAGCATCACCACTGACCTCTCCAGCCATTTCATTCTGCTGGATCCCAAGGTGAAACAGACCTTTTCTGAGTTGAAGAGGCATTTCACCTCTGCACTAGTTCTGTTTCAACCCGACCCCTCTTGCCAGTTTATTGTGGAGGTGAATGCCAATGACACCAGGGTTGGGGCTGTCCTCTCAATGTTCCAACTCAAAACAAAATCTTCATCCTTGTGCCTTATTCTCTCTGCGACTGTTGGTAATCGTGAGTTGTTGACCATAAAACTTGCCCTGGAGGAATGGAGACACAGAGCTGTACACTCATGTGTTGTTTGGACTGACCATAAGAACCTAAACTCCCATCAAGCCCGTTTGGTCAATGTTTTTGGTTGTTACAAATTCACCCTTACCTACCATCTTGGCTCCAGAAATCTAAAACCTGATGCTCTCTCTCACCCGTTTGTCTCCAAAGAAGCTCTTACCAATCCTGACACCATCCTGCCAGCATCCCCCTACTTGTCTTTTTGTACCTAACCTGACTCTGCTCGCTCCCAGGTTCTCCAGTGAGGACACATGTCCTAATTTCCAGGGATTGGTCGCACCCTGTCTGTCCTGAAAAGACACTTCTGGTGGTTCACCATGGAAGCTGACACTCAAGCCTTCATTTCCGCCTCTACAGTGTGTGGTCATGGAAAATCCCATTGTCCCCCTGCTGGTCTACTTCATCCCCTGCCTATTCCTGGCCGCTCTTGGACCCAAATCACTTTGACCCACACAACTCTACCCCATACTCACCATTGTTGATCGATTTACCAAGGCTATGCACATTGTGGTTCTCCCTGAACCCCCCACGGCCCATGAGACGGCCGGCTGCTGGTCCACCATGTCTTTAGTTTCAGACAGGGGTCCGCAGTTCATCTTGCAGGTGTGGAAGTCCTTCCGTCAAGCCCTTGGGTCTTCGGTGAGTCTCTCTGTTGATTTTCACCCACAGACTAACGGTCAAATGGAGTGGACCAATCAAGACCTAGAGGCCTGGTGGTCACAGAAATGCTGCCTCCTGGAGTTCCCAACTACCTTGGGATTGAATACGCTCACAATGTCCTGTCCAGCTTGACTACTGGTATGTCACCTTTCAAGGCTTCCTTGGGTTCCCAGCCCCCTTTGTTTCCCATCCAGGAGGATGAGAGTACGGTACCATCTGTCCAGGGTAGGGCTGACCCCTATTAGTCGATTAGTCGACTAATCGGTCGAAAGGAGCCGTAGTCGACTGCCAACCTCTTAGTCGAATACAAAAAAAATAAAAATAAAATATTTATAAAAAAATATCTTTTATTTTATTTTATTTTTTATCATTCTTTCCAAAAGAAAAAAGGCCTAGAAGCGTGGCTAACGCTAATGGCACGCATACCAGAGGCTAACTGCCTAAGAAAACAGGCACAGAGGCACTGAAAGAGGATTTCACCCATCTAATGAACACACTAGACTAGACAAATATCAAGATGTATCCATCAGTGGACCAATTGCATGCTTTTGCAGAGGACAAGAAGCCTTCAGTCGACTCCTTCAGACATTAAGCACCCCCCACAGCCCAAATGGAATGATACAAAAAATATATATATATATATATATATATATTAACCTTTTATTTATTTTTTTAGTCGACTAACGGCAAATTTTGGCCAATCATAGTCGACTATCCAAATCCTTAGTCGGGGACAGCCCTAGTCCAGGGTAATCTCCGTCGTTGCCACAAGGTCTGGAAGGATGCTTGCTCCAGCCTTCTCTGTACCACTGCCCACAACCAGCACCTTGCGGACTGTCACCGGGCATCTGCATCCAACTATCAAACAGGTCAGAGAGTTTGGCTTCCCTCTAAAAACATTAAAAACGGACTCTAGGATGAGATTGAAAGGGTGATTAACCCCTTGGATGTGAAATTGAATTGGTATCTGTCAGTTATTTATGCCCCCCAGCTGTTCCTCCTCCACCCACCCAGATCATCGATGATCACCCGGCCTACACCGTCTGGAAGGATGTACTGGATGTGTGCTACGAGGCCGGGGTTCCAAATTCTTGTCGATTGGGAGAGATATGCTCCTGAGGAATCGCACTTGGGGTCCCACGCTGCCTCATCTTGTACCCCTCTCTCATCCGGGATTTCATCAGAGCCATCCTGACAAGCCTGGTGGTTTTCTCAAAAAATAAGTTAAAACATTTACCTTTATTGGTGTAACACTAAAATAATAAAATAATCGATCCCTTCTTCAGCAATTATGAATCTACACAATACCGTTTGGCCATATTTACTTCTCTCATAGTTTGATCTTTACTGGGTTGCTACAATGGGTGAAATCACAGTTATTAGGGGGGAAAAAACACTATTTTTCTTTACACACACATACACACACTTATTTAGATTTACGTATATAAATATATATACATAATGTTTTGTAATTCAGATACTAGAATACTGCTTGTAACATACATAGTCTGATGATATAAACACCAGCCGAACTCCAGTGAGATACACACACAGCTCTTAAAGTCTAAGTACTGTTTAGAACAGCCTCTTCTGTGGCCACGGTCTGGTCTAAACTAAACTGGACATGGAGTCTGATTTACACTAGTTTATTCCAAACCATTCACTAAAACTGATTTACACTAGTTTATTCCAAACCATTCACTAAAATGGATTTACACTATTTTATTCCAAACCATTCACTAAAACTGATTTACACTTGTTTATTCCAAACCATTCACTAAAACGGATTTACACTAGTTTATTCCAAACCATTCACTAAAACTGATTTACACCAGTTTAATCCAAACATGTACTAAATCTGATCTACGCTATAGTTTAATTCAAACCATTCACTAAATCTGATCCAGTTTAATCCACACCATTCACTATATCTGATTTACACCAATTTAATCCAAACCAGTCACTAAATCTGATTTACACCAGTTTAATCCAAACCATGAACTAAATTTGATTTACACCAGTTTAATCCAAACCATGAACTAAATCTGATTTACACCAGTTTAATCCAAACCATGAACTAAATCTGATTTACACCAGTTCAATCCACACCAGTCAGGCATGTTGTATTTATTCACACTGTGTACAGCGTTACCATGGAATAAAATGAGAGGAAGGGGAATAGGGAGGAAGAAAGAGAAAGTGTGTGTGTGTGTGTGTGTGTGTGTGGGGGGGGGGTGTGTGTGTGTGTGTGTGTGTGTGTGTGTGTGTGTGTGTGTGTGTGTGTGTGTGTGTGTGTGCATATGCAGGGGTACCTGTGCTCTGTCTCAATCTGTCAGGGCCTCTGACACTGAGATCAGTCTTGCAATGGGCAGGAGAGAGGTAGTGAAAGAGAGAGAGAGAAAGAGGGAGGGAGGGAGAGAGAGAGAAAGAGAGGACAGTAATTAAACCTCTTGGTGGATGGGTATTACTCCAATGCTTTCAGCTGTGTGTGTGTGTGTGTGTGTGTGTGTGTGTGTGTGTGTGTGTGTGTGTGTGTGTGTGTGTGTGTGTGTGTGTGTGTGTGTGTGTGTGTGTGTGTGTGTGTGTGTGTGTGTGTGTGCGTGCGAGCAAGCGTGCGTGCGTGCGTGCGTGTGTGTGTGTGTGTGTGTGTGCGTGACACTTTTATTGCCAGCGGATGGATGCAATATCTTGTCTAAGAGGCTAGAATCTAGTGACAAGATGGAGTCTTAATTTCCTTCGGGGAGCAACTCTGTACATCAGCAGCACAGCTAACATCACAGCTAAACTCAATCACAGTGCAACTAGAAGGACAGGCCTGATCGCCCCAGCTCCACGTCTCCATTAACCTAATGTTTATGTACAGCTATACCCCATGAAGGTGCTGGTGCATACAGATCCGTCAGTATCGTCATTCCATGCTGACTATAATGAAGTTGATAAATCAAGAAATAAATCAATTCCTCATAAAATCCATGTCACAGGGGTGACTGGCAGAATTCGTTTTTCGGTTTCATTAAGGATTTGAGCTTGTTTCAAGTCTCGGATGTCAGAGTTAGGAAATGGCTTTACCTCAGATACATGCAATGAGGTAGATATTAAGGAACAATTCCCCCTTTTATTTGATATTCATGTGTTTATTTGGCCAGAGAATAGTCCAAGAATGAGGTGAAGCTGGAATGTAATTTAATAAAATTTAACCATGGCTGTTAATAGATGAATTGGACTCATACGGAAATGTGCTTAATGATTCTTGGTGAAATCACCATTAATCAACTTAAATCAACAACAACACTGTTTAAATCTAAATGAGGATAGTATGAAACATGCCTTTATGTCTGCAATTAATTTAGCATTAGAGGTGGGCTGGTGGCTCCATTTAGTTTTTTGCATCTTTGCATGGCTTTCCAGAGAAGCAATATCACCAGTTTCACCTGATTCTTACAGTATGCTGCATTCACGTCACATGGAAGTTACCATAATTACCATCTTCTGACAACTATAGGAAATTGGTATTTTCCCGATCCAATATATCAGATTATAGGCAGTAACTATAGAGCATACACATATGGATGCCTTTCTTCACTTTTTAGAAGTAGATTAAGAATTCCAATTAGCCTGACATGGTTTGAAAGCTACTGATAAGTTAATGTTATCAAGAAGACTGGAGTAGGCCTATACCATCAGTTAGCAAAACCAGGAGTTAGCAATTAGCTAAAATATTTTGCATAGCAAAGCTAATGCTAAATGTTTAATGTGGAGTGAATGGCCATGGCTACATAATTAGCATTAAAACTCATAACAACACAGATATGGGTGGCAAACTAGCTAGTTACTTACTTACTTACTTAGGCCTTTAAATTCCCAAAGGAACATAGGCCATCGACGAAACTCCTCCATCCTATTCGGTCTTGTGCCCTCCGCTCCAGATCTTGCCAGGACAGCCCTTCTTTCTTCATCTCCTGTTCTGTGGTTCTTCTCCAGGTGGTTTTTGGTCTGCCTCTCTTCCTCCTGCCCTGTGGGTTCCATGTCAGTGCCCGCTTTGTGATTGATTTCTTTCTTCTGAGTGTGTGACCTATCCACTTCCACTTCCTAGCTAGTAGACGACACTAAAGGGATGCACAACGGAAATCTGTGTCTTCTGTAAATTAATCATGAAAGTTTGCATTATCACCATGTTGAGTTGTGTGACGACTGACATGAGCACTTGCATGTTGTAACCACAGGATTTTTTCCAATTGCCACTTTCCATCCCACATAACGTGAACACGCCATTAAATTAAACTCAGGACCAAAACCAGACACATTATTATACACATAATAGTGTACTTATTCCTGCTATTCACCCCTTTACTGCCATGATTGGACCTGGCCATTTATGCAAGATCAGATTGATTGGCTAATGCACATGTATTGTACAGAAACTGGTGTCGATAAACAAGGTGAAAGCGAGATAGGAACGGTCATGTGCGCGCGCGCGTGTGTGTGTGTGTGTGTGTGTGTGTGTGTGTGTGTGTGTGTGTGTGTGTGTGTGTGTGTGTGTGTGTGTGTGTGTGTGTGTGTGTGTGTGTGTGTGTGCTGGGTGTGGGTGGGTGGGTGGGTGGCTGCTTGTGTCCAGGGCCAGCTTTGAGAGGGTAATCCATCTCCATCACTTAAATGATTAGCCCCATTAATCTGGTGTAAACTAATAAAGTAAACACCATTCCCTCCTCTCCTCCTCCTCCTCTCCCCTCCCCCTTCTCTCTCCTCCTCCTCCTCTGTCCCTTCCACCTCATCTTCCGTGGGTGTGCTGCTGGATGGAGGTTCATTAAGTCTTTAGTACATTAATGCGTCTTCATGTCCCCCTGCCGTTCACATCACCTGGTGCTGGAGTCCCCCAGGGAACCATGCCGGGTTCTCTCCTGAGTGTGTCAGAGGATTGGAGAGCCTGATGTGTGTGCGTGTGTGTGCGTGTGTGTGTGTGTGTGTGTGTGTGTGTGTGTGTGTGTGTTGTGTGTGTGTGTGTGTGTGTGTGTGTGTGTGTATGTGTGTGTGTGTGTGTGTTTGTGTGTGTGTTTGTGTTTGTGTTTGTATGTGTGTTTGTGTTTGTGTGTGTGTGTGTGTGTGTGTGTGTGTGTGTGTGTGTGTTTGTGTGTGTGTGTGTGTGTGTGTGTGTGTGTGTGTGTGTGTGTGTGTGTGTGTGTGTGTGTGTGTGTGTGTGTGTGTGTAAGAATGAAAAGGAGATAGAAGGAGAATGAGAGAAACTGAGAGAAAGAGAGAGAGGTAGAACGAGAAAGGAACAGTGATGCTGTGTGTGTGTGTGTGTTGTGTGTGTGGGTGTGTGTGTGTGTGTGTGTGTGTGTGTGTGTGTGTGTGTGTGTGTGTGTGAGTATGTCTGTGTGTGTTGTGTGTGTTTGAGTGAATGTCAGCGTGTAGACACGATGAGCTCCACGGATTTAATTTTGCAGTGTGAGACTCAGATGGCCCCCACGGTCACCGTGGTAATTTGCCTGATCAGGTTAGAGAGCCGTTGCCGTGGCGCGGTGATCAATCATCCAGGTGTCACTGCAACTGGGGGCCCCGGTCGGTGTGTGACTCCACCTGCCCAGCGTGGAGCCTGTAAGTGGCTCCAGATTGATGCACCATGTTCGCCTACGATGTCAAACAAAAGTTTGGCCAATTAAAGGTTGTTGCAGTGGAGCCGTCCCCACACACACACACACACACACACACACACACACACACACACACACACACACACACACACACACACACACACACACACACACACACACAGGGCCGCCTGGGAGAAATGCGAGGCCCTGTGCGAGATTTAAACGCGAGGCCCCCCCCCCCCCCCCCCCCCCAAAAGGTAAAAAAAAATAAAAAAATTATATAATTTTTTTTAATTTTTTTTTTTTTTTCATACAGTCAACATATTCGTAAATAATAGCGCTGCCCGAGGCTGGGCATGATACAGTCAACATATAGCAAGAGAGAGAGCGAGAGAGAGCTCCCGTTCTACAGTCAATATACAGTGTACAGAGAGAGAGACACATTGGAAAGAAATTGAAATGCTATTTGGCCCTAAACAGAGAGTACACAGTGGCAGAATACCTGAGCACTGTGACTGAAGATCCTTGACTAGGTACAGACTCAGCGAGCACAGCCTAGCCATCGAGGAAAGGCCGCCATAGGCAGACTGTGTGTGTTAGAAAGAGAGAGAGAGAGAGAGCATGTGTGTTAGAGAGAGAGCATGTATGAGAGAGATAAGCAAAGATGACCCCCTAAAGGATATTCAACTTTTAATGAAAGAACAAAACAGAAGGAAAAGATAACTTCACAAAGGCAACATGAATATACATAGATCCAAAAGGACAAAGATCAACACTTAAATCCAAAGAGAAGAGGGTCTATACCAGAGAAAACAAAGCAGCAAGGAGCCAATGGCCGACAGCTAAAGGCTAGCCAGGTAGGCTACTGACACCAGGCCACACACAGCTTTGGCCAACGGCCCAACGCTACCCAAGCTACACAAACGACCAAGACAATGAATTCACACACAGCACATGTCGTATCTCCAAATGTTGTGAAGTAACATATGTTTTGCCTGGAAAAAAACATCATTATTAACAAAACATTCGGGAGGGGAAGGAAGGACGAGTGGGGTAATGTCATGATTTTCATTAATCTTACCTGCACCAAGGAACGCAGGGCGAAAGGCCGCAACACAGGTCTCCACGTTGACGAAAGGCCTCTCGCTGGCGGGACAAAAATAACCCCCTGCTATTCTCACGCCTAATGTCAATGGTCGTAGCACAAGCTAACAGCTAACTCAAGGCTAACTGATAGCATCAAACGAACGTTCCCAGCCGAGCGCAGCCGGCAGCTAACGTCGTAGCTAAACAGCTAACTGGCTAACAGTTAGCTCAACCAGGCTATCGCTAACCATTAGCTAACGCAGAAGCAAGCTATGCGGCTACATACAGGTGCTGACACCAGGCCACACACCGTTAGCTACTAGTAGTACTACAACAGCTAGTCGGCCAGTTTAGCTCCAGAGAGAGAGAGAGAGAGAGAGAGAGAGAGAGAGAGAGAGATGTCCACAGCGGGAATAGAATAGAGTTAATAGAATAGGTTAAAAACTCACCAAACGTCCAAGAGGATGGAGACAACCGCGTGGAGTTGACGAAGTTCATCTGCCAAACGACCATCCTCTTCATCTTGGCTGTATGCGCTGTCTCTAGGTTAGCTAACGCTAGTTAGCCTTTAGCAAAGCTAGCTACTAGCCGACATCATCATGGCTATACCATGACAAGGCTCCGGCCATTTGTCCCGCCAGCGAGAGGCCTTTCGTCAACGTTCCTTGGTGACCGACCGACTGATAATGACCGACCTCTTCGTCTTGGCTGGCATAACTAAGCATAATAGTCAAAAGCTGCACGCACGAAATAGTCAAACGCAGCTGACTCACGCCGGCGTACTACACATGATGTAAGTAACCACTCCCTTCGTTGAAACCAATAGTATGTCTGCTGCAGAGCCCCAGAGGCTGAGCTCCAATAGTGAGTATGTCTGCAGACCCAGGAACAAGTCAGACACATTCTACAAATGTGTCTAATGTGAAATATATAAGCATATAAGCAAAACTAGATTTTAGATTTTTATTTTGCGAGGCCCCCCTTCCCGCGAGGCCCTGTGCGACCGCACTGCTCGCACACCCCCTGAGACGGCCCTGCACACACACACACACACACACACACACACACACACACACGCACACACACAAACATAGAATGCACAAACACACACACATACAGTATACACACATGCACAAACACAGATACACACACATACCCACAGATACCCACAGATACACACACACACACACACACACACACACACATAGAATGCACACACACAAACATAGAATGCACACACACACACAAATACACACATACAGTATACACGTACGTTGGCGTTTGCCAGTGTTTATGCTGTCTCAGTGTGGCAAGATGCCAGCGACAGGACAAGACAAGGCTGGTGCCTGTGTGTTGTGGCTAACGAGAGGAAATGAGAAGAGTGTATGTGTGTGTGTGTGTGTGTGTGTGTGTGTGTGTGTGTGTGTGTGTGTGTGTGTGTGTGTGTGAGTTTGATTGATTGAATTGATTGATTGATTGATTGATTGATTGATTGATTGATTGATTGATTGATTGATTGATTGATTGATTGATTGATTGATTGATTGAAAATTGTATTAACAGATTGCAGAATGGGGACAATACAGTACAATTGCTTTTAGCTTGTCAATCAGAATGGAGTGATTGACAGTGTCGAAGGCTTGAGCAAATTAAACCTCTGTAATATTATCCTATATATGTGATTTGACCTGCATAGTCATATTGATTGATTGATTGATTGATTGATTGATTGATTGAAAATTGTATTAACAGATTGCAGAATGGGTACAATACAGTACAGCTCAATACACACAATTGTTAAGGGGATGCAGACCAGAGAAAGACTTTCGTCTTGTTTACATCAGGGTCCCCCATTTTTTATTCATCATAACATATATGACATACATGACATACAGATAGACAGTACTGCTACATCTATACATTTACATTTATGACATACCAGATTTACAAATACAGTACTGTTTGTGATACAAAAAGAGTTTAAAAAAGAGAGTATATACATTTGACGAAGAAACTTTACATTGGATGAGGTGGGGTGGGGGGAGGGGGTTGGGTAGGTGGGGTGGGGGGGGGACTGTACATAGGAGGTGGGTGGGGTGGGGGGGGGGGGGGTGTAGGCGGGGTGGGGGGGGGGGGTAACTGTACATTGGATTATCGACGAAACCTTACTTGGTCCCAAGAAGAGGGTCTTGTGTATTATTGGGTTAGGACATTTACATCGGAGGGGGTTGAGTTAGGACATTTACAGCGGCCAGTTTCGAATTGCAGTCTCCCGTAGGTGCTCCTTGAGAGTTGTTTTAAAATTGGGTAGTGATTCAAATCAAATCAAATCAAATTTATTTGTAAGGCCCGACAACACACGTCAATGTCCCCATGGGCCGGACAAGTCTTCTTTAAACAAGTCAAAAAGAAACATAACAATAAGTCAAGAACAAAATAAGAACACCATAAGGTCCAACAAATTTAAAATAAATGCAAATAAATTAATGCAATGCAAACACTCCCAGACATACCCCGCGCGAAGGTAAGGAAAAACTCACTAAAACCTAACAATAGGGAAAAATGCACCACAGGCAGTGTGGAGGAGAGAAACCTTAGGACCATTCAAGGGGGGATCTCCCTTCTTAGATGTCGGTGATAGTAGTGTTGCAGACTGACAGTTGGTAAGCATGCACTCATGTGTGTAGTGAAACACAGATGAGTGCATGCAATAGCAACTGAACATTTAAAAAATTTTAAGATAGAGCTGATGGCGATAGCAACTGAACATTTTGAAAGATTAAAGATTGAGCTGATAGCGAATCTATTTGAGGCACAGGGGTGGCGCAAAGAGGGTTGCGTCCTCCCCGCCTAAATCACGGGGACGTTCAACACTCCGGTCATCCCTCCGAGACATGGAGACAGGGAGATGGGGGGCAGCGCAGAGAGGGTCGCAACCTCCCCGACATCATCGCGGGACGTCCAGCACTCCGGTCACCACTACGAGACCACCGGAGACAGGGAGACAGGAGGGCACGCAGAGAGGGTCGCATTCCTTTACAGCTGTGGGTAGGGCGTTCCACATTGATGTGGCATAATTGCGAAACGTGTTTAGTCCCTTGTTTGAGCCGAATCTGGGTTTAACATGATTTGTGGAGCTCCCTCTGGTGTTGTGGTCGTGGTATTCACTGACCTTTGGGAAGTATTTTGACATGTACATCCTAGGTTGTCAAAGTGGGCAGGGGTGAGGTGGGTTCTAGGAGTAAGGTCAAGCAGTAGTCTGACCAGTTTGTTTTGTGATTTTGTTTTTAGCGCCTTTGAGGTGCTTTGGTACCATGAGGTGCAAGCATAGTCGTAGTACCCTTGAATGAGTGCTCCTGCCAGAGTCTTCAGGGTATTCTTGTTTACCAGAGAGGAGATCCGGTACAAGAATCTAGTTCATTGGTTGACTTTTTTTTATTACATTGGATGCCATTTTGTCACAGGAAAGATTAGCCTCTAGGATGGAACCTACTGTAGGTATGTCATTTCATCTTTCAGCTGAGTTTGTTATTTGAACCGAAGAGAATGGACTCTGTTTTACCCAGGTGTAATGATAGTTTGTTGTCAGCGAGCCAGGTGCAGATTTTGCCTAGTTCCGAGCTGAGGGTTTTTTCAACCTGTAACTTGTTCTTGTCAGAGACCAGCAGGGCTGAGTCGTCCGCGAACAGGAACAAGTTGCAGTCACAAGCTGACGACATGTTATTTGCATAAATTAGGAACAGTAGCGGTCCTAGTATGCTTCCTTGTAGAACACCACAGCTCACTGGGAGGGGGGGGATAGGGTACCGTTTACTTCCACCATCTGTTCTCTCCCTTCCAGGTAGGATTGCATCCAGCTCACTGATAGACTATCAAAACCAATTGCTTTTAGCTTGTCAATCAGAATGGAGTGATTGACAGTGTCGAAGGCCTGAGCAAATTAAACCTCTGTAATATTATCCTATATATGTGATTTGAACTGCATAGTCACATTGATTGATCGATTGATTGATTGATTGATTGATTGATTGATTGATTGATTGATTGATTGATTGATTGATTGATTGATTGATTGATTGAAAATTGTATTAACAGATTGCAGAATGGGTACAATACAGTACAGCTCAATACACACAATTGTTAAGGGGATGCAGACCAGAGAAAGACTTTCGTCTTGTTTACATCAGGGTCCCCCTTTTTCAATTCATCATAACATATATGACATACATGACATACAGATAGACAGTATTGTTACATCTAGACATTTATGACATACCAGATCTACAAATATACAGTACTGTTTATGAGTACAAAAATAGTCTAAAAAGAGAGTAGGCTATATACATTTGAGGGGGAAGAAACTGTACATTGGAGGAGGTTGGGTAGGTGGGGTGGGGGGGGAAACTACATTGGAGGTGGTTGGGTGAGTTGGGTGGGTGGGGTGGAGGGGGGGGGGGGGGGTTGCACATGATTTGTGGATCTCCCTCTGGTGTTGTGGTCGTACCTTTGGGAAGTATTTTGACATGTACATGGGTACCTTAGTGGTGTAGTGTATCTTTTAGACCAGGCCCATTGCAAGTTGCTGTACTCTGTCGTCTACTCTAAGCCATCCTAGGTTGTCAAAGTGGGCAGGGGTGAGGTGGGTTCTAGGAGTAAGGTCAAGCAGTAGTCTGACCAGTTTGTTTTGTGATGTTTGTAATTTAGTTTTTAGTGCCTTTGAGGTGCTTTGGTACCATGAGGTGCAAGCATAATCGTAGTACCCTTGAATGAGTGCTCCTGCCAGAGTCTTCAGAGTATTCTTGTTTACCAGAGAGGAGATCCGGTACAAGAATCTAGTTCGTTGGTTGACTTTTTTGATTACATTGGATGCCATTTTGTCACAGGAAAGATTTGCCTCTAGGATGGAACCCAGGTATGTAATTTCATCTTTCCTTGTGACAATATTGTCTGTCACCCACTGTAACTGAGAAGCCGCCGGTCTAAGTTTGTTTTTTGAACCGAAGAAAATGGACTCTGTTTTACCGGCTATGATCCGGCTTCGACATGGGTGGTCACATTTTACGCAGCTCCCTGCTAAACCAACACAACCAACGCAACAGAACAACAACACGTTTTTTTGCGCATTTTCTACTTTCCCTCCTGTGGATTATGGACTTGTACCTGAAATCACCATTTAAACAACTCCAGACAGAAGTGGAAAGTAGCGAAAACACAAAAAAACAGTCCCAATGTGACTTCTATTTGTTAACAGGCTCGGAGAGGAAACATCCAGCCTTTGGAACCGCGGCTATTCACACAGTACTTACAGCGAATCCGGAACGCAAGAAGTTACACCTGACAGGCAAGTTTGATAGAAAATCAATGATTCTATTATATTTGCTCCTGTCGGGAGACATCCACCAGAACCCGGGTCCCGTCATGACACGGAACCAAAGACGACAGTTAGGACTGTTGACCCAGGAAGCGGCGGCTAGCATCGCTAGCACTACAGGACAACTGCTGCCAACACAGACAGCGGCGGCTAACAACACGATCAACGGCAACATTCCTCCACTATCACCTCTACAAAATAACCCACGAGAGGCCACAGCAAGAAGGAATGAATCGGGGTTCACAATCGTGACCCCATCCCCCCCTCCCCACCTACCGCCACCCGGTCAACCAGACACCACAGAACGGAACACAGACAATTGACACCTTGAACTCGACGACATAAACCAGATCACAAACGCAAATGGACTCCACATATTCCACCTTAACACAAACAGCCTGAGACCTAAACTGCTGAAATCAGACAATTGTTTATGAACGGTAAGGCAAACATATTGTGTTTCACAGAAACTAAACTAGATGCATCTGTACAGGATCCAGAGATAGAAATCGAAAACTATTCAATAGTCAGGAAGGATAGGAATCAGTATGGAGGTGGTGTCTATGTGTATATTCATAAAGATACCAAATTCATCAACCGTACTGACCTGAACTGTTCTGAAGGGTCCAGATTAATACTGAAAGTCTGCGTTTATTATTTTGTATAACTTGTATATTGTTTATATATATAAGCTATATACCTTTAAGCCATCCGTTTGCACCATAGTATTATTCGCTCGCCTCATTGGGCACCGCCCTTGACATTGGAGGCGCCAGCAGACGAGCCCCTCAGACAGAGTTCAAAGACGTGTCCGGGCAAGTTCAGACATGCCCATAGCAGGCGCATTGATTCCGGACAGGTAAATCGGCTGCGCTCTAGAAATCAGTCTGAGTATATATATTGTAGATGGCGCAAGCAGCCGTGTGAGCAGTAACCTAACAGCAGTGGAAGTAACGAGTCGGCAGTATCAGAACAGGAGAAGCAGCAGAGCGAGATTGTAATACGTTCGGTACAGTTGTACACAGACCTACCCGCGGTGTATCGTTACGGATAGCTAGTAGCTACTTAGATACGACCATAATATTGTAGAGCCATTATTGACGCAGTATAGTGACTTGTGTAAGCGAAGTAACGTGGAGAAACGTATAGTTAAAACCATCGGCGTTTGGATCTAACTACTCCCTGAAGACCGTCATCGGGCTAGCTTCCAGTACAAACGAAGCTAGCTAGCTACCATCTATGCCATCAGGCTTTGGATTAAGAGCTATTAACCCTGCCATCGGGCGCTAGGATTACAAGGACCGGTTCCGTACGAGACCCCTTTTCTTCAGTGACCACAGGATTATCCGACCATTCTTCAATTCCTCTGGAGATTACAACTCCAGAGAGGGAAATCATCGTCTCCAGCTACCCCCCTTGCTTTGCCCTGTATCACCTCCTCTCACTCCCTGCAGAGCTCCGGTCGAGTATTCTTAACCTAGGAAATATTCATTCCCCCTGACTTTGATACTCTGACATTCTACTATTAAAAGAGCAACGTGATAATTCAGTTGTATATTGATATGACGATTAAAATACTGTAAACTTGATATCCTTGTCCCCGTGCCGTCAATTGAGTGTCTGCCATATTTATCTAAGTGTACTGTCTGGCAAGTAATAATATTTAGTAGTGGTTTAATCTAAACAATCTTTAATACAGTCCGGGTTGCGTAGCCCCTCAGCTACAATTGGTCCTTCGAGCCGGAGGGTATCAGTAATAATAATCATATTAATAATAATATGGCCAGCGGCGGACACTCTCCAAACGGCTCTCCCCCATTAGAGCGCCCTAGGCGCCAGCGTCAGCCCCCTCCCCACTTGGAGAACTACGCTGTAGATCTACCTCCTAGCTTATCTAAAAGAACGTTAAGCAAGGATAAAATTAGTAGCTTAAGTATGCCCAACCTTATCGACCTGTCAACCCCACCGGTAGAGACCCAAGCTAGTTTAAGTGAAACTGACTTAGCTCACGGGGGGACAAGCAGGACATGACTTGACTATGCCCATAGACCACCGCGCCCCCGAGATGGACCTCGGAGCGCAAGAAGATAAAGACCGCGCCTCCGAGATGGACCTCGGAGCGCAAGAAGGTACAGAACGCGCCCCCGAGATGGACCTCGGAGCGCAAGAGGATAAAGAATGCGCCCCCGAGATGGACCTCGGAGCGCACCAGAGAAAAGAGCACCGCGCCCCCGAGATGGACCTCGGAGCGCGGGAGAAGATAAAGTACAGCGCCCCCGAGATGGACCTCGGAGCGCGTAAAGAGACCAGGTCACCGCCAAGCCCTGCCAACTCCAGATCACCATCATCAGCGTCATCCCCAAGCGAGGCCGACCAGAGGCTAGCGCAAGTCCTGATCGCCACGCTGACAGCTTCAACCGAAAGAGACCGCCTCCAGGGTGAGCGTGACCGCCTCCAGGCGCAACAAGAAAGTGAACGTGAACACTCCAGAGTGGAAGAGAGACGTCTCCAGGCGCAACAAGAGGGTGAGCGTGCACGTCTCCAAGCGCAACGAGAGAGTGAGCGCGAACATCTCAGACTGGAAGAGAGGCGCCTCCAGGCTCAAGAAACCATGGAGCGAGACCGCGCCAATGCACAGCGCGAGGCGGAACGAGACCATTTACAAGCACAAATGATGGAGCAAGCGCTCCAGAGAGTGACGCCCCACTCTTCCACCCGGAGTTCCCGGAGATCATCACGACACGGGTCGAGGGCACCCTCCCCTCCCCGACAAAGCTACACGGGACCCAGCCTACGGGAAGAACCTGCTTACGTTGCAGAGCAGCTAACCGAGCGACTACCAAGCCTAGCGGAGGACGAGGGAGGACAGAAAGCCCACCCGCAGCACCCATCTCAGACCAGGAGGAACAGTGCAGCCCCGGTCTCAGTCCCGACGAGCGGCGTTATGAACCCCCAACCCGTCCCAGTGGGGAGTTCGAGCAACAGACAGCACAGAGGAATAGTGCCTGGGGGCCCAGACTCTCCTCCTCGCCTCCGCCGCGACCCAGTTGGACTTGCGGGGTCCAGAGGAGACCATGATAATCCGTACCATTCGTCGAGACTTAAAGACAATAAAAGGTGAAAATGTCTCGTTCACCATAGCAGCGATCGATCAGCCCAAGAAGCGGTACAGCATCAACAAGGCGTTCACAAGCTACGACATAGGTTTGTCACGCTACGATTACCCCATCCCACAGCTGAGGAAGAAGTACGAACACCTACGCCGACTGCCCATACCGCTCATCGACGGCGCTACACCGACCCTGCTCATAGGCTCCGACCACGCAGACCTCATCGTCCCCACGGACGCGGTCCACATCGGACCCAGAGGATGCCCAGCCGCGGTTAAGACCCGACTGGGATGGACACTCCAAGGCCCTCTCTCCGGGCCTTCCAACCGACCAACGTCCACACGCTGCCTTTACACCAAGGTGAGCGACCCAAACGATACCCTCTTGCAGCACGTTGAGAGGCTATGGACACTAGACTCGCTGCCATTCAAGAACGAACGCAAAATGGTTCGGTCAAAGGAGGACAAGTATGCCATAGTCCTACTCGAGCAGAAGACTACGAGGGTCGAGGTCGACGGAGTGCTAAGATACGCGACCCCACTCTTGAGGCGGGAAGGGATGCCCACTCTGCACGTGCCGAAGGAAGTGACACACCACTACTTACAGAGCACTGAGTGGCGCCTCGCCAAAGACCCCCGCCCAAGCAACGATATATCGCGCCGAGATCGAGAAGCTGATCGCGGCTGGCCATATAAAGAAAATAGATGACCACGAGGCAGAAAGGACGACAGAGTCATGGTACGTGCCCCACCACAAGGTCACGCACAACGGAAAGAACCGCATCGTGTTCAATTGCAGTTATCAGATTGGACAACAGAATCTGAATAACCTGCTCCTGCCCGGCCCGACACTCGGCCCCTCCCTCCTCGGCGTACTGATACGTTTTCGTCAGGACAAAGTGGCCATCAGCGGCGACATCAAGGGAATGTTCCTACAAGTCCGACTGATGGAGGAAGACAAGCCTCTACTGAGGTTCCTGTGGAGAGAGAGGCTCGACGACGAACAACCCTCGATATACCAATGGGAGGTACTCCCATTTGGCACCACCTGCAGCCCGTGCTGCGCCACGTTCGCGTTACAGAAGCACGTGGCCGAAGACCCCAGAGCCGACGAGGAGGTCCGACACAGCGTGGAAAGAAGTTTCTACGTGGACAACTGCCTACAGAGCGTATCTACGCCAGAAGAAGCAGAGAACATCCTACTGAAGCTAAGAGCTTCATTGGCCAAAGGTGGATTCGACCTCAGACAATGGGCCAGCAGTGACCCTCAAGTCCTCCGAAGCCTCCCCCCAGAGACCAAGGCCGTGAGCAGTGAGACCTGGATGGCGCACACCCCAGGCGAAGCGCAAGAGATGACCCTGGGCCTCGTCTGGCGTTTCAAGACGGACTCGCTTCACTACAGACACACACCCCTGAGGACGGATCAGGAGACGTCCAAGACTAGACTGACCACTCGGCGGAGCGTGTACCGAACACTCGCCAGCCAGTACGACCCAATGGGATGTATCCTCCCCTACACCACTCGGGCGAAGATGCTGGTGAGAGAACTGTGGGACAAGGAGCAGGGCTGGGATGACCCCATACCCGAGCACCTGGCTTCCACATGGAGAGAATGGGAGGATGAACTTGACTCACTCCGAGATGTGACCATCCAACGGAGTTACTTCCCCCCTAGAGTGCGGTTGGAGACGTGTCAGATAGACCTGCACGTCTTCAGCGACGCCTCTGAAGTGGCGTACGGATCGGTGGCTTACCTGAGAGCCCGAGAAGAGGGAGGAGAAGTCCACGTAGCCTTCGTCCTGGCCCGCTCGAGGATAGCTCCCCGCAAGCAGCAGTCGATCCCGCGACTAGAGCTCTGCGCAGCTCTGGTAGGCGCGCAACTCGCAAAGATGATACAAAGTGAACTCACCATACCGGTGCGTGAGATCATCCTATGGTCAGACTCTATGACCGTGCTCACCTGGATCCAGTCCGACTCCTGTCGGTACAAGGTTTTCGTCGGAGTCCGAGTCACCGAGATCCAAGACCTGGTAGGAGCAGCATGTTGGAGATACGTTGACACCAAGCAGAACCCGGCGGATGTCATCACACGGGGGATGTCCCTAGACGACCTCACACGTCCTAACCCTTACAGTGATGGTCCTGAGTTCCTCAAGCTCCCGGAGGAGAAGTGGCCTATCCCCACACCACGGGAGGCGAACCAAGATGAGTCAGAGATAAAGAAGTCTATGTTCTGCGGGCTGACTCAAGCCCCGGCTCCAACGGACCCGGACCTAGACGACTGTTTAACCTTTGAGAGTGCTCAGAAAAGGACATTCTTATGGCACCACCCGGAGCTTCCCCCCACCACAGACCTCGACGCATCGAACTACGAGGAAGAAGAACTTCTTCTACTAAAGAGAGCACAAAGAGACTCCTTCCCAGAAGAACTAGATTGTCTGAGAGGGGAAAAGCCAGTCCCCTCAGACAGTCGACTCCTCACCTTAGCCCCAGAGCTCGACGCCCAGCACCTCATCAGGGTGGGTGGTCGATTGAGACGGGCCCCGGACGTGACCGAAGATGCTAAGCATCCCATCGTCCTCAACAGCCGACACAAGATAACAGAGCTGATCATCCAGAAGTACGACAAGGTGGTGCACCACGCGGGGGCCGAACGAGTCTTTGCGGAGATCCGACGGCGCTTCTGGATACTCCAAGGGAGAGAAGCTGTACGTCGATTCCAACGGACTTGCCCAACCTGTCGCAAGTGGAGGGCACAGCCTAGTATTCCGATGATGGCCGACCTGCCTCCCTGCCGCCTCCGACTCGGCGAGCGGGCCTTCCACTCCATGGGCGTGGACTGCTTCGGCCCATTCAACGTCAAGAAAGGAAGAGGGACAGAGAAGAGGTGGGGCATTGTGTACAAGTGCATGACCACCCGAGCTGTTCACATTGAGCTCCTCCAGACCATGAGTACAGACTCGTTCCTCATGTCATTCCGGAGGTTCCAAGCAAGGAGAGGGACCCCATCAGTGCTATTGTCCGACCAAGGGACAAATTTCCGAGGAGGAGACACGGAACTGAGAGAGAGCTTCCTGACTATGGTTGAAGAACTCAAGATCCGCCTCGCTCCTGCTCAGGTCACCTTCCAGTTCAACCCCCCGAACGCCCCCCATTTCGGGGGAACGTGGGAGAGAGAGGTCCGATCCATAAAGACTGTTATGTACACCGTACTTGGGGCCCAGACCGTGGGCGAGGAAGTCCTGGCTACGGTCCTCACAGAGATCGAGGGCGTCCTGAACTCTAAGCCCCTCGGCTATGTTTCAAGCGACGTAGCGGACATCGACCCCATCACCCCAAACTACCTCTTGATGGGGCGGCTGGACCCTGCCCTTCCTCAGACGGTGTACAGACAGGATGAGATGAACGGCCGGAGGATGTGGAGACACAGCCAAGTACTGGCCGACCAGTTTTGGGCCCGCTTCCTCCTACACTATCTGCCATCCCTTCAAGCCCGTCAGAAGTGGGTTAAAGACAGGGACAACCTGACAGTGAACACCGTCGTGATGATAATAGACCAGTCACTACCCCGAGCTACGTGGCCGGCCGGCCGTGTGAGCAGAGTGATTACTGGTTCCGATGGGAAGGTCAGAGCGGCAGAAGTCATCGTCCAAGGGCGGACCTACACCAGACCAGTAGCCAAGTTGATAGAGCTGCCTGAGATCCCTAAACCCCCTGACGACGACGATAACCCACTGACTTTATAGATTATTTCCAACTCCCCATAGCACATTATGGAGAAGTTGACTTGACTTTAAATTTAATCTGTGCCCATTTATTTACTAATTAGGTGCGGACTAATTAGGAGGCGGCTGTTCTGAAGGGTCCAGATTAATACTGAAAGTCTGCGTTTATTATTTTGTATAACTTGTATATTGTTTAAAGCTATATACCTTTAAGCCATCCGTTTGCACCATAGTATTATTCGCTCGCCTCATTGGGCACCGCCCTTGACATTGGAGGCGCCAGCAGACGAGCCCCTCAGACAGAGTTCAAAGACGTGTCCGGGCAAGTTCAGACATGCCCATAGCAGGCGCATTGATTCCGGACAGGTAAATCGGCTGCGCTCTAGAAAATCAGTCTGAGTATATATATTGTAGATGGCGCAAGCAGCCGTGTGAGCAGTAACCTAACAGCAGTGGAAGTAACGAGTCGGCAGTATCAGAACAGGAGAAGCAGCAGAGCGAGATTGTAATACGTTCGGTACAGTTGTACACATACCTACCCGCGGTGTATCGTTACGGATAGCTAGTAGCTACTTAGATATGACCATAATATTGTAGAGCCATTATTGGCGCAGTATAGTGACTTGTGTAAGCGAAGTAACGTGGAGAAACGTATAGTTAAAACCATCGGCGTTTGGATCTAACTACTCCCTGAAGACCGTCATCGGGCTAGCTTCCAGTACAAACGAAGCTAGCTAGCTACCATCTATGCCATCGGGCTTTGGATTAAGAGCTATTAACCCTGCCATCGGGCGCTAGGATTACAAGGACCGGTTCCGTACGAGACCCCTTTTCTTCAGTGACCACAGGATTATCCGACCATTCTTCAATTCCTCTGGAGATTACAACTCCAGAGAGGGAAATCATCGTCTCCAGCTACCCCCCTTGCTTTGCCCTGTATCACCTCCTCTCACTCCCTGCAGAGCTCCGGTCGAGTATTCTTAACCTAGGAAATATTCATTCCCCCTGACTTTGATACTCTGACATTCTACTATTAAAAGAGCAACGTGATAATTCAGTTGTATATTGATATGACGATTAAAATACTGTAAACTTGATATCCTTGTCCCCGTGCCGTCAATTGAGTGTCTGCCATATTTATCTAAGTGTACTGTCTGGCAAGTAATAATATTTAGTAGTGGTTTAATCTAAACAATCTTTAATACAGTCCGGGTTGCGTAGCCCCTCAGCTACAATTGGTCCTTCGAGCCGGAGGGTATCAGTAATAATAATCATATTAATAATAATATGGCCAGCGGCGGACACTCTCCAAACGGCTCTCCCCCATTAGAGCGCCCTAGGCGCCAGCGTCAGCCCCCTCCCCACTTGGAGAACTACGCTGTAGATCTACCTCCTAGCTTATCTAAAAGAACGTTAAGCAAGGATAAAATTAGTAGCTTAAGTATGCCCAACCTTATCGACCTGTCAACCCCACCGGTAGAGACCCAAGCTAGTTTAAGTGAAACTGACTTAGCTCACGGGGGGACAAGCAGGACATGACTTGACTATGCCCATAGACCACCGCGCCCCCGAGATGGACCTCGGAGCGCAAGAAGATAAAGACCGCGCCTCCGAGATGGACCTCGGAGCGCAAGAAGGTACAGAACGCGCCCCCGAGATGGACCTCGGAGCGCAAGAGGATAAAGAATGCGCCCCCGAGATGGACCTCGGAGCGCACCAGAGAAAAGAGCACCGCGCCCCCGAGATGGACCTCGGAGCGCGGGAGAAGATAAAGTACAGCGCCCCCGAGATGGACCTCGGAGCGCGTAAAGAGACCAGGTCACCGCCAAGCCCTGCCAACTCCAGATCACCATCATCAGCGTCATCCCCAAGCGAGGCCGACCAGAGGCTAGCGCAAGTCCTGATCGCCACGCTGACAGCTTCAACCGAAAGAGACCGCCTCCAGGGTGAGCGTGACCGCCTCCAGGCGCAACAAGAAAGTGAACGTGAACACTCCAGAGTGGAAGAGAGACGTCTCCAGGCGCAACAAGAGGGTGAGCGTGCACGTCTCCAAGCGCAACGAGAGAGTGAGCGCGAACATCTCAGACTGGAAGAGAGGCGCCTCCAGGCTCAAGAAACCATGGAGCGAGACCGCGCCAATGCACAGCGCGAGGCGGAACGAGACCATTTACAAGCACAAATGATGGAGCAAGCGCTCCAGAGAGTGACGCCCCACTCTTCCACCCGGAGTTCCCGGAGATCATCACGACACGGGTCGAGGGCACCCTCCCCTCCCCGACAAAGCTACACGGGACCCAGCCTACGGGAAGAACCTGCTTACGTTGCAGAGCAGCTAACCGAGCGACTACCAAGCCTAGCGGAGGACGAGGGAGGACAGAAAGCCCACCCGCAGCACCCATCTCAGACCAGGAGGAACAGTGCAGCCCCGGTCTCAGTCCCGACGAGCGGCGTTATGAACCCCCAACCCGTCCCAGTGGGGAGTTCGAGCAACAGACAGCACAGAGGAATAGTGCCTGGGGGCCCAGACTCTCCTCCTCGCCTCCGCCGCGACCCAGTTGGACTTGCGGGGTCCAGAGGAGACCATGATAATCCGTACCATTCGTCGAGACTTAAAGACAATAAAAGGTGAAAATGTCTCGTTCACCATAGCAGCGATCGATCAGCCCAAGAAGCGGTACAGCATCAACAAGGCGTTCACAAGCTACGACATAGGTTTGTCACGCTACGATTACCCCATCCCACAGCTGAGGAAGAAGTACGAACACCTACGCCGACTGCCCATACCGCTCATCGACGGCGCTACACCGACCCTGCTCATAGGCTCCGACCACGCAGACCTCATCGTCCCCACGGACGCGGTCCACATCGGACCCAGAGGATGCCCAGCCGCGGTTAAGACCCGACTGGGATGGACACTCCAAGGCCCTCTCTCCGGGCCTTCCAACCGACCAACGTCCACACGCTGCCTTTACACCAAGGTGAGCGACCCAAACGATACCCTCTTGCAGCACGTTGAGAGGCTATGGACACTAGACTCGCTGCCATTCAAGAACGAACGCAAAATGGTTCGGTCAAAGGAGGATGCCATAGTCCTACTCGAGCAGAAGACTACGAGGGTCGAGGTCGACGGAGTGCTAAGATACGCGACCCCACTCTTGAGGCGGGAAGGGATGCCCACTCTGCACGTGCCGAAGGAAGTGACACACCACTACTTACAGAGCACTGAGTGGCGCCTCGCCAAAGACCCCCGCCCAAGCAACGATATATCGCGCCGAGATCGAGAAGCTGATCGCGGCTGGCCATATAAAGAAAATAGATGACCACGAGGCAGAAAGGACGACAGAGTCATGGTACGTGCCCCACCACAAGGTCACGCACAACGGAAAGAACCGCATCGTGTTCAATTGCAGTTATCAGATTGGACAACAGAATCTGAATAACCTGCTCCTGCCCGGCCCGACACTCGGCCCCTCCCTCCTCGGCGTACTGATACGTTTTCGTCAGGACAAAGTGGCCATCAGCGGCGACATCAAGGGAATGTTCCTACAAGTCCGACTGATGGAGGAAGACAAGCCTCTACTGAGGTTCCTGTGGAGAGAGAGGCTCGACGACGAACAACCCTCGATATACCAATGGGAGGTACTCCCATTTGGCACCACCTGCAGCCCGTGCTGCGCCACGTTCGCGTTACAGAAGCACGTGGCCGAAGACCCCAGAGCCGACGAGGAGGTCCGACACAGCGTGGAAAGAAGTTTCTACGTGGACAACTGCCTACAGAGCGTATCTACGCCAGAAGAAGCAGAGAACATCCTACTGAAGCTAAGAGCTTCATTGGCCAAAGGTGGATTCGACCTCAGACAATGGGCCAGCAGTGACCCTCAAGTCCTCCGAAGCCTCCCCCCAGAGACCAAGGCCGTGAGCAGTGAGACCTGGATGGCGCACACCCCAGGCGAAGCGCAAGAGATGACCCTGGGCCTCGTCTGGCGTTTCAAGACGGACTCGCTTCACTACAGACACACACCCCTGAGGACGGATCAGGAGACGTCCAAGACTAGACTGACCACTCGGCGGAGCGTGTACCGAACACTCGCCAGCCAGTACGACCCAATGGGATGTATCCTCCCCTACACCACTCGGGCGAAGATGCTGGTGAGAGAACTGTGGGACAAGGAGCAGGGCTGGGATGACCCCATACCCGAGCACCTGGCTTCCACATGGAGAGAATGGGAGGATGAACTTGACTCACTCCGAGATGTGACCATCCAACGGAGTTACTTCCCCCCTAGAGTGCGGTTGGAGACGTGTCAGATAGACCTGCACGTCTTCAGCGACGCCTCTGAAGTGGCGTACGGATCGGTGGCTTACCTGAGAGCCCGAGAAGAGGGAGGAGAAGTCCACGTAGCCTTCGTCCTGGCCCGCTCGAGGATAGCTCCCCGCAAGCAGCAGTCGATCCCGCGACTAGAGCTCTGCGCAGCTCTGGTAGGCGCGCAACTCGCAAAGATGATACAAAGTGAACTCACCATACCGGTGCGTGAGATCATCCTATGGTCAGACTCTATGACCGTGCTCACCTGGATCCAGTCCGACTCCTGTCGGTACAAGGTTTTCGTCGGAGTCCGAGTCACCGAGATCCAAGACCTGGTAGGAGCAGCATGTTGGAGATACGTTGACACCAAGCAGAACCCGGCGGATGTCATCACACGGGGGATGTCCCTAGACGACCTCACACGTCCTAACCCTTACAGTGATGGTCCTGAGTTCCTCAAGCTCCCGGAGGAGAAGTGGCCTATCCCCACACCACGGGAGGCGAACCAAGATGAGTCAGAGATAAAGAAGTCTATGTTCTGCGGGCTGACTCAAGCCCCGGCTCCAACGGACCCGGACCTAGACGACTGTTTAACCTTTGAGAGTGCTCAGAAAAGGACATTCTTATGGCACCACCCGGAGCTTCCCCCCACCACAGACCTCGACGCATCGAACTACGAGGAAGAAGAACTTCTTCTACTAAAGAGAGCACAAAGAGACTCCTTCCCAGAAGAACTAGATTGTCTGAGAGGGGAAAAGCCAGTCCCCTCAGACAGTCGACTCCTCACCTTAGCCCCAGAGCTCGACGCCCAGCACCTCATCAGGGTGGGTGGTCGATTGAGACGGGCCCCGGACGTGACCGAAGATGCTAAGCATCCCATCGTCCTCAACAGCCGACACAAGATAACAGAGCTGATCATCCAGAAGTACGACAAGGTGGTGCACCACGCGGGGGCCGAACGAGTCTTTGCGGAGATCCGACGGCGCTTCTGGATACTCCAAGGGAGAGAAGCTGTACGTCGATTCCAACGGACTTGCCCAACCTGTCGCAAGTGGAGGGCACAGCCTAGTATTCCGATGATGGCCGACCTGCCTCCCTGCCGCCTCCGACTCGGCGAGCGGGCCTTCCACTCCATGGGCGTGGACTGCTTCGGCCCATTCAACGTCAAGAAAGGAAGAGGGACAGAGAAGAGGTGGGGCATTGTGTACAAGTGCATGACCACCCGAGCTGTTCACATTGAGCTCCTCCAGACCATGAGTACAGACTCGTTCCTCATGTCATTCCGGAGGTTCCAAGCAAGGAGAGGGACCCCATCAGTGCTATTGTCCGACCAAGGGACAAATTTCCGAGGAGGAGACACGGAACTGAGAGAGAGCTTCCTGACTATGGTTGAAGAACTCAAGATCCGCCTCGCTCCTGCTCAGGTCACCTTCCAGTTCAACCCCCCGAACGCCCCCCATTTCGGGGGAACGTGGGAGAGAGAGGTCCGATCCATAAAGACTGTTATGTACACCGTACTTGGGGCCCAGACCGTGGGCGAGGAAGTCCTGGCTACGGTCCTCACAGAGATCGAGGGCGTCCTGAACTCTAAGCCCCTCGGCTATGTTTCAAGCGACGTAGCGGACATCGACCCCATCACCCCAAACTACCTCTTGATGGGGCGGCTGGACCCTGCCCTTCCTCAGACGGTGTACAGACAGGATGAGATGAACGGCCGGAGGATGTGGAGACACAGCCAAGTACTGGCCGACCAGTTTTGGGCCCGCTTCCTCCTACACTATCTGCCATCCCTTCAAGCCCGTCAGAAGTGGGTTAAAGACAGGGACAACCTGACAGTGAACACCGTCGTGATGATAATAGACCAGTCACTACCCCGAGCTACGTGGCCGGCCGGCCGTGTGAGCAGAGTGATTACTGGTTCCGATGGGAAGGTCAGAGCGGCAGAAGTCATCGTCCAAGGGCGGACCTACACCAGACCAGTAGCCAAGTTGATAGAGCTGCCTGAGATCCCTAAACCCCCTGACGACGACGATAACCCACTGACTTTATAGATTATTTCCAACTCCCCATAGCACATTATGGAGAAGTTGACTTGACTTTAAATTTAATCTGTGCCCATTTATTTACTAATTAGGTGCGGACTAATTAGGAGGCGGCTGTTCTGAAGGGTCCAGATTAATACTGAAAGTCTGCGTTTATTATTTTGTATAACTTGTATATTGTTTAAAGCTATATACCTTTAAGCCATCCGTTTGCACCATAGTATTATTCGCTCGCCTCATTGGGCACCGCCCTTGACATTGGAGGCGCCAGCAGACGAGCCCCTCAGACAGAGTTCAAAGACGTGTCCGGGCAAGTTCAGACATGCCCATAGCAGGCGCATTGATTCCGGACAGGTAAATCGGCTGCGCTCTAGAAAATCAGTCTGAGTATATATATTGTAGATGGCGCAAGCAGCCGTGTGAGCAGTAACCTAACAGCAGTGGAAGTAACGAGTCGGCAGTATCAGAACAGGAGAAGCAGCAGAGCGAGATTGTAATACGTTCGGTACAGTTGTACACATACCTACCCGCGGTGTATCGTTACGGATAGCTAGTAGCTACTTAGATATGACCATAATATTGTAGAGCCATTATTGGCGCAGTATAGTGACTTGTGTAAGCGAAGTAACGTGGAGAAACGTATAGTTAAAACCATCGGCGTTTGGATCTAACTACTCCCTGAAGACCGTCATCGGGCTAGCTTCCAGTACAAACGAAGCTAGCTAGCTACCATCTATGCCATCGGGCTTTGGATTAAGAGCTATTAACCCTGCCATCGGGCGCTAGGATTACAAGGACCGGTTCCGTACGAGACCCCTTTTCTTCAGTGACCACAGGATTATCCGACCATTCTTCAATTCCTCCGGATATTACAACTCCAGAGAGGGAAATCATCGTCTCCAGCTACCCCCCTTGCTTTGCCCTGTATCACCTCCTCTCACTCCCTGCAGAGCTCCGGTCGAGTATTCTTAACCTAGGAAATATTCATTCCCCCTGACTTTGATACTCTGACATTCTACTATTAAAAGAGCAACGTGATAATTCAGTTGTATATTGATATGACGATTAAAATACTGTAAACTTGATATCCTTGTCCCTGTGCCGTCAATTGAGTGTCTGCCATATTTATCTAACTGTACTGTCTGGCAAGTAATAATATTTAGTAGTGGTTTAATCTAAACAATCTTTAATACAGTCCGGGTTGTGTAGCCCCTCAGCTACATGAACCATGATGAAATTGAAACAGTTTGTGTTGAAATCTTATTCGAAGGGGCGAAATCCGTACTAGTAGGCACAATCTATAGACCACCAGAGCAGAATGGCTTCTATGACACACTGGATGGGTGTTTAGCTGGGGTGGAAGGTGTAGAAAAGATTCTTATCGGGGACTGGAACACGGATATGCTACGTAAAGAAGCACCCATCTTCAAGGCCTTCGGTAGGATTTGTGATCTGCACGGTTTCAGCCAGCTAATCACCCAACCCACAAGAGTATGTGATTCAACACAAACTACCATTGATTGATCTAATTCTGACCTCTGACAAGTCCATGATCTCCAACAAAGGGGTGATAGCATGCGGGTTAAGTGATCATTATATGATATTCTGTACCCGCAAAAAGCTAAAACAAAAGGCCGGCTGTCACAAAACAGTGACATCTAGGGACCTCAAAACCTACTCTAGAGAGGCCTTTAACCAAGAACTGGAGAGCATGGACTGGTCAGATGAGCTCAGTGGTACACTGGTTGAAGAAACATGGCTTGGATTCAAAACCAAATTCACAACAATACTTAACAACATGGCACCCCTAAGAACCACCAGGGTTAAAAATCGCACTGAGCCATGGATGCACACTGAAATACTGACCGCTATGAAAACCAGAGACAAAAAATGCTCGGAACTTCATAAAAGTCAGACAAATATTACCAAAAGCTCAAACAGTGAACTCCAAGCCCACGTGGTTGAGCAAAAAATTAGAAGAAACAGACTAAGAAATGACGTAAACACCATAATCAAAACCACAAAAAAATATTTCATCAATGGCAAAACTGAGGAAAACAAAAACAAACCCAGAGAACTTTGGAAATTACTCAACAACCAACTAGGCTGCAGCAAAAAAAACTAAAGACAAGATTTATAAACATAAACAAAGACAGAAAACACTCTCATCACAGACAAACTGGATGTGGCCAAATACCTAAACATATTCTTTACAAACATAGCCACAACACTGGTTAATAAACTACCCTCCCACTCAGGGCATTATGGGGTAGAACACATAGTAGCATACTACAAAAACCTAGGGGTCCGCAAAGACGACTTCAAACTGGAAATGGTAACAACAGATGAGGTACTTAAAAAACTGAGCGCCCTCCAACCTAACAAGGCCACTGGCCATGACAACATCCCCTCCAAATTCCTCAGAGACTCAGCAGCCGCCATCACCCCAGTCATCATCACACACATAATAAACCTCTCCATAAAACAGGGACATGTCCCCAAGGACTTCAAAATTGTGAGAGTGACCCCCCCCCTGCACAAAAAGGGCAGCAAATTAGACCCAGGCAACTACCGCCCTGTTTCTATTCTTACCTCCATCTCGAAAGTCATGGAAAAAATTGTCTACAAACAGGTCGAAAAGTACCTAGCGGGAAAAAATCGAATCTACGAATTCCAATCTGGCTTCAGAACATCCCACTCCACTGACACATGCCTTCTCTATTTGAACGACCACATCAAACAAGAGGTGGACATGGGCAAATACTGCGGCATGGTCAGTCATGCTGGACCTACAAAAGGCCTTCGACACTGTCAATCACTCCATTCTGATTGACAAGCTAAAAGCAATTGCTTTTGATAGTCTATCAGTGAGCTGGATGCAATGCTACCTGGAGGGGAGAGAACAGATGGTGGAGGTAAACGGTACTCTATCCCCCCCCTCACAGTGAGCTGTGGTGTTCCACAAGGAAGCATACTAGGACCGCTACTGTTCCTAATTTATGCAAATTACATGTTGTCAGCTTGTGACTGCAACTTGTTCTTGTTTGTGGACGACTCAGCCCTGCTGGTCTCTGACAAGAACAAGTTACAGGTTGAAAAAACCCTCAGCTCAGAACTCGGCAGAATCTGCACCTGGCTCGCTGATAACAAACTATCATTCCACTCCATAACCCACCCTTCTCTCAATCCCCCTCCTCATCCGCTACTTTACTCACTCCCCTCTCTGCCCCCCCCCTTTCCCTTGTCATGTGTATTTGTTGTTGTCCTTCATTGTCTTTAGTTGTAATTTGTTTGTCAATGTCTAGTCTGAGTTCCCCCCCCTCCGAGAGGGCAATGAAATATATTTTTTAAATATTTTTCTTATTTTACTACACTTTTTATTTAATTTTGTACTGTAAACAGTTAAAACGTATAATAAATAATAAAGTTGTCCCCCGAAGAGGGGGGGGGGGGGGGGTGGATGGAGTGCCCTCAAAAAAGGGCAGGGAAAAAAGCTAAAAAAAAAAAAAAAAAAAAACTATCATTCCACCTAGGTAAAACAGAGTCCATTCTCTTCGGATCAAATAACAAACTCAGCAAGACCGACGGCTTCTCAGTTACAGTGGGTGACAATATTGTCACAAGGAAAGATGAAATTACATACCTGGGCAAATCTTTCCTGTGACAAAATGGCATCCAATGTAATAAAAAAAGTCAACCAACGAACTAGATTCTTGTTCCGGATCTCCTCTCTGGTAAACAAGAATACCCTGAAGACTCTGGCAGGAGCACTCATTCAAGGGTACTACGACTATGCTTGCACCTCATGGTACCAAAGCACCTCAAAGGCACTAAAAACAAGATTACAAACATCACAAAACAAACTGGTCAGACTACTACTTGACCTTACTCCTAGAACCCACCTCACCCCTGCCCACTTTGACAACCTAGGATGGCTTAGAGTAGACGACAGAGTACAGCAACTTGCAATGGGCCTGGTCTACAAGATACACTACACCACACAGGTACCCATGTACATGTCGAAATACTTCCCAAAGGTCAGTGAATACCACGCCCACAACACCAGAGGGAGTTCCACAAATCATGTGCAACCCAGATTCGGCAGAAACAAGGGACTAAACACATTTTGCAATTATGCCACAACAATGTGGAATGCCCTACCCACAGCCGTAAAAAGATGTGAATCCCTACCCACATTCAAAACCACTCTTGAAGAGCACCTACGGGAGGCTGCAATTCGAAACTGGCCCCCGTAAATGTCCCCCACCCCCTCCTAATAGACAGTCTCCTCCCCACCGTATGTATGTATTCTCTATTAGGATCTATGGGTAACTGTATATTTGCATATCGTATATGTCACAAATGTAACAGTGCTATATACCTGTATGTCATGTATGTCCCTATGCCATAAATGTCATGATGTCATGTATGTTGTGTATGTCATAAATGTCACTATGAATTGAAAATGGGGGACCCTGATGTAAACAAGACAAACGTCTTTCTCTGGTCTGCATCCCCTTAACAATTGTGTGTATTGAGCCGTACTGTGTTGTACCCATTCTGCAATCTGTAAAATAAAGTTTTCATTCATTCATTCATTCATTCATTCATTCATTCATTCATTCATTCATTCATTCATTCATTCATTCATTCATTCATTCATTCATTCATTCATTCATTCATTCATTCATTCGTTCATTCATTCGCCCAGGTGTAATGATAGTTTGTTATCAGCGAGCCAGGTGCAGAGTTCCGAGCTGAGGGTTTTTTCAACCTGTAACTTGTTCTTGTCAGAGACCAGCAGGTCTGAGTCGTCCGTGAACAGGAACAAGTTGCAGTCACAAGCTGACGACATGTAATTTGCATAAATTAGGAACAGTAACGGTCCTAGTATGCTTCCTTGTGGAACACCACAGCTCACTGGGATGGGGGGGTATAGAGTACCGTTTACCTCCACCATCTGTTCTCTCCCCTCCAGGTAGGACTATCAAAACCAATTGCTTTTAGCTTATCAATCAGAATGGAGTGATTGACAGTGTCGAAGGCCTTTTGTAGGTCCAGCATGACCATGCCGCAGTATTTGCCCGCGTCCACCTCTTGTTTGATGTGGTCGTTCAAATAGAGAAGGCATGTGTCAGTGGAGTGGGATGTTCTGAAGCCAGATTGGAATTCGTAGATTCGATTTTTTTCCGCTAGGTACTTTTCGACCTGTTCGTATACTATTTTTTCCATGACTTTTCCATGACATTGAGTGTGTGTGTGTGTGTGTGTGCGTGTATTTGTGTGCATGCATGTGTGCATGCGTGTGTGTGTGTGTGTGTGTGTGTGTGTGTGTGTGTGTGTGTGTGTGTGTGTGTGTGTGTGTGTGTGTGTGTGTGTGTGTGTGTGTGTGTGTGTGTGTGTGTGTGTGTGTGTGTGTGTGTGTGTGTGTGTGTTTGTGCATGTGTGCACAGAGATGGTAGGACAGAGGGGTCTGGGCTGTTTTAAACTCTGACACTGTTTATCTTGCTGAGTGACGCCGTGCTGCCTCTCCTTATTATTTACCCAAACACATCATAAGTCTTCCAAAACACACACACACACAGACACACACACACACACACGCACGCACGCACGCACGCACGCACGCACGCACGCGCGCACACACACACACACACACACACACACACACACACACACGCACACACACACACACACACACACACGCACACACACTCCAGGCTTCTGTCATTGTGCCATAGGTGCACAAATTGCTTTTCCCTAGAGTGCCAAATAAGGTAAACAGAAGTCTATGAGAATGATAGATACTTACGCTTAACAGCTGGACAGTTAGAGCTTCATGGTAGTTTATGGTAGAATTTTACGATGACCAATATATCTAATCTATTTGTGACATTGCAGCATTATACAACTGATTTCCTGCCACATTTATGATTCTGATGAACCACAGCTCACAACATCAAATAAAATCCTCAGTTACAAACCCTATAAAGAATCGTTATGAAAGGTATTTTTTAATGCTGTGTTTTAGGCATTCATCATATGTTAGGGTCAGGGTTACAACCCGCCATAACTCCTGCCTAAGTGTCTTTCTTCTGTTTCCTGTTGCTGGTCGGAAGCTGCTGTCTCTCCGCTCTGTCCCACTCACTGATATTAACGAGCCTGATAGACACTAGATCAGGGGTGTCAAACTCATTTTCACAGAGGGCCACATCAGCATTATGGTTGCCCTCAAAGGGCCAAAGACCGTATTAATGTTAATGTAATGTAAAATAAATGTAGCTAACATTTACATATTGTTAAACATGTTGTTTCTGTATTTATTACTTATTCAAGTTATACATATTGCATATGCATTTGCATAGATGTAAAAATATATGTTAGCTTATGTTATTTTAACAAATAATTTTAGTTTATCAGAACCCCATATTACTCCATCAATCAATGATCAAACCATTCAAGTAAATAACAAAGAAGAATATCATCAAATACAAGCTATGACATTAGGTTTGTTCAAAACCTTTTTGTCACAGTCAAGAGGGGCAGAACTAACAACTGTGAGCTGCAAAGAACACGTGGGACAGATGTAGCAGATGTTACAAAAACAAATGGCTGCACACAACCTTGCAGAGGCCACTAATGGAAGATAGTTTAATTAACTTTAATTAACAGATTGCAGAATGGGTACAGTACAGTACAGCTCAATACACACAATTGTTAAGGGGATGCAGACCAGAGAAAGACTTTCGACTTGTTTACATCAGGGTCCCCCATTTTCAATTCATAATGAAATTGCTATTATGTGTCTGCATGAACACACAACTGTAGCTGTACTCAAAAATAACAAAATAAGGGTTGTCTCAGTTCACAACTATATTGGTCAAGTTTTGGGTGGGACTTGTTTGTGTCCCTACAGCTTCTTATTCAATTGAGCGAGATGCTCGGTTATGTCACACAGCCAGTTTGCATCTGACAGTTCAGTTTTTTTTTTTTTTTTTTTACCAGAGCTCTTGGGGGCCACATCAAATGACGTGGCGGGCCACATTTGGCCCGCGGGCCATGAGTTTGACACCTATGCACTAGATAGAGCCTGATATTGCCCAGGCTGCATTTTTTATATTCCAAATCCTCAAATATTTCCCATACAATTAAATATTTGAGCATATGGCATACAAATGGAACATTCTAAGAAATCCGAGATTTGGCTCTCCCAGACATGTGGGCTAGATCCACAAAGAATGGATTGCACGGAGCAAGTTGCCCCCTTACTTACAATTCATTATGAATTGAAAATGGGGGACCCTGATGTAAACAAGACGAAAGTCTTTCCCTGGTCTGCATCCCCTTAACAATTGTGTGTATTGAGCCGTACTGTATTGTACCCATTCTGCAATCTGTTAATAAAATGTTCATTCAATCAATCACCGTGCAGATTGATTGATTGAATGAACGTTTTATTAACAGATTGCAGAATGGGTACAATACAGTACGGCTCAATACACACAATTGTTAAGAGGATGCAGACCAGGGAAAGACTTTCGTCTTGTTTACATCAGGGTCTCCCATTTTCAATTCATAATGAATTGTATAAGTAAGGGTGCAACTTGCTCCGTGCAATCCATTCTTTGTGGATCTAGCCCACATGTATTTAGGCCTATATCAGATGGAGTTTCAGTTATAATCTTGAGCTAGATTTTGGCATTGTATTGAAGTATACTTTCAGTTATACAAGGTTCACATACTGAATCCATGGCTCCCACAGACTTATTTACATTACATTTACATTTTCTTTTTTTACATATTTAGGCCCATATATGATTCAGTTTCAGTCAGGCTACAGTATAATCTTGTGTAAGCTTTTGGCACTGTACTGAAGTATACTTTCAGTTATACGTAGGTTCACATGTTGACTATACTGCCCAAGCTGCTATCTGGTGTTCTATTTGGTCATCTATTTAGTAATCTATTTGGTCTTTTATTTGGTCATCTATTTGGTCTTCTATCTGGTATTCTATTTGGTCATCTATTTGGTCATCTATTTTATATTTTATTTGGTATTCTATTTGGTCATCTATTTGGTCATCTATTTTGGTCTTCTATTTGGTCATCTATTTGGTCATCTATTTGGTGGTCTATTTGGTCATCTATTTGGTCATCTATTGGTCATCTATTTGGTCATCTATTGGTCATCTATTTGGTCTTCTATTTGGTCTTCTATTTGTTAATCTATTTGGTCATCTATTTGGTCTTCTATTTGGTCATCTATTTGATAATATTTGGTCATCTATTTGGTCATCTATTGGTCATCTATTTGGTCTTCTATTTGGTCATCTATTTGGTCATCTATTTGGTCTTCTATTTGGTCATCTATTTGGTCATCTATTCGGTCATCTATTTGGTATTCTGTTTGGTATTCTATTTGTTAATCTATTTAGTAATGTATTTGGTATTCTATTTGGTCATCTATTTGGTCATCTATTTGGTATTCTGTTTGGTTTTCTATTTGGTATTCTATTTGGAATTCTATTTGGTCATCTATTTGGTCATCTATTTGGTATTCTGTTTGGTTTTCTATTTGGTATTCTATTTGGAATTCTATTTGGTATTCTATTTGGAATTCTATTTGGTATTCTATTAGTCACGGTTTGCATGTGGTGGTGGTGATAGGACCCAGGAGCAGACAAGACCAGGCGGGTAGCGCGTCAAAGGAGCTTTAATTTATAAAATAAACGTAAAGCACAACAAACGAGAGTACTGGCTTAACACAAAAACAACGCCTCTCAGCCAATGCTGTAAGAGGGCAAAAACTAAACTACAGTTACACAGGAAAACACTAACATGGAAACACTTAGGGCTAGATCCACAAATAATGGATTGCACGGAGCAAGTTGCACCCTTACTTAAAATGCATTATGAATTGAAAATGGGGGACCCTGATGTAAACAAGACGAAAGTCTTTCTCTGGTCTGCATCCCCTTAACAATCTGTTAATAACATTTTCATTCAATCAATCACTGTGCAGATTGATTGATTGAATGAACATTTTATTAACAGATTGCAGAATGGGTAGAATACAGTACGGCTCAATACACACAATTGTTAAGGGGATGCAGACCAGAGAAAGACTTTCGTCTTGTTTCAGGGTCCCCCATCAGGGTCCCCCATTTTCAATTCATAATGAATTTTAAGTAAGGGTGCAACTTGCTACGTGCAATCCATTCTTTGTGGATCTAGCCCTCACTTTGCAACAAGAAAACGGACAGGGTAAAAAACGCAGTGGAACCAACAGGAAACGATAATGAACCCACACAGAGAACAGGAAACAAGGAACTCAAATACAGAAACAAAAAGACAAACGAGAAACACCTGGGATGATTACAACTGGAGACACCTAGGAGGGGAGACAGATTGACAAAGAACTACAGGAAACAACACAAAGGACTACAACTACTGGCTGACGAGACAAACACTGGGGGCGGGATCCACTAAGAATGGATTGCGCGGTGGAAATTGCACCCTTAACTGCGCGGGGTCTGCTCCATCTTTGTGAGCTATCCACTAAGGACATTGTGCGGATGAGATACCAGCGCAGACACGCCCATTATGTGTGGAGTTTGCTCCTGATCTGCTCCAGTGCAGTTGGCTCGTGGAGCAGTCTGCACTCCTGACAGTGCTGTTGGCAGATATCAGGAAGGGGAAAAATAATTTAACAGACACTAGGAACAACGTCAACACTAGGAATATAACACACTAGGAACATAACATCAACACTAGGAATATAACAGACACTATAGGAACATAAGACTAACAGGGGAACATGAAGGGCAAGAGAGAGAGAAAGGGAGAGACGGAGAGTGTTGTGAAGGATCAGATTAAACCGAATATATATATTTATTTATGGATATATATTTAATAGTATTTGTATATCGTTTGATATCCCTTGTATATTCCTTGTACATATACACTGAATATCCCTTTAGTCTACTAACAGCCCATAATAGTTTCATTCTCTCATTGGACAAGAACTTGGCGCCAGCAGCCAAGCCCCTTGGTTCAAGTTCAATCGTGCCGACGAACATGTCGTTACTAGCCCCGGTTCCGCGTAGGAATACGTCTGCCGAAATACGAATGGTACTATTTGTTCACAGCGCATATATATATGGCGCAAGTAAAGTAGAACTTTCCTTTTAGTCCCTTAGCCTTTAGTTCTTTACCCTCCAACCTAGTGGCAAGACGTTAAACCTCACCCACGATACACGTGTGGTGCAGTATGGTCAACTTGGCCTCAGAATGGCATTGAGACATCGTGTGGATTAATAGTTGAATTGTCATAGTTTGGCACTATACCGTCGAGTGGGACGTATTTCTATTAAGTTAATAATAGTCTATTATGTATGGTGCATCGTTCGGTTAGAGTTATAAAGTGAGCAGTACCCCCATCGTTTCCTCACGTTATCTAGAGTCTTAACCAGGCTGGGCAGACCACGTGTGGTGCTTTCATCCGAGGAGTTCTGGGCCAGGACGAGTGGACCTGCACATTGGATTACCTTACCCGGGCGACGGCAAGCCCTACACGGCTTGGATTATCTACTTGCTTTGGGTGCTTTGATTATGCCATGGATAACAGCCAACACTGGTAAGTGTTGGAACTACCCCCGAGAGGAGTCCAGGTGAGACGGCGCTCTAACCCAAGTGAGGTCGCCTCACGTCTCTTCGTTGTGGACCGGCAGCTACCGTCTACAAGAGGGCCCAGCTGTATTCATCTGTGGACCAAGGTTCTGTGGGCACCGTGTTCAGCACTCTGAATTCTCCCAAGAAATCGTTGGCCAGATGGGATATCGCCAGCGGCTCTCCTAACCCCCCCCCCCCTACTGACTTACAACCAGCGGGACCCCCTTTAGTGTATCCAGCTATAATCATTTAAGCACCATCGCTATAGTTCCCTAAAGAACCAGGTTGTATACTTGCTTCCTGCGTAACCAGAGATTGGACATTCAATGTTGATTTGCCTACGAATACTCATTTGCCTTACAAGTGCATTCAAATCATAAATGTCATTAAGTGAACGTTGTATATACCCTTTGCTATATATTAAATATTCGATTTATACATTTGTGTGGACTTGGTTTCATGGTGGGAAAGTGTTCATCATATCTACATCATGTACTGTGTGGCCAGTAGTTAAAGTACATAAAGCGGTAGTGGTTTAATGATACCATACTTATCAATACAGTCAGGGAATTGTACCCCTCAGTTACAATTGGTCCTTCGAGCCGGAGGGTAACTAGTGTAATATTAATATAGTGTTATTAATATTGAAATGGCCTATGATGAACACTCCACGAAACGGTCCTCCTAACGTAGAACGCCCGCGGCGCAGACGACAGACACCTCAGTACTTAGAGGATTACGCTGTCAGTCAACTACCTAGCCTTCGACAAACGGTAAACGCGGTAAAAGTAGAAAGTAAAATTATGTCTGACCTTAACGACCAGGTTACCCCGACCACAGAGGCCCTAGTGGGTTCTAATGTAACTGACCAAGCTCACGGTGGGGACCAGGAGGGAGCTGACATGCCTTTACCCCCCGCCAATACCGAAGAAGTAGTCCCCGACCAGCCCCGGGAGGAAGACAACCCTACAGAGAGAGAACTCTGCACGGAACAAGATGAGGAGAGCGCCGAGGAGATAGAGCTCCAGGACTCCCCAACGAGTACAGCCAGGAGCGGCTCACCTCTACAACCGTCTTCCCCCAGCGAAGCGGAGAGGATGCTATCACAGGCGTTCCTCGTCAGCCTGACAGCCTCTACCGAACGCGATCGACTCCAGGGTGAACGCGATCGACTTCAGGGTGAACGCGATCGACTCCAGACACAGCAACGGAGCGAAGAAGAGCGCATACGCCTGGAGATGAGACGCCTTCAGACGGAAGAGAATATGGCAAGAGACCGAGCAGACACCCAGCGTGCCGCTGCCGGTGCCCAAAGAGAAACAGAGCGCGACCTCGCTCTCATCCAGCGCGAAACCGAGCGCGACAGACTACAGGGCGAGCGCGACAGACTACAAGCCGAGCGCGACAAGTTACAAGCGCAGCTAATGGAGCAGCTGATCACCAAGGCAACACCCTCTCCCTCCGCCAGGGGTTCAAGGAACTCGTCGAGACAACAGTCAAGGGCAGCATCCCCTAACCGAGCAAGCGACCCTGAACTTGACCAACAGACCAAGCCTATACCCCCCGCAGACCCCCTTCCCCGACCGGTCCAAGCGAGACCCAGCTACAAGGAAGGAGCGGCATACACTGCGGAGAAGCTAAATAAACGACTACAGGATCTAGAGGACCTGATAGAAGAAGAAGAGGGAGAGGAGGAGAACCAAGCCCGACGACAGCACAGTACTCCACCGGACCAGGAGGTCCAGTACAGCCCAGGCTATACCCCCGCGGCGCTGCGCTACAGACCCCTGACTCTATTCACGGGTGAGCATGACGCACGACCAGCCCCGAGGAATAGCACCTGGACCAGCGGGCCATGGTACCCTGCCGGTACCAGCCCACAGAGAGGCGCAAGAGGAGACTCGCCTAGGAGGCCTCTCCCCCAACGCTCGCCGATGTATCAGCCATCCACGGCGTCATACATTGGTACACCGACGTTTCCAGACTTCACCTATGAGAATCGAGCACAGTACACGGAGCTCCGGATGTGCTTAGAGACAATGATGGTGGATGTCGCTGATGAACGCCACAAGTATGCAATATTACTGAAGCACCTGAAAGTACCCCGAGCGCACAATATAGCGCTAGCCTATGCCACCTCTACGACCCCATACACCGCGGCTCTAGCAGCGCTGGACCAGAGATATGGACGTATATGGGATTACGTAATCCAAGAGATAAGGCATATTGACCGCCTACCCCCAGCAACAGACAATCGCTCATTAGACGACCTGTCTATAAAAGTGCAGTCCCTGGTAGGGATGCTGGGAGCGCAACGAGAAAAGGGTATGCACGAGCTATACGCCAACTCTAACGTCGAGAGGATTTTAGAGAAGCTGCCACCCGCCAGACAAGAGCGCTTCAGGCGGCAGAGAGACCACCGTGATCCTAACGGTCCCGAACCATCCCTCCTCGATCTAGCCGACTTCCTGGCGAGAGAAGTCAGCAGCTTACGACTGGATACGTTCGTGCGGAGCACACCAAGCTCCAGAGAGGGACCCAGGAGAATAAACGATGGAAGAAGATCGGTGACTGTCATGCACCAATCAGAATCAGTACCGAGCAGTAAGAACCACAGTACCCCCTCGAGGAAAGAGAAGTGGAAGATGGTGTGCCCGTACTGCGAGAAGGAACACTGGCTGTCACAATGTGACCTGTTCACAAAGATGAATGCAGAAGAAGTGAGTCAATGGATAAAGTCCAACAGGCGCTGTTACCGATGTGCGCGCAGTCACATGGCAGCCGAGTGCCGCCTAAAGAAGAGGTGCAGTCGGTGTGACGGAGCCCACCTAGATGTCCTACACGACAGTAACAGAAGAAAGCCTGCACCTGCACCATCGAGCAGCACAAAGGCAAGTGTCATGTACATTGACCCCGCCAGCAGCAGCGGCGCCCAAGTGCTCTTAAAGGTAGTCCGTGTAACATTGAGCTACCAAGATAAAGTCATGGACACTTACGCCGTCCTTGATGACGGGTCAGAGAAGACCCTTCTGCTCGCGTCCGCTGCGGCCCAGCTGGGACTGCGGGGAAGCGAGAACCAAATGACAATTCGGACAATAAGAAGAGATTTAAAGACGATAAAAGGCGAGAATGTCTCCTTCACTATCGCAGCAAGCGGGCAGCCAGAGAGACGGTATAGGATTACAAATGCTTTCACCAGCCAAGAAATAGGACTATCACAGTACACCTACCCCATCGCCAAGCTGATGGATAAATATGTGCACCTGCGTCAACTACCTATCCCGCTCATAGACGGCGCCACCCCGACCCTGCTGATAGGCTCCGACCATGCAGACCTCATAGTCCCGATAGACCGGGTCCATACAGGACCCAGAGGCTGTCCTGCAGCAGTCGAGACCCGCCTAGGATGGACACTACAAGGCCCCCTCGCTAAATCGCTCAACCGAACAGCAGCCACTAGCTGCCTCCACTCCAGAGTGACAGAAGAAGACACCACTCTCCTGCAGCATGTCGAGAGGCTATGGACACTAGAAACAATGCCCTTTAAGAACGAAAAGAAAGACATTCGTTCTAAAGAAGACATTTACGCCATAAACCTCCTCGAGCAAGGGACAAAGAGAGTCACAGTCGGCGGAGTGATGAGATACGCAACTCCACTCCTGAGGCGAGAGGGAATGCCCACCTTTCACGCAAAGAAAGACGCTACGGAGCGGTATCTATTGAACACAGAGCGGCGCCTAGCCAAAGACCCCGCTCAAGAAAGTGTGTACCGCGCTGAGATTGAGAAGCTAATCACAGCGGGACACGTAAAGAAGATTGACTGGCGACGCCGTGCGCTGCTCCGCGCCTCTCTGATCAAAGACGGCTTTGATCTCCGGCAGCAGGCCAGCAGCGACCCCCCAGTATTACGCAGCCTCTCCCCAGAGGAGAAGCCCTTGCTGCGGTTACCATGGAGAGAGAGGATCGGAGATGAGCACCCAGCCATCTACCAGTGGGAAGTCCTCCTCTTCGGAACCACATGCAGCCCGTGCTGTGCTACATTTGCACTACAGAAACATGTCGCAGAGGACCCAGCAGCAGATGAAGAGGTCCGACACAGTGTGAAGAACAGTTTCTACGTGGACAACTGTTTACAAAGCGTTTCGACTCAAGAAGAAGCCGAGGTTCTCCTACTCAAGCTACGCGCCTCTCTGATCAAAGGCGGCTTTGATCTCCGGCAGCGGGCCAGCAGCGACCCCCCAGCATTGCGCAGCCTCTCCCCCGAGGACAAGGCTGCCAGCAGCGAGACCTGGATGGCGACCATCCCAGGAGAAGCCCAAGAAATGACACTAGGATTAGTCTGGCGCTTCAAAACAGACTCGCTCCACTATAGACACAAACCCCTGACCACGGAGCAGGGAAGGTCGACGGCGATACCGACCACCAGACGGAGTGTGTACAGAACACTCGCCAGACAATATGACCCGTTGGGATGTATTCTACCTTACACCACCAGGGCAAAGATGATTGTACGAGCACTATGGGACAAGGACCAGGGCTGGGATGACCCAATACCCGCACCCCTTGCCTCCACATGGAGAGAGTGGGAGACGGAACTCCGCTCACTCCCAGGCGTCAATATACGCCGCAGCTACTTCCCACCCACAGTGAGGCCAGAGACATGCAAGATGGATCTACACGTCTTCAGTGACGCCTCCGAAGTAGCCTATGGATCGGTGGCCTACTTGCGTGCCCAAGAGAAGGGAGGAGAGATACACACTGCTTTCATCCTGGCTCGCTCAAGAATAGCCCCACGGAAGCAACAATCTATCCCGCGTCTAGAGCTCTGCGCAGCCCTAGCAGGAGCGCATCTAGCCACGTTAATCCAACGTGAACTCACCATTCCGGTGCACAGAACAATCTTGTGGTCAGATTCCACGACAGTACTCACATGGATCAAGTCTGATTCATGCAGATACAAGGTCTTCGTGGGAGTCAGAGTCACAGAGATTCAAGAGTTAACAGAAGCAGCGAGCTGGCGGTATGTGGACACCAAACACAACCCAGCTGACGTCATCACCCGGGGAATGTCCCTAGATGACCTCACCCGTCGCAACATCTACAGTGACGGACCAGAGTTCCTCAAGCTCCCGGAAGAAGAGTGGCCTACGCCCACCCCACGGGAAGCGAGTAAAGAGGAGGCTGAGAACAAGAAACCTATGTTCTGTGGACTGAGCACAGTCGCCTCCACAGACCCCAACATAGATGATTGCCTCACCCTACAGAGTGCGCAGCTAAAGACATTCCTGTGGCACCACCCAGAGATTCAGCCCACTGCCGACATTTCAGCAGCTGACTACGAAGAAGCAGAACTTCTTCTACTACAACGAGCCCAGAGAGACTCGTTCCCCGACGAGCTAGACTGTCTACAGGGAGGAAAGCCCGTCCCATCAGACAGCAGATTGCTCCACCTGGCACCCGAGAGCGACGCCCATAATCTCATCAGAGTGGGTGGTCGTCTGCGGAGAGCCCCCGATCTACCGGATGACGTTAAGTACCCGATAGTCTTGAACAGCCGACACAAGGTCACAGAGCTGATCATAAAGAAATACGACGAGGATGTAAACCACGCAGGAGCAGAGAGAGTCTTCGCGGAGATCAGACGTCGCTATTGGATACTTCAAGGGAGAGAAGCAGTGCGACGCTTCCAGCGAACCTGTCTAGACTGCCGAAAGTGGCGCGCGCAGCCCAGCATACCCCGGATGGCTGACCTACCTCCCTGTCGCCTCCGACTCGGCAACAAGCCATTCCACTCCACAGGCATGGACTGTTTTGGCCCGTTGTATATAAAGAAAGGAAGAGGAACCGAGAAGCGGTGGGGTATTGTATTCAAATGCATGACCACCAGAGCGATACATATCGAACTCCTTTCAACCATGAGCACAGACTCATTCCTTATGGCCTTCCGAAGATTCACATCACGGAAAGGAAAACCGTCTACATTGTTGTCTGATCACGGGACAAACTTCAAAGGCGGAGAAAGAGAGCTGAGAGAGAGCTTCCAAGCTATGGGCCCAGAACTTAAGACCCACCTCGCTCCATCCCAGATTGACTTCCAGTTTAATCCCCCGAACGCACCCCACTTCGGTGGAACCTGGGAACGAGAAGTACGTTCTATAAAGACAGCCCTGTACGCCGTGCTTGGGGCCCAGACTGTAGCGGAAGAAGTCCTAATGACAGTCCTCACGGAGATCGAGGGAGTATTGAACTCCAAGCCCCTCGGCTACGTCTCCAGTGATATAGCAGATGTCGACCCAGTCACCCCCAACACACTCTTGATGGTGCGGCTGGACCCCGCGCTACCCCAGACAATGTACAGGCCTGAAGAAGCGAACGGCCGAAGAATGTGGAGGTACAGTCAAGTACTAGCTGACAAGTTTTGGAACAGCTTTCTACTCCACTACCTACCGTCTCTACAGACCCGCCAGAAGTGGGTAAAAGAGAGAGACAATTTGACAGAAGGAACAGTCGTCATGATTATCGACCAGTCACTACCCAGAGCTATGTGGCCGGCTGGCCGCGTAAGCAAAGTGATCACCGGTGCCGATGGCAAGGTCCGAGCAGCTGAAGTGCTCGTCCAAGGGCGAACTTACACACGACCCGTGGCGAGGCTAATAGAACTGCCCAGACTCCCAGACACTATCGATGACGACCATGACCCCACGACTTTGTGAGTTGACTGACCCTTACAGCGGACCTTGAGTGGTAGACAGTGCGGTTAATCTGTCTCTGCTTAGCTAATTAGGTGGGACTAATTAGGGGGCGGCTGTTGTGAAGGATCAGATTAAACCGAATATATATATTTATTTATGGATATATATTTAATAGTATTTGTATATCGTTTGATATCCCTTGTATATTCCTTGTACATATACACTGAATATCCCTTTAGTCTACTAACAGCCCATAATAGTTTCATTCTCTCATTGGACAAGAACTTGGCGCCAGCAGCCAAGCCCCTTGGTTCAAGTTCAATCGTGCCGACGAACATGTCGTTACTAGCCCCGGTTCCGCGTAGGAATACGTCTGCCAAAATACGAATGGTACTATTTGTTCACAGCGCATATATATATGGCGCAAGTAAAGTAGAACTTTCCTTTTAGTCCCTTAGCCCTTAGTTCTTTACCCTCCAACCTAGTGGCAAGACGTTAAGCCTCACCCACGATACACGTGTGGTGCAGTATGGTCAACTTGGCCTCAGAATGGCATTGAGACATTGTGTGGATTAATAGTTGAATTGTCATAGTTTGGCACTATACCGTCGAGTGGGACGTATTTCTATTAAGTTAATAATAGTCTATTATGTATGGTGCATCGTTCGGTTAGAGTTATAAAGTGAGCAGTACCCCCATCGTTTCCTCGCGTTATCTAGAGTCTTAACCAGGCTGGGCAGACCACGTGTGGTGCTTTCATCCGAGGAGTTCTGGGCCAGGACGAGTGGACCTGCACATTGGATTACCTTACCCGGGCGACGGCGAGCCCTACACGGCTTGGATTATCTACTTGCTTTGGGTGCTTTGATTATGCCATGGATAACAGCCAACACTGGTAAGTGTTGGAACTACCCCCGAGAGGAGTCCAGGTGAGACGGCGCTCTAACCCGAGTGAGGTCGCCTCACGTCTCTTCGTTGTGGACCGGCAGCTACCGTCTACAAGAGGGCCCAGCTGTATTCATCTGTGGACCAAGGTTCTGTGGGCACCGTGTTCAGCACTCTGAATTCTCCCAAGAAATCGTTGGCCAGATGGGATATCGCCAGCGGCTCTCCTAACCCCCCCCCCCCCCCTACTGACTTACAACCAGCGGGACCCCCTTTAGTGTATCCAGCTATAATCATTTAAGTACCATCGCTATAGTTCCCTAAAGAACCAGGTTGTATACTTGCTTCCTGCGTAACCAGAGATTGGACATTCAATGTTGATTTGCCTACGAATACTCATTTGCCTTACAAGTGCATTCAAATCATAAATGTCATTAAGTGAACGTTGTATATACCCTTTGCTATATATTAAATATTCGATTTATACATTTGTGTGGACTTGGTTTCATGGTGGGAAAGTGTTCATCATATCTACATCATGTACTGTGTGGCCAGTAGTTAAAGTACATAAAGCGGTAGTGGTTTAATGATACCATACTTATCAATACAGTCAGGGAATTGTACCCCTCAGTTACAGAGAGCATGCAAGAGAGGAGGGGAAGAACACTGAGGGCCAGGGACACGAGGAACAAGCATACAGGGATGGGAAGAGGTAGAAAACAGTCCAGTAACGGGTGGAACATTACAGTACCCCCCCCCCCCCCCTCAAGGGACCCACACGACCGCCCGGGGATGAGCAGGGTGGGGGGATGGGATCCAGGGTGGGTGGGTAAAAACTGTTGTCGGGAACCCTGTCTCCTCCTGGAGGCTCCACGGTTCCCTGTAAAAAGGACCAGGCGAGTTCCCTCAAATGTCGATGCCTGGACTCCACGGGAACCTCTCTGCAGCTTCCTGCAGTGCTCCGTGCCAGCTGCAGTAGCCGAGCTAGTTCCCAAGGCTGTGCTAGCTGTAGAGTCTGTGCTAGCAGTTAAGGTTATGCTAGCTGAAGAGGCAGTCCTAGCAGTAGGGTCCATGCTAGCCGAAGAGGCGGTCCTAGCAGCAGAGACCATGCTAGCCGAAGAGGCGGTCCTAGCAGTAGAGACCATGCTAGCTGAAGAGGCAGTCCTAGCAGTAGGAGCCATGGTAGCCAAAGAGGCTGTCCTACCAGTAGGGGCTGTACTAGCAGTAGGGGCTGTGCTAGCAGTAGGGGCTGTGCTAGCAGTAGAGGCTTTGCCAACAGCTGAGGCCGTGCTAGCAGTAGAGGCTGTGCTAGCAGTAGAGGCCATGCTAGTTGTAGGGCCTATGCTAGCAGTAGGGGCTATGCTAGCTGCATGGGGCTGTGCTAGGTGTAGGGGCTGTGCTAACTTTAGGGGTTTTACTACCCATGGGGGCTGTGCTAGCTGTAGGGGCTGTGCTAGCAGTAGAGGCTGTGCTAGCTGTAGGGGCTATCCTAGCATTAGGGGCTATACTAGCAGTAGAGGCTTTGCTAGCTGCAGGGGCTGTGCTAGCAGTAGGGGCTGTACTAGCCGTGGGGGCCGTGCTAGCTGTAGGGGCTGCGCTAACAGTAGAGGCTTTGCTAGCTGCAGGGCAGCTCTGGCTGCAATTGTAGCTTACCACCACCGGTATGACTGTGTATGAACGAATAATGGGGAGCATGTCTATGTTCCCCGGGTCCTATGTTCCCCGGGTTCTATGTTCCCCGCTTTGATTGATTGATTGATTGAAAATGTTAGACCACCAGCCCTGATTCCAAACTCTAACCTTAACCAGTACGAAAGAGTGCCTAAGCTTAACCGTTCGAAACAAGGCGGACATTAATAATTAATAAAATAATAAAGATTTATAAAATGTTCAAACTATTAATCAATCAAAGCGGGGAACATAGAACCCGGGGAACATAGGGATGATCCCGAATAATGGACTCTGTGAAGCGCTCTGGGTGTCATGAAGAGCGCTATATAAATCCAAGTCATTATTATTATTATTATTAGCTGTAGGGCCTGTGCTAGCCATGGAATCCGTGCTATCTGTAGGGGCTGCACTAGCAGTAGAGGCTATGCTAGCTGTAGGGGCTGCACTAGCAGTAGAGGCTGTGCTAGCAGTAGTGGCCATGCTTACTGTAGGGGCTATGCTAGGAGTAGGGGTTTTGCTAGCTGTAGGGGCTGTACTAGCAGTGGAGGCCTTGGTCTGCTGGGTCCTTGGTTGGTGGGTTCATTCTGTCACGGTTTGGTCATCTATTTCTCCCTGGACCCCTTCCAGTGTGCATATCGGGCAAACCGGTCCACCGATGATGCAATCTCCACTGCCCTCCACTCAACTCTCACCCATCTGGACACTAAGGACTCATACGCCAGGATGCTGTTCATAGACTTTAGTTCAGCATTCAACACTATCATCCCCCAACAGCTGATAGTGAAACTGGACCTGCTGGGGCTGAGCACCTCGACGTGCAACTGGCTGCTGGACTTCCTGACCGGGAGACCACAGGCAGTTCGGGTCGGCTACAACAGCCTCCGAGCCAGGCCCAGCAGACTAAAAGACAGCTTCATACACCAGGCTGTCAGGAAGCTGAACTCTCTCCCAGCTCTCCCCCCGCTCTCACTCTGCCACCACAGAACCTGGACTAAGAACACCCCCCCCCCCCACTGACACACACAGACACACACTGCCACTTCACAAACTCACTGCCACTTTACACTGCCATTATTTTAGTTTACATTATGTTAGTTTACTGCCATATCTATCATCTCACTGCCACTTTACTGCCATTATTGTATTCTACTGCCATTATTTATTAGTTATACTTACTATGTACCACTGCTAACTGCTGGTAACGTCAAACCGTCCGACTACTTGCCAGCTGGACCAGCTACCCTCCCCACTCCTCCAGACCATAGCACCAGACATCCTCCCATTCCTAACTGCAACCATCAACTCCTCACTCAACTCGGGGGTGGTCCCCACCTCCCTAAAACAAGCCAGAGTCACGCCGCTCATAAAAAAACCAACCCTGAACCCTACCGTCATAGGCAACTACCGTCCTGTCTCTCTTCTCTCCTTCCTTTCTAAAACACTTGAACGTGCTGTATCCAACCAACTTACTGCTTATCTCTTACAGAATGACCTCCTAGACCCTAATCAGTCAGGCTTCAGGACTGGTCACTCCACAGAGACAGCCCTCATTGCGGTCACAGAGGCACTTCACTTAGCAAAAGCGAAAGGCCTCTCCTCTGTCCTGATTCTCCTAGATCTATCTGCAGCCTTCGACACAGTCAACCACCAGATCCTCCTTGCGGCCCTCGCAGGAATGGGAGTGGCTGGCTCTGCGCTGACATGGCTGTCATCATACCTCAATGACCGCTCCTACCAAGTGTCATGGAGAGGGACCCTGTCGGCCACCCGCCCCCTGCGGACGGGTGTCCCCCAGGGCTCGGTTTTAGGACCCCTTCTCTTCTCCCTCTACACTAAATCACTGGGTAACATTATCACGTCTCATGGCTTCTCCTACCATTGTTATGCCGACGATACTCAACTCTTCCTCTCCTTCCCTCCCTCAGATATCCACGTCTCTGAGCGGATCTCGGCCTGTCTGTCCGACATCTCAGCCTGGATGACGTCCAACCACCTCAAACTGAACCTAAGCAAAACAGAATTGCTCCACCTGCCGGCCAAATCCTCCCCCCTGACCGACCTTTCAATCACAGTCGAGAATGCAGCTGTGACTGCGTCCCCGACCGCCAAGAACCTTGGTGTTGTCCTCGACGACCAGCTGAACTTCTCTGCTCACATCGCAGCGACGACCAGAACCTGCCGATTCCTCCTGAGCAACGTCAGAAGGATACGCCCCTTCCTGACAAAAGAAGCCACCCAACTCCTCGTCCAATCAACAGTCATCTCCCGCCTCGACTACTGCAATGCACTGCTCGCTGGCCTCCCGGCCACTGCCACTAAGCCTCTTCAACTCATTCAGAACGCTGCGGCCCGCCTGATCTCAAACCTACCGAAGTCGGCCCATGTCACCCCACTTCTTAGGGACCTGCACTGGCTCCCCATTGCTGCACGAATCCGCTTCAAGGCCCTCGACCTAGCATACCGTGCGGCAAAGGGAACCGCTCCCGCCTACCTCCGGTCAATGGTCTCTAACTACACACCCTCAAGACCCCTACGCTCTGCATCTTCTGGCCGCCTCAGACCTACTCCTATCCAAGCTCCGGGAGGGTCATCAAAGAGAAGTCGCCTATTCTCAGTCCTTGCCCCACAATGGTGGAATGAACTACCCACCCCAGTTAGGACAGCCGAATCACGTCCAATCTTTCGCCGTCGACTAAAGACGCACTTCTTCAACCATTATCTGAATAAAAAAAAAAAAAAAAAAAAAAAAATCTAACCCTAACTAACCGTACTGTCATGCACTTGTCCTAATAAACTAACCTACACTGTAGCACTCAACACTTTGATGAACATTGTTGCTCAGCTGATAGAGTTGTGCCCTTCCTGATGGCTTGTCGTACAGAACTTGTAAGTCGCTTTGGATAAAAGCGTCAGCTAAATGACTAAATGTAAATGTAAATGTAAATGCTGCTAAAAAAGATTTGCACTAAGTTCTCTTTTACCTCCTATATTTATTTCAATCATACATTCATTTTTTTAGCCACTGTTTATACTGTATAGTGTATGTACTGTATCCTGTATCCTGTATAGTGTGTGTACATCGTGTCCCATATGTTACTTATGTTTATAGTGTCCTATATGTTACTTTATTAGATCTGTTTTTATATACACCGTGGGAAGGGGGAAACGCAATTTAATAATAAATATAATAGTAAATAGAAAAATATGTTGTGCTCTTGCTTTTTTCTTTTTGAAGGTGGCGAGAGTAGCATTGCTAGTGCCACAACAGTTTTATTTGAGGTTCATAACAGTACATTGTACTAAGCAATTGTTGGCTCATTAGTTTGTGATTCACATGCACTAAAATGCACCAGAATGCAGGAAATTAAGTCTTTGTAACTAAAATGTTCCGGGTGGGGGGCCTCCAGACCCCTGCTTAAAAAGTGGCCTGATTGGGGCTATATTTCGCGCTATATCTCCCGGTATGAATTATTTCCCCAGTCCGGCCCTGTCCACCTCTGTACTTAAACATGGGATTAAACATAGGATCCATTTCAGTATTTAAACATGGTAAATCATCCACCTCTGTACTTAAACATGGAATTAAACATAGGATCCATTTCAGTATTTAAACATGGACTCTAATCAGGTATTTAAACCTGGATTCTACTCCTCCCGTATTTAAACCTAGAGTATCATCCTCCTGCATTTAAGCAGTGTAGCCATCCTTCTTCAGTATTTAAACAATTAGTCACCCTCCTTCAGTATTTAAACATGGAGTACCCTCCTTCAGCATTTAAGCAGTGTAGCCACCCTCCTTCAGTATTTAAAGATGGAGTACCCTCCTTCAGCATTTAAGCAATTAGCTACGAACCATACTTTGTATTTGTCGTGGCCTTCAATACCCTCCTGGATTGAATACACCCATTTCCCTCCCACTGTCTGTCTGCCCTCTGGTAACTTGGTTGAATACACCCATTCCCCTCCCACTGTCTGTCTGCCCTCTGGTAACTTGGCTGGAGCAAAGGTGTGGACCTCATCTCCTCATCCCTTGCTCTCTCCCATTTACTTGATTCGGGGGACAATGTGACCTCTTTAAAGGTCAGGGGTACCCCACTGACTACCCTGTAGCAGTAATCAACAGGGGTAGGTGTACTGTCCTCCTCGTCACTCCCTTTCCGGGCATAGTCTGTCAGATACTTTGGGGGTTTGTGTTCCCTTGAGGGATACCTCCCACTGCTTGGGGCACTTGACGTCACCCTCGGGTGCTCCTCGTCATCGCCCTCTGGGGGTGGCTGACTGTTTGTCTGCACGACCGTGCTAAGTACACTGGGCTGATGTGTCTCTGTTTCTACACACCTTACTCTGGAGTCCAGCTCTGGCTCCTCTGTCTGTGTCTCGCTCTCACATGTTGTCTTTGTGACAAACTTGACTAGTATGTGTTCCTGCACTCTACCTTTACCGGGATGATAAACTAGGAAAGCGGGGCTTCCCTTGTTGTGCCCTACAAAAAGTCCTTTTTACACATCTGGACTCGGGCTTTCCCCTGTCCTGCAGGTACGCATAACACACTGATCCAAATCGGTGCATTCTGGCTAGATTACACTTCTTTCCTGTCAGTGCTGTATACGGGGTGGTGCCCGAGTGCTTATTAAAGCACCTGTTGCTGGTGTAAGCGGCTTCTTGCACCGCATAATGCCATAGGCTCTTAGGTAAGTTACTATCTACTAGCTTACACCTAGCCATTTCGAAAAGGGTGCGCTATTCCCTCTCTGCCACTCCATTCTGGTGTGGGGGATGTGGACGTGACGTCTCGTGACTTATCTTGTACCTTCTCAACAGTGATTGGAACTCTCTGTTTGTGAACTCGGTTTCGTTGTCGGACCTCAAGCATCCTATGTTACCATAAGGGGCTACGTCTGCCAGGAATTTCTCCGTTCTCACTCTTTGTTTTGAGAAAGTAAACAAACACTGCTCCTGTGCACACATCTGTAAAAGACTGTACATATCTAAAGCCTCCTACGGACTCGTTGCTTACTGGACCGGCTAGATCCGTGTTAACTAATGCAAGTGGTACCTTTACTTTTTCTGTGGGATTTCTGTTTCTCGGTTGAGTGAAGTTCCCCGTTTTGCACACTGCACAATTTTTGTCAGGTCTACGCTTTTCACCTTCAATGTGCATGCCTTCTGTCACTGCTTGCAGTTTCAGTAAATCCTCGTAATTACAATGACCCATAATCTCGTGCCATGTCTGAATATCGTGACTGGCCGTCACGCTACACATAACATTATTATCATTACACTTGTCGTTGTCATTACATTCCGTTTGCAGATCATATATTCTCTGGAACATCTTTATGTCAAACCGTGTACCGTCAGGTTCTACAAGAACATTTTTACCTTTATCGAAGAATACCTTGGCACCGCTTGCAGTAGCAGCTATTACAGAGAATAGTCCTTGTGGGAACGATGGTACGTAGAGAGCGTTCTTTAACGTCACCGTACGCCGACGCCCCCCACTGTCCGTGAGGCATACCTGTGCGTCTCCTCTCTCTTGCGCCAACCCGTAGGTGCGCCTCCCGTCTGCCAGCTCCATGCTGTGCCTCTCCGGGTGGAAAGTGTTGTCAAAGTTCTTGAACCGACTCCTGTCGTTGATGACATGGGACGACGCACCTGTGTCCACGATCAGTCCCCTCCTCTGGGCCCGCTGCAGCTGTGCCGGCCCGGCGATGCACGCCGTCCGCGCCCCGAAAGCGAAGTCTTCCTGTCCCGTTATTCTCTGGGCGTCGTCTCGATCCATCTCACGTCGACCGTCGCTGCCATCTTGTTCACAGCCGCCATCTTGTCCGTAGCCGCCATCTTGTCCGTGGCCGCCGTCTCGTCCATGGCCGCCGTCTCGCCCATGGCCGCCATCTTGTCCATGCACGTATCGTGCGCTCTGGTCGTGTTTCTTCATGCACGCTCTGTCTGTGTGCCCCATGGATTTGCAGAAGCTACACCAGACAGTCTTTGTGCAGTCGCCTCTCCGATGGCCTTTCTCTCCGCATCGCCAACACGCCAGTTACGTCGTGGTCCTGGTCCTCTCTCTTGGCGTCGCTCGGGCCTTTAGCACCCTCTCTCCCGCCTCCGCGGCGGCTGGGTGGGTATCTTCTGAGGCCTCGAAGTTTCTTAACTTGGCCTTTAACTGTCCCAGCGTCATGTCCACTGAACCGTGTGTTACCAGGAGTGTGAACGGTCTGTACAGCTCCGGTAGTCCTCTCATCATCATCGCCATCATTAGCCCATTGCTTGGTGCTTCTCCTGCACTCCTCAATGGTGTCGTGATCTGCTCCGCTCTGTTGACGTATTTGGTCACAGTCTCTGTGTGCCCCTTCTTCAGGGCCGTTAGTGCTATGTAGAGGGCCACGACTCGGGGTCTTCCTCGCCCGATGTAATGCTCTCTCAACACCTCCAGGCTTTCTCTGCCTTTGTCTTTAGTGTCGCGGAATATCAGCCCCAAGCTGGTGTCATCGAGCAGTGGCGCTAACTCACAGTACGCGTCTGCGTTATGCTGGTCGTCCAGGGCTTGCTCTTCCGCCGTCAGGTCTCCCGTGGGGGCTGTCAAGATCGTCTCCTTCAGTCCCGCACCGTGCATGCAGCATAGCATGCGCTCTTCCCAGAGCTCGTAGTCATCTGCTTTTCCATTGAATGGGGGCCATTTGCTCCTTCCCTTGGTCTCCATCCTCTTGGTTGATGGTAGGCGTAGCTTTAGCTCTTGTTGGCCTAGCGTCTAGCCACGCGGTGCTCCCGGCGCTAACCTAGCCTATACTTTAGCTAATCTTGCTACCCTTATTATTTCGCCCCGGCGTTATCTGGGCCCATAACCTGTTGACAGAATCCGGCTATAGGGCGACAATAATGTGGTCAAGACTCAGGCATGGTTTCTATCTTTAGCCTTTAAGCGGCGTGGTTTATTCATTCACATGGTATGAGCAGCAGCACATTGTGTTCTCCTCTCACTGAGAGGCTGGGGGGAAAGAGGTAGAGTAGGAGGAGACATCTCCACCTATACTCGCCACCTGGTGGTGTCTTGAGTGGCTCTGCCTAGAGCGCCCTCTAGTGGAAACAGTAATATATGCAGTTAGACAGTTACTAACAATCCTACATAGAACCTCTGACTTCAACACCATTTTCAACCAATCAGAAGGGTGAACGCGTCACTACACATCCTGCTAAGTCAAAACAGAAATCCGCCATCTTTAAATCACCTCGGGTGAACTATTTAGCAACATTTATTTTCAGCAAGAAACAAACAAAGTGCAATAAAAAAAAGGATACGTTCACTGTGTTCTGCCTCATTTATTGATGAAACAAAACCAACATCAGCACAATGTACCACCAAGAGCGGAGAGTTTAGTCTCACAAAAAGAGCGCTGATGTTGTTAGCTAACATGCTAACATGAATGGGATCTGCCAGTATAAATGTTAGCATTGCGGCTAGGCTAGCATACATTAGTATAGTAAAGCTAGTAGAATGGATGAAAACGGTATTTAACAGATTGCAGAATGGGTACAATACAATACAAACAATTGTTAAGGGGCGCAGGGGGTGCAGACTGTTGTAGTTTGGTCAAATCAAGCTAATTTACATCATGCTCCAAAATAATAATTTTTTTTCTGCTGAGCGGGCTGGAGCGCGGAGCGCTTGATGCGCAAATGAAGGTGAGCGCTGAGCGAGCGTAGAACGGCTTGGGGGGGGGGGGGGCAACATGAGCGAATAAGAGCGGAACTAAGCCGTCCAGAGCGAAGAGCGGATTTCTCGGCCGCTCCGCGCCGCTCACATGCTCTGTAAGGTACCCATGTACATGTCAAATACTTCCCAAAGGTCAGTGAATACCACGACCACAACACCAGAGGGAGCTCCACAAATCATGTTAAACCCAGATTCTGCTCAAACAAGGGACTAAACACGTTTAGCAATTATGCCACATCAATGTGGAACGCCCTACCCACAGCTGTAAAGGAATGTGAATCACTACCCACTTTTAAAACCACTCTCAAGGAGCACCTACGGGAGACTGCAATTCAAAACTGGCCCCTGTAAATGTCCTAACCCAACCCCTTCCAATGTACAGTAAATGTCCTAACCCAGTAATACATGAGACCCTCTTCTTGGACCAAGTAAGGTTTCGTCGATAATCCAATGTACAGTTACCCCCACCCCGCCTACCCATCCCCCCCCACCCCACCCCACCCACCCAACCACCTCCAATGTACAGTTGTCCCCCCCCCACCCCACCTACCCAACCCCCCCCCCCCCCCCCCCACCTCCTCCAATGTACAGTTTATTTGTCAAATGTATACTCTCTTTTTGTATCACAAACAGTACTGTATTTGTAAATCTGGTATGTCATAAATGTATAGATGTAGCAGTACTCTCTATCTGTATGTCATGTATGTCATATATGTTATGATGAATTGAAAATGGGGGACCCTGATGTAAACAAGACAAAAGTCTTTCTCTGGTCTGCATCCCCTTAACAATTGTGTGTATTGGGGCGGCTAAGTGGTGCAGTGGGCAAGGCGCTCGCCACTAATGCAGGAAATGCTGGGTTCGTGCCCAGCTCTCTGCATTGCTACCAGCTTGGCTGGTCGTTCATACTAACGCAATTGGCAGCGTTAGGGGTGGGAAGCTGGTGGGTGGGGATCGGACATTGTGGACAGCGACTCCTACAGGTCGGTTGGTGCGCCTGCGCAGCAGAATCAGGAAGCAACGGGGGCGGCGTGTCCCTCCCACGCAGACCCTCGCCGCTGAGAGATCGCGCTGTGCAGGTGAAAAGATGCGACGGCTGCCTCCTCGTGTACCGGAGGGGACACGTGATGCAAGGCTTCGTCCACATTGCAGCCGGCCTGTGGGAGGTATGGCCTAACAGCGTTCGAGACA
>NC_140173.1:109246188-109323688 GCF_963971535.1 Notolepis coatsorum | reverse complement strand
AGTAAGTAAAAAAAAAAATTTAATTAAGAAGTAAGTAAAAGTAAGTAAAGTCAATATACATATATACAATATACAACACAGAGTAAAATGAGTAACAGTGAGGTACAATGCAGAAATGAGATTTGGTACAAAACTTAGGGTAGGGTGCAAATGAGGTATGGATGTAGTGCAAATCTTTTTAATAATAGATAAATAGGCGGACTAAAAAAATAGATAAATATAAAGTGTGTTAACGTGTCTAAAGTGAGTAAAGTGAGTGGTAGGTGAGTGTCTGTTTAAAGTGAGTGTGTACATGTGGATGTGTGCCATCTTGTGTAGATGATGGGTTGTTACTAGTGTCATTGTCATTGAATCCTGATGACGGGCCCAGGAGTTCAAAACATTGAATCCCTATTGATTGATTGATTGATTGATTGATTGATTGATTGATTGATTGATTGATTGATTGATTAAAAATGTTAATTAACATATTGCAGAATGGGTACAGTACAGTACAGCTCAATACACACAATTGTTAAGGGGATGCAGACCAGAGAAAGACTTTCGTCTTGTTTACATAAGGGTCCCCCACAATTCATAATGAGTTGAAATGAATGAATACAAATCTGATCCAATCAGATAGGGATTACAAGTTTTGAACTCCTGGGCCCAGGGGATAGAAGCTCCTTCTGAGTCTCTCTGTACTGGCCATGAGACTCGGGTAGCACTTGCCTGACCGCAGCAGTTCAAAGAGGCAGTTGTTTTGGTGACTAGAGTCTTTGATTATTCTCTTGGCCTTGGCCCTGCAACGCTTGTTGTAAATGTCCTGGAGAGTGGGAAGCCCACCTAATTGTGCGCTCGGCTGAACGGGCCACTCTCTGTAGTCTGCTACAGTCTTGTGCGGTGCTATTCCCAAAGGAGGTGATGTTACCAGTCAGGATGCTCTCTATTGTGCACGAGTAGAAGTTTTTGAGGATCTTCTGACTCACTTTGAACTTCCTTTTAAGGATGGGTACAAGTCACAGTTTCATAGTCCATTCGGTAAGTCTGATCATGAGTCATGACGCCATCTTTCTTATGCCAAAGTACAAACAGTGTCTCAAGTATGTTCCCGTAGTAACGCGAGAGGCGAAGCATTGGTCTGTGGAATCGGAGAACACGCTGCAAGAAGCACTCGCATGCACAGACTGGAGCGTGTTCAGTGAGAACACAGATAATATAAATGATTACACTGAAACAGTGCTGGACTTTGTTGGTACTCTGGTAGAAGAAACAATCCCCTCCACCACAATTAGAGTTTTCCCAAACCAAAAGCCCATGGTAGATAAATCCGTCCGTGAGGCTCTGAAAGTGCACACCTCAGCTTACAACACTGCGGCTCGTGACAGGCAACATGAACGAGCACAAGGTGGCGAAATACAACGTAAGGAGGACAGTAATAGAGGCAAAAAGGCGATACAGGGATAAGGTTGAACTTCAATTTGAACAGGCTGATTCCAGAGGTATGTGGCAGGGCCTCAAAACGATGACAGATTACAAAGGCACCTCCCCCAAGCTGAATAATGATATCTCCCTGGCGGATGAGCTAAATACCTTCTATGCCAGGTTTGAGGCTGTGAATAACAACACCAGCCTACAGACCACTGCAATAGAGAGGGAGCCACTGCCGGTGGAGACTCAGTGTTCAGGATAACAGAACACGAGGGGAGGAGGACCTTTAAGAAAGTGAATATCAGGGCGGCTAGGTGGTGCAGTGGGCAAGGCGCTCACCACCAATGCAGGAGACGCTGGGTTCGAGCCCAGCTCTCCGCATTGCTATCAGCTTGGCTGGTCGTTCATACTAATACAATTGGCAGTATTAGGGGGTGGGAAGCTGATGGGTGGGGATCGGACGTTGTGGACAGAGACTCCTACAGGTCGTTTGGTGCGCCTGCGCAGCAGAATCAGGAAGCGACGGGGGCGGTGTGCCCTCCCACGCAGACCCCCGACGCTGAGAGATCATGCTGTGCAGGTGAAAAGATGCGACGGCTGCTTCCTCGAGTACCGGAGGGGACACGTGATGTAAGGCTTCGTCCACATTGCAGCCGGCTTGTGGGAGGCATGGCCCAACAGCGTTCGAGACAGGGGAGGGTAGAATTGGACGATACGAAATTGGGATGGGAGAAAAATAGAAAATGGGAGAAAAAAGTAGATCCAAAAAAAAATAATTAATATCAAGAAGGCAGCAGGACCGGACGGTATCCCTGGCCGCTTCCTAAAAGTCTGTGCCGACCAACTGGCCCCGGTATTCACTGACATATTCAACCTGTCCTTAGAACAGTCTGTCATCCCCACCTGTCTGAAAAAGTCCACCATTATCCCTGTACCCAAAAAATAATAGCAGCATCACACCTGGACAAAATGCAGGGGAACTATGTGAGAATGCTATTCATCAACTACAGCTCAGAATTCAATACCATAGTCCCCTCCAAACTCGTAGCCAAGCTCAGGGACCTGGGCTTGAACTATGACCTCTGCCAGTGGGTCTTGGACTTCCTGACAGGAAGACCCCAGGTGGTGAGAGCAGGCAACTGCACCTCCGCATCCATAACTCTCAACACAGGGGCCCCCCAGGGCTGTGTTCTGAGTCCCCTCCTCTACTCGCTGTACACACATGACTGTGTGGCACAGCGGAACAACAACACAATTATCAAGTTTGCTGACAACACAGTCGTGGTGGGCCTGATATCTGCAAACGACGAGAGGGCCTACCTGGAAGAGGTAGAGGACCTGGTGCAATGATGTCGGGAGAACAGTTTCTCCCTGAACGTCAGCAAAACTAAAGAGATAGCGCAAAACGAAGAGGACGGGGGCCAGGGACTACAGGCCCCTCAGCATCGATGGGGCACCAGTCGAGAGAGTGAACAGTTTTAAGTACCTCGGAGTCCACATATCCGAGGACTTGACATGGACCACACACATTGACAGTATAGTGAAGAAGGCACGGCAACGCCTCTACTTCAGCAGTCTACATCACTGCTATTCAATATCATTTTGGTAACTGTAACAAGGGAACATACTGTAGCAAATGACGAAGACGTGGCATAATTCCCAAATGCTTCATGCCAGAGCAAAAAACTTAAACTTAATTGTGTCAGAGCACATTTTGGTGATGCTCAATTGCCACCACCACGACACATTTTCAAACAGTCATATATCAGGCCTCGTTTCACCCACGGGACTTGCATAGCAATGCTCTATCTTCTGATGTAAACCTTTTCCAAAGGGATACATCAAGCGTACTACACATAACGTAGTTTTATGTAGGGACGCTAAGGACATGTCTCTACCAAAGCCACAGAAACATGAATTGTCCCTAGCTAAGTAAATTGCAGAGTGAAAACTGTAGTTTTAGTATTATAATTCACAACATCTCAGTATCGCAAAACAGAGCATTTTTATCTGTTGCAAAAGTGCAGGTTGACAGCTGCATCGGTAATAGTAATAGTAGTAACAGTATCTGTATTTATTAAGATAAGATATTCCTTTACAGATCCCCTTGAGGAAATTCAGGCATCATAGCAGCATGGGGGGGGGGGTACAGGTATGAACATCGTAATAGTAGAAGACATAAATACAGGCAATACAATTATAGTACAGTAGAAAAGTTTAAATAAATAGCGTAAACAATATAATTATACACATGAGCAAGTAGGCAGTGTGATCAAAGGTGCAGATGAGGGTCAACAGTGCAGATGAGGGTTTACAATAAATATGGTTACAATAAACACTAGAATCTAAATATATACTATGAGTAAGTAAAGTATACAATATACACAGGTGCAGTATACATAAGGTATTCTTGCCTGACCATCTCATAAACACACCAAATGTGTTGTAAATCTCACATCCTAACGTGCCAGTGACCATATAGAAAGAGTCATAGACACACCTGTAGGCTATTTAATCTCTGAAATCTTTTTATTTCGTTTTTTTGGACCCAATTTGCTATACATTTCTTTGCAGCACACATGTAGGCCACATGCATCAGTCCAGGAGGATCATCTGATGCTCTCAAAAAACTGTATTTACGCTCAAATTAGTGAAACATTTTTTATTTATTTTTTTACTTTTTTTACTTTAACTCCGTACAGAAGCTATTGCTCAAAGCAATCTCTGAAGTGTGTTGACTGTTGTGCATGACATGATTACTTAGGCTAGGCTGTGTGTAGGCTAATAGTATTGTATAGATAATATGATTCACCATAAGCTGTGCTACACAGAAATAGGCTGTTGGTGGTGGTGTTTGTGTCTGAATCGTAAAATAAATGGCACAATTTAAGAGAACTGCCTCATTGTTTGATGCAGGAACCTAAATTCATAAGACGAGTACATTATTAAAGGGTATATAATAATATTAATTTTATTTGTATAGCATCTTTCTTACACGAATTGCAGCTCAAAGTGCTTCACAGCAGAAAAAAGACAATAAAAAAAGAGCATAAAAAAGATAGCAGCAAAGTAAGGCACATCACAGTTTTTCATATTAGGATCTAACATCCCAATAGACCTATCTGTTTACAGTTTGATTCAGTTTTAAAATAGGCAGTACTACAAATTATAAAAATAGAATAGACAGTAAAAGTATGCAGTACTACAGTGCATTAAAATAGCTCATTTACAATACAATAATCTGGTTGAAGCAGGCTCCTGAGTTACAGGATATGGTTCTGAGTTACTTTACAGAACAGCAGAGCAGCTCAACTCACTTTGAGTTTCTTTACAAAGGTCCGTTCTAATTGACTTTATAGAATAGTCCGAACAACAGGGCAACACAACTCACTTTTAGTTTATTTACAAAGGTCTGTTCTAATTTACTTTATAGAACAGTCCGGATAACAGGGCTGCTCCTTCTTACTTTGAGTTTCTTTACAAAGGTCCGTTCTAATTGACTTTATAGAACAGTCCGGACAACAGGGCAGCACAACTCATTTTGAGTTTCTTTACAAAGGTCTGTTCTAATTTTCTTTATAGAACAGTCCGGACAACAGGGCTGCTCCTTCTTACTTTGAGTTTCTTTACAAAGGTCCGTTCTAATTGACTTTATAGAACAGTCCGGACAACAGGGCAGCACAACTCATTTTGAGTTTCTTTACAAAGGTCTGTTCTAATTTTCTTTATTCTTGCTTGCTTGTGATCGAGCAGGAAGGAGGAGATGGGAGTCCTTCCAATCGGAATATGTTGTTTCTTTACACATATGTTGGATTGAAGCTCGGCTCTCAACGGGACCTCACTAGTTGGATGTATGTCTATTATTGCCTCGCACTCCAGAAGCATTACCAAAAACTACACTACAACATGTATAGATTATGGCTAGTTTGAATATAATGATCTGGAACACCGGGGGAATAAATAACCAACTCAAACGCAAAAGCGTGCTCACACTGATGAAAAAAGAACAGGTGGACATTGCTCTGCTAAGCGAAACGCACATTCTAGAGAAAGACATAGATAAGTTAGCGGACAACACATATCATAATATTAGTCACTCTTCTATTGGTACGAGAACTCGGGGTGTAGCCATAGTCGTTAAACGTAAGTTGAATATTGAATTAAAGGGAGTATGGTCTGATGTAGAAGGTCGGATAACTATAGCTAAGATTGTACACAAGAACAGGAAAATAGCGTTGGTAGCGGTATACGCCCCAAATTTGTACGAAGAGGATTTCTTCACTACACTAACCAATGCAATGTTAGACATTCCCGATTACTCATTTATAATAGGTGCGGATTTTAATGCCATTTGGAATCCAAGGATGGACAAATCTTACCTCGCCTTTTCCAGTGAACAAAAGAATTAATCTAATGCATTAAAGGATTGGTCGAAGATTGCAGGTGTAAATGACTTATGGCGATCACTTAATCCCACGACCCGAAAGTACTCTTGTCGATCTGCGAGACATAACACATTATCCAGAATAGATTATGTCTTTGCATCCCGAGACTATTTGATAATTATGAAGTGGAAATGATACCCAACGCACTATCAGATCACTGTTATTTACTCCTAAAAGGAACATTTGGTATAGTATCTTCCCGAGCCCCAAGATGGCGATTTAACTCGATGCTGCTTAATAACAAGGAATTCATTACACAACTCAAAGAAGCTCTTATAGTATTCCTACGGGAGAATGCAAACTCGGTGCAAGACCCCAGAATAATATGGATGTCGGTAAAGGGAATGATCAAAGATTTCACTGATAGCTTTTCCTTCAAAATGCGCAAGAATCAATGCACAAAACTGGCTGAGCTGGAAACGCTTTACTCAACGTTATTTAATTCTTTAAAATACAACAACTCAACTCGACTAGAAAATCAAGTTAACGTACAAAAAATAGAGATCAATGCCATATACAGACAACAATCGGAAATACAAATACGCAGCACAAGACAACAGCAGTACTCCCAAGGTTCTAAACCTAGTCACCTATTAGCCATGCGATTAAGAATTAATGCAAAATTTGCAGATATAACTACCATTAGAGCACAACAAGTACTTGAAACAGACCCTGAAAAAATAAACGATACATTCAAAGAATTCTACTCCGACTTATATAAATCAGAAACGACCTTCGATCAAAACAAAATGGACACATATCTTAATCAAATTATTCTCCCTAAACTTTCAGAGGATGACGCTAAACAGTTAGAAACACCGATCACACTAGAGGAACTCAAGAAGGTAAGGCTCCTGGTAGAGACGGTATCCCACCAGAAATGTACCTTTCTTGTTGGGACATAATTGGACCCTTATTACTAAATATGATCTTATACTCAGTCAAGGAGGGGAACTTCCATAAGAATGACAATATTGCACTCATAACAGTCCTCCTTAAAAAAGACAAAGACCCCAACGAGTGCAGTAGTTATAGACCTTTAAGCCTCCTCGGAACCGATATCAAACTGTACTCTAAGGTATTAGCCATCAGATTACAAAAGCATATGATGTCTTTAGTTCATCCGGACCAAACTGGCTTCATAAGAGGCCACCTGATCACTGATAACATAAGACGAATACTGCACGTACTAGATGCCGACAAGGACGACACCATACCTAAGGCGATGCTGTCCCTGGATGCTATGAAAGCCTTTGACAGGCTGGAATGGTCGTATCTATGGGCAGTATTAGAAAGGATGGGGTTAGGAAAAGGATTCATTGATATGATTAAAGTATTATACAAAGACCCATCGGCCATGATTACAACAGGTACAATCATCTCCAAAATCTTTCCGGTTTCACGCTCAGCCAGACAGGGTTGCCCTCTTAGTCCCGGACTATTCGATCTATCATTAGAGCCTTTAGCACAATATATAAGACAATCCCAATCCATAGAACCAATCGTAATCAAGGGCACACAACATAAAATTTGTTTATATGCGGACGACGTAATATTGTTCATGCAAAACCCCAACACCACATTGCCTCATCTGCTCAAGTTGATTGAGAACTTTGGTGATTTATCGGGATTTAAGATAAATTGGCCGAAGTCGGCTTTCCTTCCACTTAACACCCCTGCAAAAAAAGATATAACCCTCCCAGGAGAGATACCTATGGTAAAACATTTTAGATGCTTGGGAGTGGAAATATTCCCCACCATAAGACAAACGGTGAAGCACAATTACACAAAAATCCAAAACAAAATCAAAGACGACCTTGATAGGTGGGCAAAACTTAAAAACTCAGTACAGGCACGGATATCAATAGTTAAGATGGATGTACTACCTAGAATCAACTTCTTCAGTTCAATGCTACCGTTACCCCCTCCAGAGGGTTACTGGAAAAGATTACACTCCTCCACATACAAATTTATTTGGAATAACAAACCACCACGTATAAAAAGATCCACCGCACAGAGAAATAAAGCAGACGGTGGCATGGCATTTCCAGATTTGTTCCACTATTTTAAGGCGTACACATTAAGACCATTGACAACATGGTTTGATCCCCAAGCATTAGTATCCTGGAGAAAATTAGAAGAAAACATAGTAGCCCCACATAGACTGAAGGACATAGCATACACTAAACTACCAATCAAGCACTGTGAACGGAAATTTGGCCCCATAATTACTCATGCGATCAGGATATGGCGTGAAACACACAAAAAATATCCTAACCCACATAAATGGCACAATCATACTCCCTTATTCAATAACAAGGCACTCTTAATTGAAAAACGACCTATAAGATTCCCTATATGGGAAGAGCAAGGCATACACTCATTAGGGGATGTTTTTAACAAACAGGGTTTTTGTAGTTATGGAGAAATATGCAAAAAATGTAATCTCACCAAGTCCACATGGCTTTTTTACATACAGTTACGGCTATGTTTGAAGTCTCACAGTGTTCCATTAGACATACCAATTGAACACCACAGATACCAAAAATTCTTCTATGAAAGAGAGACATCGAGAGGTTTTGTTTCAGATTTTTATCATCAATTACTAACGTCCTCGTATGAAACCCTCCAACTAGACTCTGCCTGGAGGAGGGATATACCAGACCTGGAAAGTGACTTTGATTGGCAAGGAGCCTGGGCAAATGTCCGACTTACATCAAGGAACCCGGACCATCAACAAATCAATCTTAACTATATTCACAGTACATACTTGACTCCTATAAGACTGAACAGAATGGGTCTTAAACAAGACTCCAAATGCTCCCAATGTACAAATGGGGACGAAGGGACATTTATGCACATGTATTGGGACTGCCCACCAGTTAAGACATTCTGGAAAGATGTGACCCAACAATTATCAAAACTCGTATCTTGGAATATACCTGTACACCCCTCTGTATTACTATTGAATGATGTTTTTGAGTTTGCAGTAAATCCACAGCTAAAGAGATTGGTTTTATCAGGTATCACAGTAGCTAAAAAGCTGATCGCATCACGCTGGTTTCAACCGGAAAAAATGTGCCGGAAAGTTTGGTTTCTTACATATCTCGATGTGATTTATCAAGAAATATCTACAGCAAGAATTCTGGGTCTCAATGAATCCAAAATGTCAATGTGGTTAGAAGTGGTGGAGAGAATAAAAGCTAGCTTATAATGGTAGTGTCTGGTTAGGAGCGAGGGATAGTGGAGGTACTATCCAAAGAGGGGTCCGGGAGGGGGGGTTCGAGCTGGAGCATATGTGTGTAGGTTTTTAGATAACAGGTATTAGGGGTATATCCTATATAAGACAATTAACTAAAATGTGATTTCATTGGATGTGCACTGACAACTAATGCTTGTATATCTTATCGTGTGTTGTCATGTTTGTTTATGTGTTTGTTTAAAAAATAATAAAAGAAATAAAATACATATGTTGGATTATGAATATGTCTTTATAGCTACAAATGAATGACTAATTCGGTCAGAAAGCAGTAACACAACAGTTTAAATGCTCCCAATGTACAAATGGGGACGAAGGGACATTTATGCACATGTATTGGGACTGCCCACCAGTTAAGACATTCTGGAAAGATGTGACCCAACAATTATCAAAACTCGTATCTTGGAATATACCTGTACACCCCTCTGTATTACTATTGAATGATGTTTTTGAGTTTGCAGTAAATCCACAGCTAAAGAGATTGGTTTTATCAGGTATCACAGTAGCTAAAAAGCTGATCGCATCACGCTGGTTTCAACCGGAAAAAATGTGCCGGAAAGTTTGGTTTCTTACATATCTCGATGTGATTTATCAAGAAATATCTACAGCAAGAATTCTGGGTCTCAATGAATCCAAAATGTCAATGTGGTTAGAAGTGGTGGAGAGAATAAAAGCTAGCTTATAATGGTAGTGTCTGGTTAGGAGCGAGGGATAGTGGAGGTACTATCCAAAGAGGGGTCCGGGAGGGGGGGTTCGAGCTGGAGCATATGTGTGTAGGTTTTTAGATAACAGGTATTAGGGGTATATCCTATATAAGACAATTAACTAAAATGTGATTTCATTGGATGTGCACTGACAACTAATGCTTGTATATCTTATCGTGTGTTGTCATGTTTGTTTATGTGTTTGTTTAAAAAATAATAAAAAAATAAAATACATATGTTGGATTATGAATATGTCTTTATAGCTACAAATGAATGACTAATTCGGTCAGAAAGCAGTAACACAACAGTTGCAATGTTGTGTTACTGCTTCTCGGCATAAGCCCTAATAAGACCGTCACCAGAGCTCAGCGATGCCGCTCGCATGAGCATATTCTCCCCGCTGGTGATCGCAGCACGGAGGGTCGCGGACCAGCCTGGCAGCATAGCTATAAAGACATATTCATAATCCAACATATGTGTAAAGAAACAACATATTCCAGCCTGGCAGCATAGCTATAAAGACATATTCATAATCCAACATATGTGTAAAGAAACAACATATTCCGATTGGAAGGACTCCCATCTCCTCCTTCCTGCTCGATCACACAGGGCTGAGCTGTGCCGAGGTGCCGCCCCCCTCGCACGGCTTTGCTCTCTCACTCGAGTGAGGAGGAGCGGAAGACCGCTGGTTCTCCAACATACAGCGGTGTGCTCTTCAGAATGTACCGGGAGAAACGTTTACTGTACCCCGCAGACATAATAAGCATATAAGCAGTGCTTACTAACGTTATTTCTGACCGAATTAGTCATTAATTTGTCTAGCACAGTCTCTAACAGTGTAACAGTAAGAAGCATTTTGGATAAAAGTATTCTGTACTTCTGTATGACAACAATGTATGCCTTTCAAATGTTAAATGATAAATGATTAAGCGTGGCGCGATGTGAAAGGCAGTGGGGCACAGCTCTGCACTCGGGAGATGTGGCGCGACAATGAGAAGCATTTTGGATAAAAGTATTCTGTACTTCTGTATGACAACAATGTATGCCTTTCGCGACAATTGCTGCTGCGGCGTTGAAGTGGGGAAGCGGCAGTGAAACACAGCAGCCTCTGCGTTTTGCCGCGGGGCGTGGCCGCGGCGTGTCACGTGGCCGTCACGGCCAATCAGGGCAACCCCGGAAATAGAATCCGTTGCGGAAGCGGTACACGCGTCCTGCTCACTCTGTCCTGTCCTGCTCACTCTGTCCTGTCCTGCTCACTCTGTCCTGTCCTGCTCACTCTGTCCCTCTGTCCTGTCCTGCTCACTCTGTCCCTCTGTCCTGTCCTGCTCACTCTGTCCCTCTGTCCTGTCCTGCTCACTCAGCTTCCCTGTCACACGACTGCTCTTCTGCTCCTCTCTATCAAGTTCCACCTGTTGCTGCACAATGTGGGGTTCTGTTAAAGACGTTGAAGCTACTGCAACCCCTGCTGAAAACATGCTTGTTGTTGTTTTTGCACATGTTGGCAGCATCAACCTCTATCTTTTTAATTTCCCAACTTCTCCGCACCCCCCTTGTGCTTTATCCATTTTGACACGCTCATCCATCCACAGATGTCTGGCTGTGAGCCACGGCATCTGACACGAGGAACAGAGAGGACAGAGGGGGAGGGGTGGAGCCTGGTAAGAGATGTGATTGGTCCAGCCCAGTGTCAGTATAGAAAATTAACCAAATAGGCTGCTGTCCCTGCTTTATAGGCCGGTCGTTGGCCAAAGTTATTTTTCTTAACTAAAGATTATGAATGAATTTATATCTGCCCCAAGGTGCATCGGCCCACCGGGGAAATTATCGGCATGCCAGTCGAGCCTTGACTATGACATAATTTCAGTTATGGGCTTGGAGGCAATGTTAGTCCCATCTTTACAGAGATATTGTTCAATTTCCCTATTCCTTCTTCTTTTTCTTCTTCTCCGTCTTCTTCTCCTTCTTGTTCTTCTTCTTCTCCTTCTTGTTCTTCTTCTTCTCCCTCTTCTTCTTCTTCTTCTTCTCCCTCTTCTTCTTCTTCCGCTTCACCTGCCTCTATGAACTCTCCAAAGGCAGCAGCACTGCTATGGTTACTCTCATCGGTAATGGTAATGGGCCTGTGGCACGTTTCTGGTGGTCCAGGCAAGGTTCCAGAAAATAGTGTAATAAAAGTAACCCGTTGTAACCCAATATACTGACCAAACTATACTGAACTCAGGCTGCACACTCCTTATAGGTACCACAAAGTGAGGAGAATAGAGGAGAGGAGAGGAGAGGAGGAGAGGAGAGGAGAGGAGAGGAGAGGAGAGGAGAGGAGAGGAGAGGAGAGGAGAGGAGAGGAGAGGATGAGTGTTTTAGAGTGAAAAGGAAAGGAGAGGAGAAAAGAGAGCAGCGAGCAGAGTGGTTGAGAGAAGAGAAGAGAAGAGAAGAGAAGAGAAGAGAAGAGAAGAGAAGAGAAGAGAAGAGAAGAGAAGAGAAGAGAAGAGAAGAGAAGAGAAGAGAAGAGAAGAGAAGAGAAGAGAAGAGAAGAGAAGAGAAGAGAGCCCAGTAGCCAAGTGAAATGATCCCATCTGTCCGCAAGGAATCAACATCTTCCAGCTGGCCAGGCGGGAGGCAGGATGGGAAAAGGGTATACCCCCCCACTCGTCTTCCCGAATCCAACACAGACGGCAGGAAGCTCGCACTCGACCCTCTGTGCTGAGGAACAAGACGGGAGGCACCCACGATGCACTGGGAGGACTGGGGGGGTTGGAAATAGGGGTGTCAGCAGCACTGACAGGACTACCGTTTGGCTGGACAGAGTCCATCTGCTGGCTGTGTGTGTCTGTCTGTGTGTGTCTGTGTGTGTCTGTGTGTGTGTGTGTGTGTGTGTGTGTGTGTGTATGTGTGTGTGTGTGTGTGTGTGTGTGTGTGTGTGTGTGTGTGTGTGTGTGTGTGTGTGTGTGTGTGTGTGTGTGTGTGTGTGTGTGTGTGTGTGTGTGTGATTAAAATAGGCTTAAACATCACATATTCCTTAAATTATTTATTTATTTCTTCATCTATGCCCTGAAACCGTTGGCTTAATCTTAATCTTCATAAAACCTTACCATATCAATGTGGGGTATACAATCAACTATAAAGAGCTTGATCTGTAGATGGAAAATATGCTTTTTGGAACTTAATTCATCGTACTTAATATATCTGTTTTACTCCAGTTTTTACAAACATTACCAATTAAAAAGAAAAGATATAGAAGAAGCTTTTACAGCCACAAAATACAGTGAATACAATTAAAAACTTAGAATGCCAATGTTTCCATGGCTATTTCTAAGTGATGGTTTCTGCCATTTCAACAGTTATCTACAAAAGGTTAAACTCACTCAGAAAGTTGGCCCTTTCCTTTTCAATCAGATCTTTCTAAAATCAGTTTAACTGTTTGCTCTGTTTATTTAACGGTAACTACTGTTAGCCAACACCACAAACAAAGACGTATATAGAAGACTGGGTTCAGATAAATGTAGTGGAATACAAAGTACAATATTTCCTTTGAAATGTAGTGGAGTAAAAGTATAAAGTTCCCTAAAATGGAAATACTCATGTAAAGTACAAGTAGCTCGAAATTGTACTTACAGAAAATACTTTAGTTTCCACCACTGGTCGCATCAAACCGTCATCACATAGTGACAAAATTATGATCTTGTGAATTATGCTACACATTCCTGTGTCTAAACCAGTACACTAATGTTAACGTTAGCTACTGTAACTTGCTACAGAGTTGGTACCGCTCAGTAACGAAAGCTTATTGTTATGTTTTTGCCATTAGACAAATTGATTAGCTATTGCTAACTAAATGGATAAGCCTAGCCAACTATCAGCTATGTTAGCTGCTCTGTGAGTGATTTGACATCCTATTTGAGCGGCTAGAGCAGTGGTCACAAACCCGTCGATCGCGGTAGATCTTTGAGACTTTCCCTGTAGATCTTTACCTGAAAAAATAAAATATATATATATATATATATATATATATATATATTTTTTTAGATCTTTCCCTGAGAGTCCACATTACAGTTCTACTTTTGTTTTGATGTGAAAAGTGATGCTGCATAAGATGACTGCACTTAGCACTGACTGAGAAAGTACATATTACAGTTCTACTTTGACAAACATATTTACAATTAGCATTTTATAATGTTAATAATATGAGAGTCCACATTACAGTTCTACTTTTGTTTTGATGTGAAAAGTGATGCTGCATAAGATGACTGCACTTAGCACTGACTGAGAAAGTACATATTACAGTTCTACTTTATAAAATGCTAATTGTAAATATGTTTGGCAATGTTAATAGGAGAAGGTCCACATTACAGTTCTGCTTTTGTTTTGATGTGAAAAGTGATGCTGCATAAGATGACTGCACTTAGCACTGACTGAGAAAGTCCACATTACAGTTCTACTTTTGTTTTGATGTGAAAAGTGATGCTGCATAAGATGACTGCACTTAGCATTGACTGAGAAAGTACACATTACAGTTCTACTTTATAAAATGCTAATTGTAAATATGTTTGTCAATGTTAATAATATGAGAAAGTACATTACAGTTCTACTTTGACATTTTAATGTTGGACCAAAGCATTGCATGTAATTAGAATACAGGCTAATAAAAGTAATTTAGTTTAAGGTACAATCTTGGCTGTCTTTTTCTCTCAACGCTTCAATAGGTAGATCTTGCCTTCACCAAAAAAGAAAAAAAGTGATCTTGGGCTTAAAAAGGTTGGTGACCACCGGGCTAGAGCATCCGGACTGAGACACATCCGGACTGAGACACATCTGAGACTGAGACACATCTGTAGAGGACTGAGACACATCTGTAGAAATCACATTGGAATCACATTTCAAACCACCCTTCAAATATGGTTTGGATCAGATGTGTTAATTTCAGCTGTCCTGACAATCTGGATATGCCAAAATAATTATTTGGGGTGGCAGTCTGAACATAACCAATGTGCCCTAACAGAGAGTAGACAGATTATTTAGCTCTAAGAGACTTATTCAGGCACATTTATTTTATATCTATTTGTTTATTTTTGTACACAGTTTTTATAAAAATTTCCAAAGTCACAGATGTGTATCCCGGTTTTCTCCTACCCAGTATAAATGTATTGTACAAGCACTCAAAAAGGTATACAAGAGTAGACCTTAGGTTGCTGGGCCTGTACCTTTTCTGGTGAGAAAATGTACAATCTTACATTTTCTTTTTCTGAGAGTGAGGGGAGACTTCATGGACTGGCGGCCTCGCTGAGCACAATGATAGATTATGTTTGGTCTTACATGGGGCATAGTGATGGATGATAATATTGCAGGCCTGTTGTTGTGTCTATACTCTGACGCTCACGTGGCACATGTTGCTCCCGGCCGTTGGCAGGGTGACATTTGTGATATCATCTGGACTGCACTGGTGTCAGAATGCTGTCCAGATTGTCAAAGACATGATCGTCACTTTGCAGAGTTTGAACAGATGCAGTGGAACTGACTGACCTCGCAGAAAAAGTTAAAACATTGTACAGACCTATGTTCTCAACAATTAAGAAAATGGATGTATCAAGTATTGCAATGACACTTAACCTCTTAAGCCCTAGCCATATTTTCAGAAAATTCGCCTAAATACTTGGGTATGTACTACCCAAGTAAATGGAAGATTGCTCCACGTCTACAAGGTCCATTTGCATGTTCTTGGTATCTACGCCGCTTGGTATTCTACGGATATCTATGGACCTCAGGGAATGTATTATTAGAAATATTGTGCCTGTTACTATGCTTGAGTAAATTGTAATGAACCAAAGGAGAATATAAATTATTATTATTATAATTTGTTTAAATTTTTTAAGGTGAATAACAACCTTAAGTGAAGTGAGCTCATTCAGCACCTTCTTGAGATCAAGTGTACTGAAAATCTAAGCAAATAAATAAAGGGCAGATACAGTACTGAACTTTGCCATCCGGACACATGCAATTTGAAATAATATCAGGCCTATAAATTACCTTATTATGGCCAAGTCATCTATGGATCGGCCCAAATCTCCTCTTTCCAATGGCAGAGTTAAATCTGGATTTAGTACCACCAGGTGCCTGTTACAGCAAAGACTGTGAATGATATCTACTGTAAATACAGTTACTTTTGTATAATGTCCATAGCTCCGCCATTTTTTACCGGATTGTCACACTTTTTTTTCTAGTCATTCACAGAAAAGTAAAGAAACAATATATGTTGTATTTTATGGCAATAACATTGAGGTTTGTTCGACCCGTGAGATATAATCACATTTATTTTTTGTCATGCGGCTGCAGCTTTGACTGCGGCTGGTGTGAGCTGGGTAGTGTAGTTTTATGAAATTTCTACATCCATCGAAAGCCCTGGGTCTCTTCTTTTCTAGGACTACAACAATTTCATGACGGTGCCATGTCCTCGTGTCTCAATCATTCGGTTTCCGGTACAATGCGCAGAGATTTTTATAAGCTCATATTTCGCTAATAACACTTAAAATCATTGGTAAATGTCATATATTTCTTATAGGCAAGGGAAGCTGGTTCTGGTTCAAAGGAAGAAAGTAGACATGGACAACGGGTTAGGGTCTCCTTGGTTGTTTGTTGATTTATTAGAGCAGAGCAACAGCAGTTCACAGCACAGCAGAATAGGTCTCTCCTGACACACGTCTCGGCCACTTTGTGTGTCTTAATGGTGATACAGTTCGGTATTTAAGCATTTTCTCGACCCCCGTACTTCGTCGACAAATCGGCTGGTCCATAGCATAATGACAATAGATTATTTTGATAATCAAGTTTTTAAGTGTCCTTGGTCTTCTAACAAAAGGAGAAACTTCGCCCCAAATTTAATATGGTAATTGAATCAGTCTAGTTTCGTGTGTGGGTGTGGTTTAGTCAATTCGGTATGTGCGTGTGTATATGTGTGTGTGTCTCTGTGAGTCTGTGAGTGGCGTCTGAATGTCTGTGTTAAATTAATTTACATGGCTCATTCGAGGTGAGGTGATAATCCATCTTGAGGTGTTGCCTTTAGTTTGGGGACCGTGTGTCTCAATACACAAATTGGTCTGGGCCTGTTCTGCCCTTACACTTAGTAATAAACTTATGCTATAATAATTTGTGCTGTTACTGTCTAGTAACCATCAAAAATACACTTCATAAACAAATGTAGTGCTGAAAATATACACTTTGACTGCTGTTTTTATGGGGTTAGGGTCTTTACTCTTGGCTACATTTGAGAAAGAAACGCAACTCACTTAATACGGACTGTATCAATTGATCTATTTGTGACGTGAAATAAATCGGGTTTAACCTGTTAATCTGTAGACCGTTTTCGCCTAAAGGTACATGCCTAAGTAAATGGAAGATTGCTCCACTTCTGCAAGGTCAATTTGCATGTTCTTAGTATCTAGGAACATCTAGGGACCTGGGGGTATGTATTTCCAGTGTCAGAAATATTGTGTCTGTTACTAGGCTGAGTAAATTGTAATGAAGAAAAGGAGAATATAAATTATGATTTATGATTTTTGCATCTTTGATCAAATATTGATACGGGTAGGAGAAAATGCTCACTGAGCTCATTCACCACCTTATTGAGATCATGTGTACAAAAAATCTAAGCAAATGAACCGCGGGAAGATGATTAAATAGAAGGATTTGTAGATACAGTAATTAATGATAATCTACTTTAATTATAAATTCATATTTGACCTTGAACTTTACCTTGACCTTATTATGGCCAAATCATACATCTATGGATAGGGAAAATGCTCCTCTTTCCAATGGCAGGGTTGAATCTGGATTTAGTAATTTCTTGCGGTTTTTCCGATAATTATCATTTTCCGATAAATTTGTATTTCCGATAAATCGTATAAAACATCGGTAAAAATGAAAATATACACTTTGACTACTGTTTTTGATAGGGTTATGGTCTTTACTCTTGGCTACAAAAGAATATATTTAAAAACATTGACCTCTTAACATCCAAGGGCCCACATGTGGACGATTCTTTGCCGACCTCTAGTGGCTCGGGTGTGCATTTCTTTTAATACAATATATAGATAGAATTAAAGCCCTATTTGTTGCCTGTCGATTGCCCTTTCAGGTGACAAAATCCGTTCAGCGGTTCTCGAGTTACATGCCGATATGTGAGGCGTGCCCCAAAGTATGCAAAAGTACACATTACCACCCCCGACTCCCGGGGCTCTAGCTCCGTCAATCATTTGGCGATCTCGAAAATCTTTGCACAGGGTTGTAGCCAATGAGTGTGGCTTTCCAATGATAACCCATGATATGATAATTGGGGATCTAATACAGTCTCTATTGATTGATTTATGATAAAGAAAAGAAAAGTCCGCTATAGGGGGACCTTAAGGCTTAACAGGTTGGGTTAATGGTAATGATTCTGCACTGAAGCTGGATTGCCAATCCTAATCCTTATGTGACAAATATAATACAACAAAGGACACAATGAGAGAATTGACTAAATAATGTCATCGTTTTTGTTGTGAGGGCTGCTTTTGATGTAGGCTCCCCCTGAGGACGTGTGGCGCGTTAACACGATCCCGAGGCGTACGTCTCTCGAGACGTTCACGTCTCACGGCCGGTGCTAATGAACAATTAGAGAACGCTGCCTCTTCCTGGACTATAAGCACCTGACCAGCCCCAGCAGTCGATGCGAGTTCGTTCTGTAGGAACAGTAGGTTTGTTGCGCCTTAATTATTTCCTTTTGACATTTCTGTCTAACTTAGTTCTCGTTGATTGTTGTCATTTATTTGTCTGCTACCTAACCTCGTTGTTTTGATGCGCGTGTTCAAATGCTTGTAACCCTAACCTCGTTTTCTTCTCCCCCTCCAGTGTGGGTAGATGTTTACTGGTCAACTAATATCGTGTCTCTTTTTCTCTCTTCCATCTAGTTTGGAAGACGCCGTCTCGGATACTCGTCGCCTTCATCCGCCCGTTAATTCCCTTGTTATTTTCTCCCCCCTGCCTCGCCAAGTCCCTCGTGTTATTTTCCCTCTCGGGAATCAGTTATTGTTTCGCCCCAGCGTGGCCGAGGCCACATGTTCCACTACATCTTTTTCAACACGGTAAGACTTTATTTACATATTAAGTACACACACATAGTCTGCTACATCACACATACTTTGGGTTTTAACACACACCTCATAACCCAGGTCCTGACCTGCTGACACTACATTTCCACCGTTCATTGTTTGTATGCCTTGTAAAAAAAAATTTTTATTGTTGAGTTTGTCTCTGTTTGTACAAATAAATACACGCTTGTTTTAGCGTTTAAACTGTTGGACTGTTTCACTTATTCTTATTTGGGTCCTGTTGTAAATTCCCCACTATTTGTTATGCTGTGTATTGTTATTTCCATTCAGGCATTTCTTTGATGGCCCAGGGGTCCTATTATTTATAGTTGGGCATCTCTCTGGACAGCCCAGGGGTCCTAATGGGTTTAAATACAGCGGCCATCTTGCAGCCCATGTGTTCCATTGCTGTCTGCTTTCCCAGTGAGAGAGTGCGTTCATGAAATAAGTAAGTCACCAATAGCCTACAAATATAGTGCCTATGGTAATGATGGATACATGTCATAGCTACGGGGCATTGGCCTAACTGCTTCGGCAGCGGCTTTCAGTGGTGGCGCGTCCTTTATGTGGAGCAGAGGCGTGGCGTACTGGAGTGTGTCACCAACCTTCACCCTCTCGATGCGTGCTTCCAGGATGTCCACCACCTCATGGTCCAGACGGGACCTTACTGCTAGCTTTCCACTTCTGACTGGAAGCACATCAAGCTGCCGGAGACGTTCAATGTGTTGATCGAGGTCCTCCGGTGCAGGCTTGAGAGATGTAAAGTAGCATGAAGTAGCATGAGACACAAGACCATCTGGGCCATCTTGTTTAAGCTTGGCGGAGCCATGATAAACTGAGACAGGCTGGTTGCAAGGTCTGGGTGGGGGAACTTGCTTGTCTCTGTTAGGGAACTGTGTCCCTTCTATCCGATGGCGCTGTGCCATTCTCTCGGACAGTCGTTGAGCTTCGGCCTTTACCCTGAGCCAGTCGGCGAGGTCTCGAAGGTTGTACGGGTTTAGGCTAGTCGTGTTGAGGTGACCTCGAACCAGTAGATGCTCTACAAAGCCGTCCCTTAATTACTTAGGGAGCTTACACAGGAGCCGATCCACATGGCCGGTCAACATGACTTCCATCCCGTTAGGTCCTTCCAGCGACGTCAGCATTCCCACTAGCAAGTCGATGCTAAGGGCGAAGCTCTGGAATGCTTTGGTATTTCCTGCTTTGAGATCAGGAGCGTTCAGTATTGCTGCAATCTCGCTTTGTGCAAGTTGATGCGGCTATCCATATTGGCGCTGCAAGGCCTGCATGGCGGCGGTGTAGGGTTGTGCATAATGCCTGCAGGACTGGGCTATTAGCTTAGCCTCATCCAGAACCAGCTGCTCCATAAGTACACAGTACTTGTAGTGCTCAGAAAGTTCAGTGTGGGCATCGAGTAGGTGGTCCAGCGCCATCTTAAGGTCAGTGAATTCTCTCTCGCTGTCATGGACCAGGTTAGGCAGTTTAGGTACAGGGACTGGCTGCCTGGGAGGCTGGAGAGCATATGAATCCTGTAGTGATGTATACTGGGGCTGACGGACATACTGGACCGGTGGAACTGGTACAGAATAGGGTGCTGGACTAGGTGTTGGATGCACCAGCTGATAGGCTGGCTGAGACGATGGAGCAGGCTGAGACTGGTTGTGGATGGTGGCTCAGTTGGTGCGGCAGCGATTGATGCACTTGCTGAGCAGGGATGACTTGTGGAGGCTGATATGCTGGTTGTTGATGGTGGCTCAGCTGGTGCGGCAGCGCTTTATACGCTTGCTGAGCAGGGATTATTAGTGGAGGCCAATATGCTGGTTGTTGATGGTGGCTCAGCTGGTGCGGCAGCGCTTGATACACTTTCTGAGCAGTGATGATTGGTGGAGGCTGATATGGTGGTTGTGGATAGTGGCTCAGTTGGTGCAACAGCGATTGATGCACTTGCTGAGCAGGGATGACTTGTGGAGGCTGATATGCCCTCGCTGCTGAGACAGTGGTTGTGTATGGTGAAGGCGCCACTGTCCAGGAGGGTAGTTGTTGGGTAGACTGCTGAGGTGCACCTGCTGTATGTTGGCCCACTGGCTGGAGAGCAGCTGCAGTGGGTAACCGTCGTGCAGGGTAGAGCACTGTTGCAGTCTGGAGTTGATAGTTAGGCTGTGCAGGCGTAGCTGTGGTATATTGATACGCTTGATATGCAGATCTCATTGGCGTAAACTCATACCGGGTCTGTGCGGCCGCTGGTGTGCTGCCATGCCTGCTCTCCACAGGCTGGTTTGACTGGTAGGTAGGCTGGTATAGGTCCCATTGTCTCGCCTTATCGACTGCTCCTGGTAGTGAGAGGCAGGGAGGGGGCCCGAGCACAGTGTGGAGCTGGTCATCTGTAGTTGCAAACTCGGTCTGCAGGCTGAGTGACTGCAGCTGCTGTGCGCTGGCACTTTCGCTGTCGTCTTGTAGAGGCACAGTATTAGGCATGACGGGCGGTGGGAAGCTATAGCCTTGCAGGTGTGCTGGAAGCTGTCGCAGCCTTCCTCCTCCTCGTATTCCACCTTCATCTGCTGCTGTTCTCTGCATGTCCATGGCGCTGTCGTGGGTGGAGTTCTCCGGCTCGAAGGACCAATGGAAGTGGGAGCCGGTGATTCCAATGATGGCAGACTTACCTCCTGCCCGGTCGCAGCCCCTTAAGCCGCCATTATGTGTCGTCGGACATCGCGGATCCGGACCCTGTGTCCTACGCTCCGGACCCGACTGTCGCAGACGATGACAATCCAGAGACCTTCCGTAGCCACTTTGGGAATTTGACTGTTTACATAATAGCTATGCTATTCTGGGGGCGGCTGTTGTAAATTCCCCACTATTTGTTATGCTGTGTATTGTTATTTCCATTCAGGCACTTCTTTGATGGCCCAGGGGTCCTATTATTTATAGTCTGGCATCTCTCTGGACAGCCCAGGGGTCCTAATGGGTTTAAATACAGCGGCCATCTTGCAGCCCATGTGTTCCATTGCTGTCTGCTTTCCCAGTGAGAGAGTGCGTTCATGAAATAAGTAAGTCACCAATAGCCTACAATAGTGCCTATGGTAATGATAGATACATGTCATATGTAGCCTGCCTTGTGTGTTGAGATGCTGTGACATGCATGTGTGACTATGATTTGGTTTGCTACGTTGTGTTAATCCATGCTGCTAATTGAGCCAATGCTAATGCGTGTGTTCAGGTTATGATTAGTAAGTATGTACCTCTGTTAATTATTGTATGTTCTGCTTATCTGTTGCAGAATACCACTCACTCAATCACTCACTCACTTAATCTTTCATTGTTCCATCCAGCCTTACAACCTGGATGGAAAGCACTCTGAAACACTACATCATTTTGAGAGATCTCATTCAACAACAGAATCCTCAATAAAATACAAAAGGACTGTTCTCTTGTCTTGTGTGTCCACTCTCTGACCGGGGTGCGCTGTTGTGGATGAAGTGGCTCCAGCCAATAACATTACCACACGTTATATCTTCAATAGGTCCCGTTCCTCTGTTCCCATAACAGTTTTACTGGTCCTAACCTGAAGCATCAGCAAAACCTCAGCAAAACATTCAATGTCCACTCCACAGGGGATGCATCACTCCTATAACTTAAAGCAGTGTTTTAGGGACCATCATGTGGGTCTTGGGAAGATAAAAAATAGGATCATATGAAGCCAATGACAAATAATAATAATAACTTCGTTTTATATAGCGCCTTTCATAAGACCCAAGGTCGCTTTACATAAGGGGGGGGGGGGATGACAAATTGACAAACATAGTGGACAGACACAACATATACATATACATATAAAGTGAGACATTAGGGGTTAAAGGCCAAGTTGAAAAGGTGGGTTTTGAGCAGTTTTTTAAATGAGTCCAGAGTTGGGGCGGTGCAGAGTTCTGTGGGGAGGGAGTTCCAGAGGGTGGGAGCTGCCACACTGAAAGCTCTGTCCCCGAACGTCCGCAATCTGGTTCGGGGGATGGATTGCTGACCAGTGTCCGTGGATCGCAGGGACCGTGACTGAGTGTAGGGGTGGAGGAGGTCAGTGAGGTACTGAGGTGCCAGAGCGTGAAGGGATTTGTAGGTGAGCAGGAGGGTTTTGTAGGTGATGCAGGATTTGATGGGGAGCCAGTGGAGGTGGATGAGTGGATGTGTTGAATAAACCACTGTAGGGTAGTAGTTTAGCTGTCTAGGAATTTGTCTACACAATATTTTACCAAATCAGTTTTGGGTCCCCAAGATCAGGGACGTGGACTTTATAGGGGCAGGTGCTCAATGGCTGAAAGGGGCACTATAGTGTGTGTTTTAGCCGAGCGCGCATAGCGCGCAATCCAGATTTTTAAGGGCCCTTTTCGGGGCGGGGGCCCCCTTTTTATGTTTTTTGGGGGGTTTTGGTGATCAAATATTGAATATTGAACTATAATAATCAGTGCAGGAGCTCACTTATCCTTGAAAGACACTTTTATCACTGACTTAAAAGGCCCATACATCTCCATAAATGTTCAGGGGGGAGGGAATAAGTGCTTACCTACAGACCCCAAGAAGTGCTGTATATTCTGTATTGTTTAATATAAATGCATTTTTTATTCCAATCCCGATTTGTATTTGAGATTCCCAAATCCCATCGGACTTGACTTCTTCGTGTCCCTCAATGAGTGTAATACCAGCATTCAACTGTATGCGCCACAGCCGTTTCTATCATCATCATCATCACCACCCACGCTATGCATAAAATATAGGTCCGCGGACGGGCGGCTACGTGGCGTAGTGGGCAAGGCGCTCGCCACGAAATCTGGAGACGCTGGGCTCGCCTGTTCGAGCCCAGCGCTCCACATTTGCTTTCAGTTTAGCTGGTTGTCCGTACTAATACACATTGGCCGTATTAGGGGGTGGGAAACTGATGGGTGGGGATCGGGCGTTGTGGACAGCGACTCCTACAGGTCGGTTGGTGCGCCTGCGCAGTGGAATCAGGAAGTGTCGGGGGCAGCGTGAGCCTCCCACGCGTTACTCCTCACCACTGAGAGATCGAGCTGCGCAGGTGAAAAGATGCGACTGCTGTTACCTCAAGTACCGGAGGGGACTTGTGCTATGTATGACTTAGTCCACATTGCAGCCGGCTTGTGGGAGGCAAGAAACAGCGTTCGTGACAGGGGAGGGTTGAATTGGATGATACGAAATTGGGATGGGAGAAAATATAGAAAATGGGAGAAAAAGTGGATCAAAAAAAATATATATAGGTCCGCGGAGAGGCACGCTGAGGAGGCCGTGCAAACTGCAATGGAATATGGGGCAATGGGCATCTCTCTCTCTTTACCTAATATTTTGATTATATCCTGACATATTTCAGTTGGAAGGGCAGTCTATATGAGTAACGGCAAAAAAAAGGCTCAAAAAGGCAGGTGCTCAAGCACCCCTTGGGCTCTATGTGTGCACGTGCCTGTCCAAGATATTTTATCCAGAAAATGTAACTCCCCTGGGAAAAAAAGCTAAGTTTGTGTTAGGGTGTTATGTTGGAACCCAAGAGCAGAACACAAGGCACAGGAGAATGAGGCGGTTTAGGGTGTTTAATTAGGTACCAGGCATTGACAAGGCAGATAGTGAAATGTACAGAGGTAGGTCACTCCATGTGATCCCAGGCAACATCCAGGCTGGTGACGTCCACGGGTGGGGGGTAGGCCGGGAGTGTGCAATCCTACACACAGAGAGAGCAAGGTTAGAACAAGGCAGGTTCAGAGACAGTGGAAGCATACAGGTTAGAGTCCTATAGTACCACGGTAGGTGAAGCAACACTCGGACGAGGAGTGGCAGGAGTGCAGGCCTCATATCCAGGCTCGGTGATGACGTGATGAGTCTCGGGTGTGTAGGATGACCCAGGTAGACAGCGTGGGGATGAGGAGACAGGAAGCAGCCCATATAAGGGCGTGGAGGCCTGCTGCCAGACAGGAGAGAGGGAGACCCTGGCTGTGGCTGTAACAGTTTGAAAAGTATTGCCCAAATAAAACCATACACACTCCAAGTCCAGCGATCAATCAAGATATATTTTCCTCAGTGGGAAATTCACACGGTGACGCAGAGCTAGTATATCTGTACTCCTCTGTCACAATAAGAATAGGTTTCCTCAAGTCCCCATCTTCCGGTCCGGGCGTTCATGCCAAGCGAACCCCGGTTCTCTCCCCATCCTTTGGCATGTTCTTTGGTGACTCCTCTCAACCATGCCATCAATTCCCCTAGTGGGGTTAAACACACTGAACCTGACTGACAGAAGTCCTTATATGGGGAAAAACAGTGAGTAAGTGAAGCTATCAAGACATTTGTTCGCCTGCACGGTGACTATGCAGTACTGTTACACTGGGTTTGAAAATGTACGGTATTATCTATAACAGCGCCAAAATGAAATACAGGCAGTTGGCAAAATATGATCCCATTACACATTGTTATTACTGTAACAAATGTAACATGCAGAAAATTGCTTCTTAGGATCAAGATGCGTATTAATATGCCTTGTAATGAAGAAGGTTCCCTCAAAATACCTCATAGTTATGTAAAAATAGATCAAATAGAGAATAGGCTACTTTATACTCATTGGAGGGTATTTGTTTGTGAAAGGCCAAATTTGAGCTGTGGGCAACAACTGGGCAACCCTGCTGTTAAGCAAAGATGCTCAACGTCGTCAAGCTACATGCCAGGGGGGTGGGGTTTGTGTGTTTTAATCCTTTCTTCTCCCTCTCTCTCTCTCTCTCTCTCTCTCTCTCTCTCTCTCTCTCTCTCTCTCTCTCTCTCTCTCTCTCTCTTTCTTTCACTGGCTGGTTTCCATCAATCACTTGAAAATGGGCTTTTCTGGAAGTCACTGACGTTCAGATGATAAGTGTGCTGATAGTGACCTGTCAATCACGCGGCAGGAAGGAGAACAACCCCGTCTCCAGCTTCAGCTCGACCCGGAAAATATGATATCAAAGTAACTCTGTTTTCCACCTCCTGAAAACTGTGGACAACCTGGAGAGAAAAATAAGTGAAGTAACGGAATCTGTACAGTCTCCCCCTGAGGCAGATATCACAGAGAGAGAGACAGAGAGGGGGGGGTGAAGAGAGAGAGAGAGACAGAGAGACGGAGAGGGGAGGTGGAGATAGAGATAGAGAGAGAGAGCAAGAATGATGGAAAGAGAGAAGGAAGGAAAGAGGGAAATAGAGAGAGAAATATAGGGAGAAAGAGAGAGTATAGGAGAGAGAAGGAATGAAAAAGAGAGAGAGTGGGAGACTGAAAGAGCATGAGAGAGAAAAAGAGAGACAGAGAATGAAAGAGAAAGAGAGAGAGATAGAGATAGAGGGAGAGAGAGAGTTTGTGGGTGTGTTGACAGACAACATGGAGTCATTGTATCTGTCATCAAGCTAAGGTAGATACACCTAAGGCCTGGACTATATAATGAACCAAACCACCTCCTGACGACTAGACACAAATACTGAAAAACAGGACATAATGCTTTTGTGATGAAAAATATTCTGTATGATAATGGATGCATTGCTGTCAAAGTCTTTTTTATTATTATTATTATTATTATTATTATTATTATTATTATTATTATTATTATTATTATTATTATTGTTATTATTGTTATTATTATATTTTTTTTTTTATGTTCATGATTTCAATCTCACCCAGCTACTTCAGTAAGTGAGTATAGGGCTTGAAATGGCTTCATCGATTAATATAATGTGCTCATGTTGTGTGTGTACATGCGTGTGTAAGTGTGTGTGTGTGTGTGTGTGTGTGTGTGTGTGTGTGTGTGTGTGTGTGTGTGTGTGTGTGTGTGCGTGTGTGTGTGTGTGTGTGTGTGCATGCATCTCCAATATGTATGTGTGTGTGTGTGTGTGTGTGTATCCGCTCTCATTCTGGATATCTGAAAGTGTTTGAGACAAAATATTTTGTCTTTGTTGCAGCACATTACTCACTAATGTGACACCAGAGGAGGGTGTATCCTGAACGATCATCTTGCCTGGAGCGGTGTGAACCAAAACATCCCCACATTACCTCCAAATGTTTTTCTCTCCTCTGTGTGTGTGTGTGTGTGTGTGTGTGTGTGTGTGTGTGTGTGTGTGTGTGTGTGTGTGTGTGTGTGTGTGTGTGTGTGTGTGTGTGTGTGTGTGTGTGTGTGTGTGTGTGTGTGTGTGTGTGTGTGTGTGTGTGTGTGTGTGTGTGTGTGTGTGTGTGTGTGTGTGTGTGTGTGTGTGTGTGTGTGTGCGTGTGTGCGTGCGTGTGTGTGTGTAATGTGTTTTCACACTGGGATGGTCAATTTCACGTGTGTATGTGTGTGTGTAGGTATGTGTGTGCGCATAATGTATGTACAAGTTCAAGTTTCAAGTTTCTTTATTAGTTGTCATACAGAAGTAGAATACTTTTATACACAATGCTTCTTTCTGTTATGCTCCAGAGACTGTGCTAGACAAAAATAGATATGTATAAAATAAGTATAGCAAGTATAAAATAGAAGTCAAGTACGTGGACAAAAGTGTTCAGTATATACATATATACAATGTACAATGCAGAGTAGAAGTAACTGAGTTACAATACAATATACTATATACTATACAGTGCAAAGCAGAAATGGGATGAGGTACAATTTAGGTACAATTTACAGTAAGGTGTAATGAGGTATGGGTTGTAGTGCAAAAATTCTTTACCAATAAATATAAAGTGTATGTGTTTACATGCATGTGCAATAACATGTGTGTATGTGTGTGTGTGTGTGTGTGTGTGTGTGTGTGTGTGTGTGTGTGTGTGTGTGTGTGTGTGTGTGTGTGTGTGTGTGTGTGTGTGTGTGTGTGTGTGTGTGTGTGTGTGTGGGTGGGGGCGTGGGCATGGGCGTGTGTGTGTGTGTGTGTGCGTGCGTGCGTGCGTGCGTGTGAGCATATGTGTGTATGTGTGTGTGATCCCTAGAGGAAGTAGAGGGGTTGTAAGGCTAACAGTGTTTGTACCCATGCTGTACCCTAGCTGCCATTTCCCTACTGCTACTAAACAAACAGGATGATCACTCACTTATCTCAACATCTCAGCGATAACTGTTATTTCAGACCGGAGATGTCCACAGCACAGTGAGAGAGAGAGAGAGAGAGAGAGAGAGAGAGAGAGAGAGAGAGAGAGAGAGAGAGAGAGAGAGAGAGAGAGAGAGAGAGAGAGAGAGAGGAGAGGAGGGGGGGGGGGGGGGGGGAGAAGAGACCGAAAGAGAGAGAGAGACAGAGGCCTTGTCAGTGATGATGATTTTGGGTGTATCCGCCAAAGTATTTTATCGACCGGAATACGCTATTTTCTGAGAACGGGTCCCAGAGTGAACAATCTAAAGACGCAATAAATAAATAAATCAACGCCACCCTACAACCCAGTACGTATCTTTCCTGAACCGATGACGCGATAGCCCACCTCTCCCTTAACCCGCATGTGCATTATTAACATAGCTACAACACACAGTAACGTTAATACATGCATCATTGTTTTTTTTTTTATCCACTTTTCTCCCATTTTCTATATTTTTCTCCCATCCCAATTTGCGTATCATCCAATTCAACCCTCCCCTGTCACGGACGCTGTTTCTTGCCTCCCACAAGCCGGCTGCAATGTGGACTAAGTCATACATAGCACAAGTCCCCTCCGGTACTTGAGGTAACAGCAGTCGCATCTTTTCACCTGCGCAGCTCGATCTCTCAGTGGCGAGGAGTAACGCGTGGGAGGCTCACGCTGCCCCCGACACTTCCTGATTCTACTGTGCAGGCGCACCAACCGACCTGTAGGAGTCGCTGTCCACAACGCCCGATCCCCACCCATCAGTTTCCCACCCCCTAATACGGCCAATGTGTATTAGTACGGACGACCAGCTAACTGAAAGCAAATGTGGAGCGCTGGGCTCGAACTGATGAGCCCAGCGTCTCCAGCATTTTGTGCGAGCGCCGTGCCCACTACGCCACGTAGCCGCCCAATACATGCATCATTGTTTACAATGAATGGGTGGGGCTAGTCGAAAGGACTAGACACAGGGACAAGTTAAACATCAATCAATTAATTTAATACAACAGGTATAGTTCGAGCTGCGCTTTCGTGCCTACGACCGCACCATATTATATACGGCTTTGACGTGCTCTCTCTCCTGCCGATTAAAATCAGCAGCTCTTCCTCATCATCATCGATTGCCTGTAGCTGCATTTGTGCATGTGAGCCGCGGTGTCTCTCTGCTTTCCTTCGTTAGCTCAAAAGCACAGAACCGGACGACACAAGTTGTTCCGCTAGCAAAAACAACAACTATGTGGTAGCGATACAGCGTTTTCAGTGGTTTCGTTTGGACGCACATATTTCTTGAGACTATTTCGTGTCATCAAAACTAAATGAAAACTAAAAAGATCGGTTCCGTCTTCGTCTGGACAAGGCCAGAGAGAGACACACGCACACAAACACGCACAGAGATCGCCATTGACTTCAGTCAGTCATAGAATGTGGCCTCTCTAGACAGGGTCTCCTGGGTCACCCTAAACAGTTGAATAACCCGCTAGCTTGGGAAACTGTCCATGTATGATGCCCATCATGGGCTCAGGCGCCCTTTTCACAGCAGCCATTTTGACTTGTCATAGATGGGTAAACAAAGGTGTAGCCATAGATATAGGCTTATATACAATTATAAATATTCTATATCTATGGTTACACCTTTTTTTGCCATATGTCTATAGCCTCAGTGGAGACTTCACATCCCACCCTAATATAAAATAGAGATGAAAGGAAATATTTTCACGCCCATAGATGTTCAAAGATACAGCGATGTTCTACTTTGGCAGCTTGGCCATAGTGACCATATACTGGGGTGGCTGGGGCTACGCTGCCACAGTCTCTCTCTGTTTCCTGTCCTCATGGTAAATACAGACAGGGGGTCATAAGAAGAGATTTGTTGTAACACACTGAAAATTCCATGCTGCATGTATAGCTTTGATCATTTGAAATACTTTGGAATGTTTTGCAGTATTTGAGTTGTAATTGACAACTTTAATACAACTTTAATACAAATATCTGCTATCCCATTTGGAAATATAATATATGGCTATATGTGAGACAGAAGTTCACATAATGTAAATATCAAAATAAATATACAATATAATGCTTTATATATATACTTTGTGTAAGTCCGAGCTGTGATCTGTATTTATGTAATAAAATATAATGTGCTATAATGTAATAATGCACAATGCAACACTATTTTTGGTGTGTTTTTTTGGTAGCATATTATAATAATAATAACTTTATTTTATTTTTATTATGGATTCATTATGGATTAAGAAAGTTCCAAAAATATATATGTCTCATCTCAAACTCTTCAAGAACATCACACATTTATATGGTTAAAGAATTATGGATTGTGGCTTTAATTAATAAATTAATTAGCATTTCAACCTGCATACTATTCACCTTACTGCTCTTTGTACTTTTAAAGTACTTTTTATTGTCTGTATTTACCTGTTGACTTGAACAGTTCCGAATAAATATAAGTAACTTATATGTGTTGTATGCAACAATAATGTGGAGTTATACATAAATGATGTATTGTTTTAAGAATTAAAATACTGCACATATTGTAACATATAATATTTGTAAAACATGTATGCCCATGTATTTATAATAATGTTTTGCAATTTTGCACATGTCACATGTACACATAGGCCATAGTATATAAATTATGTGTTGGATATATGTGAAATACCTATATGTCAGTAGATATAGCATTATGCACATATTATATTTCTGGATGGAATTTCTGGATCCCTGGTTGTCAAATCAATTTCATTGCAAGAAAGCAGGCCAAGCACACAATAGCAGTGATCCCTCTGGACGTTGGTGCAAAGGATATGCCTTTTTATTATGAATATAGTCATGAGACTATAGGCTATACGAATCAAATAAAGTTATATATGTTTCCTGCAGGAGTTATAGTGCTATTGTAGGCAATGGTTCAGTTTGGCTATAGCTTGCCACGTGTTTCACCTGGTTCAGAAGAAGCTTTAATCAATCACAGTCTTCTGTCACCAATTGGCAATGATATGTGCTTAATAAAAGAGGATTTAGCTCAATTATTTATAATTATTATAATTCATATAATTATTATTATTAGTAGTAGTAGTAGTAGTAGTAGTAGTAGTAGTAGTAGTAGTAGTAGTAGTAGTAGTAGTAGTATAGTAGTATAGTAGTAGTAGTAGTAGTAGTAGTAGTAGTAGTAGTAGTAGTAGTAGTAGTAGTAGTAGTAGTAGTAGTAGTAGTAATAATAATAATAATAATAATAATAATAATAATAATAATAATAATAATAATAATAATAATAATAATAATAATAATAATAATAATAATAAAAAGGGGGGAAACGGACGTTTATATACATATTCCAGAATGATACGTTTTATTGCGCTCCTTACGTCAATAGATGCGCGCTGGAATAGAACTCCTTGGCTGGGAGTATAGCTGACGGAGTTGGCGCCAGAGAAGTTAAGGTCAAGGGTCAAGGACTGCACAGGTAGCCTCAGAACATGATCGCACTTACAACCTCTGGGACAAACACAACAGAAGGATTGGAAGAAGAACGAATGAATTACCGCAGCTGTCCTTGCTGGGTGTCAAAGTATTTTGACACTTCAGAAGACAATAATACATCGCTAACTGGGCCATACATATATCTTATTTGGTCCAATTTATGATGACACATGGCAGCCTGAGGGACTGTAATGAAGCTATAGCCTATGCTTCTAAAAGGGCGAGAAATCGATAGATGTCTTCATAAACTGAGGAGATAAGTTTTGCTAAGCCCCAGAAGGACACCCGAGCCGCTGAAGTGATCGCTCGATAATCGAGTTTGAAAAGATGCCACTGCCAGTATTACAATCACACCTATCAGTCCTCTGTGACTATATGAAATAAGCTATGACACAAAGGTCCTTGTGGTTTGAGTAGACTATTGGTTTAGTTATATTAATCCATTTGTAAATGATACGATTTATGCTTTTTAGCCTTTATGATGATAAATGTATACGCATGGAGTTTTCCTGCAACCTAATTTCCTTAAACACATGTAAGTTTTCGCCCACCACAAACAGAGTATTGCATTTCATCTCAATTATTTAACCGCATTGTAAAGTCCATTAAGTTCGTTATTGGTCCAAATGCAAACGAATAGATAGACCACTGCAGTGTTAGGGTATAGGCGACTGCTGGCATTAAAATTTGATGTCGGTCAATTAGCCAATGAGAATAGGCAAAACCGTATCAAATATTAATACATTAATGCCCTCTGTTAAGTAATTAAGTCCCAGTAGTTTTTAAGAGGGGAGAAAATCAATGACCCAGATGGTTTAATTTTTCATTGAATTGTTTTGGAGTTTGTCTGTTGGGGTGTTAGACTCTGGTGGTTCGCACATAAAACTAACGCTGTAAGAGGGAGATCATCTGTATGTAATGTCACGTACCACAATAATTTGTTATACATTAAATAGTATTGAATAGTCTGTCTTCTGTATGCCATTGATAATTTCCCAGAGCCATTCATAATTGTTCGTGAAAACGATGCCGGATAATTAGTTGCTTTTAGCAGTATTGTAGGCTATACGAGCCTATAATGCATAGCAATTCAACGTTTGTATTTCAACGTGACATGCGATGGAACACGCAATGTCGGTGTTTCTATTGCAGGGCAAAGCTGCACGTTATGACTAATGAAAACGCACCCTGTTTGTAATGGCACCACCTTACAAATTAATTCACAATGTCACTGATTGCATACTTGTGATTTTTTTAAGGCTATTTCTGAATGGGCCCGTGTTCTTTTTTTATTCTTACAGTATATGTTTGTCTTTCTGCATCACACATGAATGCATTAATGCATATTAAAGGATAACATAATGACTACACGAGTTATGCTTGTTTGCCTTATATTTGTTATTGATAAACAACCTCATTCTAATATAAATTAATTTATAGATTAAATTATGGTAATTTATTTGGCATATGCGTAAACAATATATTCTGTACTATCAATTAATAGGAAAAGCTATACGAAACACACACAAAAACGTGATTTGATTATGAACAGTTTCCCCATCCCGCCTATGTATTTGGCTGACACTGTGAAATGAGGCTTAGGGGCTTATGTGTTATGCTATTGATTTTCTAGATGTAACTCGGTGTTTATGAAGTGTGCCATGATCATGAGTCCATAGAGCGGGCAGCCCTGTGCGCGTGCAGCTTCTGCACTGGACGCTCCGCGGGCTCACGGTGGGGAGTCTTTAGCCAATTCAGTCTCGAGGCCTAAAACTGGGTCTTAATCTCGCGCTGTCTATTTGGCACTTTGATTGATGTCCTCGCGCTCCAGCCGACTGGCTCCCCGGCAGCAGCCAAAAGGGGAGGAAGGCAGCAGAGGAAAAAACACACCATGCGTTTAGTTAAGGCTCACTCTCACCGCACTCTCTCCTGCGCGCACATAGACACACACGCGTACGCTCACACATGCTCTCACTACACGACTCATTACTAGATAACGACTGGAGCGCGAGCAGAAGACGTTTTTTAAAAAGCTCCGAGAGCCAGGGCGCGGCGTGGAGCACCTCTGTTCGTCGCGGGGGGCTCGCGGACGCCATGGATCATATAGGGGCGCATCTCCAGCAGCACACGCACGCGGAGCCCATCAGCTTCGGGATCGACCAGATTCTCAACAATGTGGAGCAGAGCTGCATGCTCGGGGCTAGAATGCACGAGCCGGACTACGGCATGCACGGCTGCGTCGTCAGCACTGCTGCCTATAACACCATGAGCAGCAGCAACTTTGCTTGCAATAACTCCGGATATAATAACAGCAACGCGTGTGGAGTGGCCTCGCTCGGCGGCTCCTACAATATGAACATGGGGGTGAACATGAACGGGAATAATAACATGAACGCGGCCGGAGTCATCCGTGTGCCCGCACACCGGCCGCTGAGCACCGGCCACTGCTCCATGCAGGGCGGCGGAATGTCTGGTTCTATCAACAGCTTGACAGGGCTGACGTTCCCGTGGATGGAAAGCAACAGAAGATACACCAAAGACAGGTTCACAGGTAGGCTATTATTAGTGCAATTGTACATCTGCTTATAGGGCAAATAAAATCAGTATTGAAGGGCTTGGAGAAAATATCCGAGTTGCGATTTTAATAAAGGTGTTCACGTTTTTAAGGTGTGAAATTGTGCGTTTTTGTTGTTTTTACGTGATATGCTTATAAATAACGACTAATTTGATGCGGCCACAAAAATGAAATGCAACACAGGCCTTTCCCAATAGCCTCGCCCTCTATTGACTCTTGACATAAATGTTTTGCATGTTCTAAAATGTTATAAGATCAAGTACATTGTGTTTTAAATAATGTGTATCCCGTTGCTTTCGAGGAAAAGCAAGCGCACACACTGTCCTAATAAAACACTATATCCTTTCTGCATCGCCAGCATTTGCAATGGCCGGGACATGCATGTTTCAAATCTGCGATGTCTGCAATGCTTGCTTCGTGTTTTAATTGGGGAACATAATTGCTATTCAACCTCCTCAGGCCAGCTGCATAACGTAGAACCATGGCATTATGCTCAGCATAAAATACTGATTGGGTGTGTTGTCTAGTGTCCATGCTATGCCTCGAGGGACTGAACAGTGTACTTCAGGTACATGCTAGCCTTGCCTTCTTTATCCGCATACCTATGGATGCGTCTTGGTCTTGGTCCCATGTCTTGTTGGTGCTCTCTCTCTTGCTGACCTTGTGCCGCTTGCTTTCGCCCCTGCTCTGCCTGTCCTCTTCTCCTCTTCTCCTCTGTCCAGTGGCTCTCTCACCCCTCACTGTGACACGCCGTGTAGGTCACCCCTACCAGAACCGGACGCCCCCCAAGAAGAAGAAGCCGCGGACGTCGTTCACGCGCCTGCAGATTTGCGAGTTGGAGAAACGCTTTCACCGGCAGAAGTACCTGGCGTCTGCCGAGCGGGCGGCCCTCGCCAAGGCCCTCAAGATGACTGACGCACAAGTCAAAACATGGTTCCAGAACAGAAGGACAAAATGGAGGTGAGATTATACACCAGATATAGCCTGGAGTTCAGGGATAACGTGTCCCCCTTTAACAGACATAACATTTTGTGTCATTTTGCAGTTGTTGTGCTGTCTGTGCATCATGCACGCACACACACACACACACACACACACACACACACACACACACACACACACACACACACACACACACACACACACACACACACACACACACACACACACACACACACATCTAAAAATATTTAGATTGAAAGGATATAGGATGTAACTTCCATTCACATACTCGGGTCATGATGAGAAACAAGTCACAAAATAAAACCAATTATTATTCATTATGAAATAATAACCAGTACAGCGACATCCATAAGTTATAGCATGCCCTTTTACTTGTTGAAGAAATAAAACTTGTTTCAAAATACATACATTAATAGATTAGTGGCAATGAATTGTATGTCTCTGACATCGAATTTATTTCAGATGTATTTTTATTACATAGGTTTCTTCTAGATTAAGCCGTTTTCATTTTAAAATGCCTGGCGCGATTGGGCGTAAAGATGGACATATGCATATAAACGTGGACATTAACTAAACGGAAAGTAATACAAAATTATGATAATAAAAAGTAGCCTAACCAAACGAAAATATTGTAATATCAAAATGATTCTGCACGCCTTTTTGTACCAAAACGACTGCATAGAAATATTGCCTATAATCATACAGGAAGAGGAAATCCGATGAATATTCATATTATGATGTATTTAACTAATACGATTAACATGGGAAAACATTTGATTGATTTCACGAGATATCCATTTGAAATGTTGTTATGGTCTAATTGCCACAATAATAATAGTGTTGTGTATCTGCTTAGCAACACACATTTCACCCTTGATCATTTTGAATAATGAACGAATGGAAATTCAGACAAAAGACAATTCTCTTTTTTTTGTTCTCTCTCAAGCATCGATACATCAGTTACAGAATAACCAGGTGCAAAGCATATACATGCCCATTTCCAGGCAACAGTCATCAGCTGGCTGCCATTCAATATCAAACCCAGGATAATAATTGAATCAAATAGTGGTTTGTATTAAACAATTAATCAATATCATTGCATAGATTAATATATTTAGAGAAGGCCATACCACAGTCCTGGATCGGATTTCTCACTGACGCCTTGGTGTCTCCCTGTTCCAATGCTCCGGCGCTCCAGGCGGCAGACAGCGGAGGAACGAGAGGCGGAAAGGCAGCAAGCCAACCGGATTCTCATGCAGATCCAACAAGAGGCTTTCCAGAAAACGATCAACCAGCCGGTGACCCCGGACCCGCTCTGCCTCCACAACAGCTCGCTCTTCGCCCTCCAGAACCTGCAGCCCTGGACGGAGAACACGGGGAAGATGAGCAGCGTGTCGGCCTGCGAGTAGGACACAGTAACGGACTGCCAGTGTTTTGGAAACGTGGCTTAAAGGTCACCGGGAACAATTGCTGCACAAAGCAACAAGACAGAAACAGACTCACGAGGACCAGGGAGAAGGAGAGCGAGAGAGAGAGAAAGAGAGAGAAAGATGACAGAACTGACTCGGGAAAAAAAACTTCAAAGCATCAGCGAGCTTCATGGCATTAAAAGGCTATGGACTTTTTATCTCAGAAACCCCCTCGGGGTTATAATGTATTTTCATATTTTACGGCTGACTAAATTGTCTGTTCACGCGTGACATCGCAGCATCACAGCATCTTTCTCGCAATAGCCTATTTATCTAATATTGGACTTTTTTGTCTATTCAAAAGTAAGCACTTCGTTTAGCACCTTTGTATGCCATGCAGATTCAACCATATCAGCAATAGGCTGCGCCATTAAGATCAACACGTTATTAAACTTGATGATTTGCAGAAGCTTTTTTGATGGTTTTGTATGACTTAACGTCAAATTACGTTTTTATTGAGCCAGGAAATTAAAGTTTATATAATTTTTTTTATATATATAATTATTATAAATGTTGATATGATAAACAATGTAATTTGTCAAATGTAGGCCTACACTCGGTTGGGTCTGAATTAAGGACACTCCCCCAGGGTCCATACAGGATGATCTTACATTTCAACTTTACATTTCTGACATTTTGAAATCTCTATATATTTCTTCTTTTCAACAACTCCGTGACAAAATGTTGTTGTCTTCTTTTTATCATCCTTGTATAAGGTAGGACCTAACCTTGGTTTGTTATATACAGTAAGGCTATAATGGAAAGATTGGTCATATTTCAAGACAGCCTAATTCAGCATCAATTTCATATTTGTGTCCACTATTTCAATCAGCGCTGTTTTCACTTTTTTGTTTGTAAAAGATATGTGTGAATATGCAATGTTGGACTGTTGTGTTTTTTTTTCTTCATTATTAGCCTATTTGTTCAAATGAAAATGCTAGATTTAAAAATGCATAATACAACCCTTTTATTAACTATTTGAGGTGTATGATCAAACCGGTGTGATTAGGATTTCGCGAAATCAACATTCTAATCACCACTTAACAATGAGACAATGTTTGAAAGAAAAATCACACCTCAATTGATTGGTTCCATGTGTAATGAATGAATGCACGAACAAAAGAGTGAAAGAAAGAAAGAATATTTTAGTTAAACTGAATGATGGTGGCATGTCTTTATTGGAAGAGCTCATTACTTGTGCAGCCATGGTGTTATTGGCTCAATACCAGTCCGTTTTCAATAAGTGACTGACACTTGTGGTTGCATGATAAATGTGAGTCCATTAGATGATTAATGCCGTTGTGATATGGTAAAAGAGCATCTGTGTGTGTGTGCGTGTGTGTGCGTGCGTGCGTGCGTGCGTGCACTGAGCCAGCTGTTAGACAGTGTGTGTGAGCTAGTCCAGGGCTTCTCCCCTCATGGCCAAAAAGGAATGTAGAGTAGAATTTCATCATCCACTCAGATATATCAGCACTGAGTCACTGAAGTGGGTTTCCCTGGAAAACTCCTGAAATTCCTGTCTAGCAAGTGATCAGCCTCCAGGGAGAAAGGTGGTCAGAATGAGGGGTTGAGAAATACATCAAGAAGGTATACAGTAAACAGAACGCAATGTGGACAATAATACATTGTTGTTGCTTCTTCTTTTTCTTCATGTTTGAAAATGACAAAGACAAATAAAGCCTGACAAATAAAATATTGTCGGTCTTTGTGGATCTCTGGAACAGAGAGGCAAAGATTTGTCTAAATCTGTGCATTTTAACGCTGGATGATTTTTGTGTCTTTGTTTTTGTATCCTGTCTCACTCCATTGCTCAAATGTCCATGCTCAAATGTCCTATACCGCTCAAATGTCCATGCTCAAATGTTCTACCACTCAAATGTCCTACAGCTCAAATGTCCTACTGCTCAAATGTCCTACTGTTCAAATGTCCATGCTCAAATGTCCTATATGTCCTTTGTTCACATATCTGAAATGTGTTGCTCAAATGTCTATGGCACGAATGCTCTCAAATCGCTTATGTGTCTTTTTCAGATGTGCGTTGCTCAAATTCTCTGCTGAGCAAGTGTCACTCTCTCTCAAATGTCCTGTCGTTCAAATGTCCATCTCTCAAATGTCAATGCTCAAATGTCCTGTTGCTCAAATGTCCATCTCCAAATGTCCTGTTGCTCAAATGTCCACATCTCAAATGTCCTGTTGCTAAAATGTCCATCTCTCAAATGTCATGTTGCTCGAATGTCCATCTCTCAAATGTCATGTTGCTCAAAATGTCCTGTTACTCAAATGTCCATCTCTCAAATGTTACTCAAATGTCCATCTCTCAAATGTTGCTCAAATGTCCATCTCCAAATGTCCTGTTACTCAAATGTCCATCTCTCAAATGTTACTCAAATGTCCATCTCCAAATGTCCTGTTACTCAAATGGCTGTTGCTCAAATGTCTCTTGCGCAAATGACCCTTAGCTCAAATGTAAATTTCTCAAATGTCCTGTCACTCATATATTCTGTCACTGAAATGTCCTATAGTTAAAATGTCCTGTTGCCCCAATATCCTGGCGCTCAAATGTTGGGCTAGTAGATCCACAAAGAATGGATTGCACGGAGCAAGTTGCACCCTTACTTAAAATTCATTATGAATTGAAAATGGGGGACCCTGATGTAAACAAGACGAAAGTCTTTCTCTGGTCTGCATCCCCTTCAATTCATAATGAATTTTAAGTAAGGGTGCAACTTGCTCCGTGCAATCCATTCTTTGTGGATCTAGCCCATCTGTCTCAGATGTCTTTTCACTCAAATTTGTCTACACTTAAGTATGAAATCAAGTCAGTTTATTTGTATCACACTAGGAACTATGTTCTACTGAACTACATCCGTCTATTATAATGAATGGGTGTACTTATAGAAAATAGTTCATCATGAAACTGCTCACAACAAGGTTTGTGTGGATTATCTTTAGTAACATTGCTTCAGAGTTTTTCCAAATGTGTTTTCTTTGCCATTTTGAGCACCACAAACCGAGTGTCATTCAGCTAAATTGTATTGGAGTGACAGCAGACATCTATATGGCAAATATCTCCAAAATTATGCAAATCACACCAAATTCAAATCAAATTTATTTGTAAGGCCGACAACACACGTTAATGTCCCCATGGGCCGGACACGTCTTCTTTAAACATGTCAAGAAGAAACATCACAATAAATCAAGAACAAAACAAAAACACCATAAATTCCAATTTTTTTTAAAATAAATCAAATAAATGAATGCAACACTCCCAGACATACCCCACGTGAAGGTAAGGAAAAACTCACTAAAACCTAGCAATAGGAAAAAATGCACCACAGGCAATGTGGAGGAGAGAAACCTTAGAAGGGCCGTTCAAGGGGGGATCTCCCTTCTTAGATGTCGGTGATAGTAGTGTTGCAATAAAACAGGCGAACAGTTGGTAAGCATGCACTCATATGCCTAATGAAACACAGATAAGTGCATGCAATAGCAACTGAACATTTTGAAATATTTTAAAATAGAGCTGATGGCGGATCTATTTGAGGCATGGGGGCGGTGCAGAGAGAGTCACATCCTCCCGACCATCACCACGAGACAGCCACTCTCAGGGAGACAGGGAGACGGGACAGGCGTTAGACAGTTTGCGTGATTGTGATGGGCGGACATAGCAATAGATACATGTGGTAAGCATATATGTGAATAGAATAGATATATGTAGTAAGCATATTATGTGAATAGAATAGAAGTACTTAACCCAGCAATGAACTCAACGTTGACAGACCACGGACAGAAGACGGTAAGAAGCTGATCCATGGCCTCGGTGGCGCGCGTAGAACAGTCACTGCAATCTTGGCCAAGACCCCGAGACATCCACCACCTTGGTCAATACTACGAGACAACCAAAGATGGGGGGGGGGGTTGGGGACGCGTCTATGCTTTAAGCAAGTGGCTTGTCCTTCTGCGTTCCCGTTTTGCGCTCTGATTGGCCACGCACGTTTCTGGTCATGTGACATGTGCGCCCAATAGCGTGACGAGCTGTGTCTTTGCCCATTTCCGCGTCGAACAGCCTGCAAACTACCTGGCATTCTATCGCCATGCTCTAAGACAAACTCTAACCTTAACCAACTTCGAAAGAGTGCCTAAGCTTAACCGTCGAAAGAACTTGCCATCACGCTCTAAGACAAACTCTAACCTTAACCAACTTCGAAAGAGTGCCTAAGCTTAACCATCCAAAAACTTGCCGTCCCACGATTGGTGCACATGTCACATGACCAGAAACGTGCGTGGTCAATCAGAGCGCAAAACGGGAACGCGGAAGGACAAGCCACCTGCTTAAAGTATAGAAGCGTTGGGGACAGGGGCTAGAGAGTTCCCATGTGTGTAGTGGGTGGAGATGGAGCAATAAATACATGTAGTGAGCATATGCATACATGGTGACAGACAGTAGAATCAAAGTATATAAGAAAATTGTGAAATTAAGTAATAGATAGAACTAGACAATTCCGCCGGGGGAAATTGTGGAAGTGTGGGTGATGCCTGTGCACCGCCGGTCAATAGGAGAGGATCTCTCGCGAGTCTCTATGACAAACGGTTCAAAAGATACATAAAGGGGGTGCGGCCTAAGGACGTGGTCAATATAGACCAATGAAAGAGGATATCCCTACTGAGTACAATGGTACAACCCGCAAGTCTCTACAACAAACGGTTCAAAGGATACACAAAGGGGGAGGAGCCTAACCATGGGGGCGTGGTCAACATAGACCAATGAAAGAGGATATCCCTACTGAGTAGAATAGCACAACCCACAAGTCTCTACGACAAACGGTTCAAAAGATACAAAAAGGGGGCGCGGCCTAAGGATCAAGGGTTAATCCCCTGAAGGGGGAGGAGCCGAAAAATGGAGGCGTGGTCAACATAGACCAATGAAAGAGGATATCCCTACTGAGTACAATAGCACAACCCGCAAGTCTCTACGACAAACGGTTCAAAAGATACAAAAAGGGGGCGCAGCCTAAGGATCAAGGGTTAATCCCCTGAAGGGGGAGGAGCCGAACCATGGGGGCGTGGTCAACATAGACCAATGAAAGAGGATATCCCTACTGAGTACAATAGCACAACCCGCAAGTCTCTACGACAAACGGTCCAAAAGATACAAAAAGGGGGCGTGGCCTAATGATCAAGGGGTAATCCCCTGAGAGGTCATGGCTAGGTCATGGCAGTACTGAGTTGATTGACACCTCCTGGAATATATAACCATCAAGTGTCGTCCTTTCTTCCTCCCGAGGGAGTTAACGGCGATCATCCTTGTAGGAGTGTATATTCCACCGCAAGCCAGCAACAACGTCGCGCTCTCCAGACTCCACGACGAGGTAAATAGAATACAAGCGGCGAACGTTAACGCCGCCATTTTAGTGCTGGGTGATTTCAATAGCGCCAATCTGAGAAAGGTATTACCTGACTTCTATCAGCATGTGACTTGCAACACCAGAGGCGGTAACATCCTAGATCACTGTTACACGCAATTTAAAGGTGGCTACAAGGCTCATTCTGATAGTGGCTTTGGTAAATCAGATCACGCGTCCATCTTTCTTTCACCAATGTACAAACAGAGAATCAAAAGTACTCCTGTAGTCTCGCGAGAAGTGCAGAAATGGGATTTGACGTCAGAGGAGACGCTCCAGTCTGCGTTTGACTGCACAGACTGGAATGTGTTCCGCGACACAGATAACATTAATGTCTACACGGAGACAGTGCTGGACTATGTTTGTACTTTGGTGGAAGAAACAATCCCCACTACCAAAATGAGAGTTTACCCAAATCAAAAACCCTGGGTAGACAAATCCGTCCGTGAAGCTCTGAGAGAGCGCACCAAAGCATACAACGACGGCCTAGTGGCAGGCAACATGAATGACCACAAGGTGGCGCGATACAACGTAAGGAGGACAGTGTCAGAGGCCAAACGGCGCTACAGGGATAAAATTGAACTCCAGTTTGAACAAGCTGACTCTAGAGCTATGTGGCAGGGGCTCAAAACGATGACAGACTACAAAGGCGCCTCCCTCAAACTGAACAGTGACATCTCCTTAGCAAATGACCTCAATACCTTCTATGCGAGGTTTGATGCTGGTAATAACAACACCAGCTCACAAGCCACGGCAATGGGGGGGGGGGGGTCGGCTGCTGATGGAGGCGCAGTGTTCAGGGTAACAGAGCATGAGGTGAGGCGGACCTTTAAAAAAGTGAATATCAGGAAGGCAGCAGGTCCGGACGGCATCCCCGGCCGCGTCCTAAAAGTCTGTGCCGACCAACTGGCCCCAGTATTCACTAACATATTTAACCTGTCCTTAGAACAGGCTGTCATCCCCACCTGCCTGAAGAAGTCCACTATTATCCCTGTACCCAAAAAATCCAAGCCTGCTTGCCTCAACGACTACCGCCCTGTAGCTCTCACCTCCATAGCCATGAAGTGCTTTGAGAAGCTAGTAAAGGGCTACATCTGCTCCTCCCTCCCCATCAACATGGACCCCCTGCAATTTGCATACCGCCCCAACAGGTCCACGGAGGACGCCATAGCCCATGTGCTGCACACAGCAGCATCACACCTGGACAAGAGGCAGGGGAACTATGTGAGAATGCTATTCATCGACTACAGCTCGGCATTCAATACCATAGTCCCCTCCATACTCATAGCCAAGCTCAGGGACCTGGGCTTGAACTATGACCTCTGCCAGTGGGTCTTGGACTTCCTGACTGGCAGACCCCAGGTGGTGAGAGCAGGCAACTGCACCTCCTCATCCATCACCCTCAACATAGGGGCCCCCCAGGGCTGTGTTCTGAGTCCCCTCCTCTACTCCCTGTACACACACGACTGTGTGGCTCAGCGGAGTAGCAATACAATCATCAAATTTGCTGACGACACAGTGGTGGTGGGCCTGATCTCTGCCAACGACGAGAGGGCCTACCTGGAAGAGGTCAAGGTCCTGGCGGGATGGTGCCAGGAAAACAGCCTCTCCCTGAACGTCAGCAAAACAAAGGAGATGATTGTGGACTTCAGGAGGTCGGGGGTCAAGGACTACAGCCCCCTCAGCATCGACGGGGCACCGGTTGAGAGAGTCAACAGCTTTAAGTACCTCGGAGCCTACATATCCGAGGACTTGACATGGACCACACACATTGACAGTGTTGTGAAGAAGGCACGACAACGCCTCTACTTCCTCAGGCGCCTAAGGAAGTTCCAAGTCAGTCAGAAGATCCTTAAGAACTTCTACTCATGTACAATAGAGAGCATCTTGACCGGCAACATCACCTCCTGGTTTGGGAATAGCACTGCACAAGACCGAAGCAGACTACAAAGAGTGACACGTTCAGCCGAACGCACAATTGGAGGGGGGCTCCCCACCCTCCAGAACATTTACAACAAGCGTTGCAAGGGCAAGGCTAAGAGAATCATTAAAGACTCCAGTCACCCGAACAACTGCCTCTTTGAACTGCTGCGGTCAGGCAAGCGATACCGGAGTCTCAAGGCGAGCACAGAAAGACTCAGAAGAAGCTTCTATCCCCAGGCCATCAGGCTTCTAAACGAACAATGAACACTACACAACAACAACCACCAAACGCACATAGCACACACATCCACACGCACACACTCACTTTAAACAAACACACTGTAGCACCCACTCCACACACTTTATAGCACACACCCACTTTAAACAAACACACTGTAGCACCCACTCCCCACACTTTATATTTATTGATGAAGGATTGCACTACAACTCGTACACCTTACTGTAAATTGTACCTAAATTGTACCTCATCCCATTTCTGCTTTGCACTATATAGTACTGTACATTAGTACACTGCATAGTATTGTATATTATATGGTAACTCAGAACATTGTACATATGTCTATACCGAACACTGTGACCTCATTTTCTTCTTCTAAATTACATGCTATACTATGTTATTTGATACTATCTTGTCTAGCACAGTCTCTGGAGCGTAACAGTAAGAAGCATTTTGTATGAAAGTATTCTGTACTTCTGTATGACAACTATTAAAGAAACTTGAAACTTGAACCCTCTGAGTCATGCACACCTGCTAGCCTTTATTGATTCAAATCCTAACTGACACAAATCTATTGAAACTTTCCAAAAAGTAATAGCAACTCGAGTTGGACCAAGCCGTCGTTTTGATACCTTACACTTGTGGGGTGTGAAAGCTCTGGCAGGGGTTACTGGACAAAAATAGGCGGAATAAAGAAAGAAATAAAGATACAATATAGATTACAATAGTGTGGGTGGTCACTATTGTAACTAAGTTGTATTGTAACTAACTTACTATCACTAAAAACTACTGCAAGCGTATGTATACAGGATGAGATACAAGACAATAGCTCAGGGCCGTATGCCCCGGGGGGCAGGAGAAAGCACTCAAAATTGGTCAGGGCAGAGCAGGTAAGGTTCAGCGCTGTTCCATGGGACCGGTTGAGACAGAGACAGAGGTTAAAAAGGTCTGCAGAAAAGCAGACATGGGAGAAAATAGACATCCTAACTAAACTAGACAGATTAATCTAAGGGTCAGTCCCCGACCAGGTGAGATCAGGTTAGGTTGAAGGAGACAGAGAAACGATGGGTCTTAAGCAGGGATATAAAAGCTTCGACAGAGCAGGCGCCCCTGACGACGGCAGGTCATTTGTTCCACAAGTAGGGAGCGTGGTAGACAAAGGCTCTGTGGCCGGCGGATTTCTTTCTATCTAATTATTATTCTAAAACTATCTGGACGGATAGATGGCACTCCATAGCACTCCAGGTAAGAGGTAAAATATGCTATTTTTTATTTTTGGTGAACTGCTCCTTTAATGAGAGACCCCCCAGCCAGAGTGGTCAGGCATGCTGTAGGTGCTGAGGTGGGAAACTGCTGATTCAAAAACATGGAACCCTGGATATAATGAATGAGCAAAACAGTAGAATCTTTAACTCTATTACTAGATTATTAAAGCACTTTGATATGCAATTAATCATTGTGTACTGTGAAATTCTGTGCAAATAACTTCCTATTAATTTGTTATTCTGGATGAGTTTAATGCAGACAAATGATCTGCTGTATAGGCTATGCTCTTAGGAGGCATCAAAACTATGAATAATTTATTTATACAGAGATAGTAGTGGTTTGAATTGCATGCAATTTGTAAATTGTATACAAATGAATGCATACATTTGAGCCCTTGTGCTGCATTGTTTGGTGGTTAGCTTAGTGAAGACACTTAGCTTAGGGCACAAGTATTTTGTGTTTCTTATACATTCAGAAAGCCTAATACTATGGTACAGAGGCCATTAGTATATATATTTATGCCAACAAAACTTCATAATTTATTCATCTTTATGCAAGCTTTAGTATGCAGTGTTTGCAGTATGCAGGGACAAAGGAGAAGGCCATATTTCTTTACCCGACATCACACCATGTATTACTCCCTTTCAACTATACTCATTTTCCTAGATGCAAAACGTCTCGGATCTAGCTAAAACCTCGTACTTTGGCTCGACCTAGTGGTCATTATTGAACCGTGCAATGGATAGACGCGCACATATGTCGCAAAATATATGACGTCGTCAATGCTCGACAAACATTGTGTAACTGTCCTGTCCGAGCACCACCACAAATACAGCAAAACGTCTCTCTGTATTTTGGCCTCTAGCCGACATGTCATTTATACAGAACTGTGCTTCTACAACCAAACATTTAGTCACCAAGGGGTTGCTCGTGGAATCTGCTTTTACAGGTCAGCATATTATGTACTTGAGACGTGCTACGCTAGTTATGTTAGTTATGATTAATTGAAAATGGGGGACCCTGATGTAAACAAGACGAAAGTCTTTCTCTGGTCTGCATCCCCTTAACAATTGTGTGTATTGAGCTGTACTGTATTGTACCCATTCTACAATCTGTTAATACAATTTAATTTCAATCAATCAATCAGTTTGCTTGTTTCAGTGGTAGTGGTCCTTCTGAGTCCTGACCGACCTGTTTATGCAGTTTGCCAAGTTAGCCTATGCATAGATATATATCTATGAGCCTATGTATCAGATGTTGTCCCATTTGAAAGGTCTGTATTTTTTATAAAGGTGCGTGTGATCATGTGAACGCTTGCTTGAGATGACTGACTGTTCGCCTCGAAAATAGACGAGTAGCCGATTGGATTGCAGTCAGCCAGTCAGCCGAACAAGCTTCTAGTCAGACAGCTCAGAGTTGACTACACTAACGAGTCGACAGAAGTTTAATATACAGGTGTGCAACATGATGCATCATTTTATCTTGCAATTATGCTATACCATTGATAATATTGTGCATGTTCATTTTGGTTTTGATATTAATGAAGAAGAATGACAAATTCTATAACACCTAACAACAATTGATGTGAATCAAGTGTCTCTTCATCTTTATTTTTCAAGAAAATGCATTTAAATAAAGATTATCAAAATCCCTATACAGGGCATTTGCAAGACATTCAGGTTTTTGATATTTTACATTTATTTTGATAGACATTACACAGAAGTTTATTAGGCAGCATTCACTGTTTAAAGTATTCAATTGTGAATCTCAGTAAGCTACTGATAAAATAATTTCATGTTCATGAAGTGTGGCCTGTATTGGAAACATTTTGAATAAATTAGTTGAATGTAAACTCCCGTAATTTCCTTGTGGGTGGCGACATAAGGCTTTTCTCATCCAATAGGTAATTTGCTCCAACCATAGCAAGTCGTTTCCCACCAATCATGAGGTTCTGCAGTTGGTGAAGAGCAACTGCAGCAACTTACTCTCTAAAAAGTGCCTTCTTGAGGCTCGTGCAGTCTGGTTTACAGAGCAATTCGGACACAATGCTAACCACCATGCAATGTAATTAGCCAGGCGATGGTCTAACTAACCTGTGCAGATTCGACTCATCTCAAACAAGCCTCGAGTCTTCATCTCACTGTCTGTGGTTATTTGTGGTTTGTGCCTCGTTAAGGATGCACACGGAGAGCCAGTGGAGCAGTGAAAGACAAGGAGCCACTACGAAAGGCGAAAACCCCACAGGGTCGTTTTGACACGGACGAACAGAAGAACAAGGATGTCCTGGAAAGTAAGAAAGATAGAGTGGAATATTCTGTATTGACATGTTGTTGAGTCACACACATTGTGTAAAATAAAAGTCAGTATTTACGTATAAATGGATACTATTGAGAAGTATTATACATAAAAAAGTATGAACATTACACACAAGTAAACACATATCTGGGCTGCTATGCAGTATGACACATACATTAGTGATGCAGAACTCCAGGACTTAACTTAGTGGCGACAGTGGCTCGGGAGGTAGAGCAGTCGTCTGGCAGGTTCCCGGTCCGATTCCCGCACCTCCCGGGCAGCGTGACGATGTGTCCTTGAGCAAGACACTTAACCCCTAATTGCTCCCGATGAGCAGGTTGGCACCTTGCATGGTTGCCTCCGCCGTCGGTGTGAATGTGTGAGTGAATGGGTAAAATGTGAGGAACAAATTGTAAAGCGCTTTGGATAAAAGCGCGCTATATAAAAATGCAGCCATTTACCATTTATGTCACACATTTCTGGAGCTGATCCGATCCTGCCCACTGGAGTCGAGAAGAATTAACTCCTAAGCCGTGGGCGTATATTGGCCATTTTGGTAACAGAGCTGCTGCTAGGCTACTCACTGTACCACTGATGTACCGTATTAAAAGAGGGGAAAGGTTTTCAGTTGTTATTGTGATACAGTCTCTTTTAACAATATTTCTGTCTGGTCAGCCAGGGATTTGCATTGAACAATGAACAATAACAGACCATCAATTACACCCACAACACACACATCCACACGCACACACTCACTTTAAATAAACACACTGTAGCACCCACTTTACCCACTTTTTTGTTTACACTTGTTTACGTACTTGACTTTCTATTTTATACTTATATTATACTATTTTACACTATCTTGTTATTTTTATCTAGCACACTCAGGAGCAAAACAGAAAGAAACATTTCATGAAAAAGTATTCTGTATTTCTGTATGACAACTAATAAAGAAACTTGAAACTTTAAACTTGAACTTAAAAGATTTGTGGGGTCAAATAATCAAATCTACCACATACAGGAGTCGAGCCAGGCTGCTGTAGAAGTCGAGCCAGGCTCCTGTAGAAGTCGAGCCAGGCTCCTGTAGAAGTCGAGCCAGGCTCCTGTAGAAGTCGAGCCAGGCTGCTGTAGAAGTCGAGCCAGGCTGCTGTAGAAGTCGAGCCAGGCTGCTGTAGAAGTCGAGCCAGGCTCCTGTAGAAGTCGAGCCAGGCTCCCGTAGAAGTCGAGCCAGGCTGCTGTAGAAGTCGAGCCAGGCTCCTGTAGAAGTCGAGCCAGGCTCCCGTAGAAGTCGAGCCAGGCTGCTGTAGAAGTCGAGCCAGGCTGCTGTAGAAGTCGAGCCAGGCTCCCGTAGAAGTCGAGCCAGGCTGCTGTAGAAGTCGAGCCAGGCTGCTGTAGAAGTCGAGCCAGGCTGCTGTAGAAGTCGAGCCAGGCTGCTGTAGAAGTCGAGCCAGGCTCCTGTAGAAGTCGAGCCAGGCTGCTGTAGAAGTCGAGCCAGGCTCCTGTAGAAGTCGAGCCAGGCTGCTGTAGAAGTCGAGCCAGGCTCCTGTAGAAGTCGAGCCAGGCTGCTGTAGAAGTCGAGCCAGGCTCCTGTAGAAGTCGAGCCAGGCTCCCGTAGAAGTCGAGCCAGGCTCCTGTAGAAGTCGAGCCCTGTAGAAGTCGAGCCAGGCTGCTGTAGAAGTCGAGCCACGCTGCTGTAGAAGTCGAGCCAGGCTGCTGTAGAAGTCAAGGAGTTGAATCTTTTGGGGTCACTCCACCACTAATACATGGTAGTTGTGATTTTATTGACTATGTTATCAACATGAAAGCAACTGAGTGACATAACTATCTATGGATTGCCTATCTGGTTAGCCAATATTGGTATTAGTTGGGGGTTAAGTGCCTTGCTCAAGGGCACTTCAGTGGCTGGTATTGAGGGATGGGAGAGTGCCATTCATTCACTTCCTCCGCCCAGATTCTTCCCGCCAGTTCAGGGGTTCGAACTGGCGACCTTCCGATCACAAGCCCCTGCTTCTCTAAACCCTAGGCCACCGCTGCCCAAACGGTTGACTGTTCATGAACTAATTGCTCAAATGTTTCTGCTAAACTGAATAGAATTTTAACTGGCTCAAACATTTGTCTGGAAATGGGGAATTTGGCCACACATAATCTGGCGCAGGACAATCATAAATACTTTATGAACCAAGACATAATTTTCTTCTCTTTCTTGCAGAATTTCCTGACGATGTGAACCCAGACACCAGGGAGAAAGGAGGCCCCAAAGGCCCTGAGCCCACGCGCTACGGAGACTGGGAGAGGAAGGGCCGCTGCATTGACTTTTAGTTCAGTCTCAATTTGGCTGCTATAAAAGGCCTTGGAATTTGAATCCTGGGAGTTTTTAAAAAGCAGACGTGGACCAGAATGAACCAAATTCACACTGCGGCCATTTCCACTTATGTCATGCTCAGGATGGGATTCCTTTATGGCCAACCGTGTGAATAGGGTCAATTGGTGCACATAACAAGAGAGCCAGACTTCAGCAGTACATATTTTGCACATTGACGTTTTGCTTTACAAGGCTGTGAGAGACGTGGAACCGAATGCTTGTCTTGCAATATCATTCCTTCTTATACATAAATCTAAATGTTGTGATGATTAAATGAAAAGACATTACTGTAACCGGAGGAATTATATTGTTCTTTTGTGGCTCTTGTGGTAATCATACTCTTGTGGCTAGATCCACAAAGAATGGATTGCACGGAGCAAGTTGCACCCTTACTTACAATTCATTATGAATTGAAAATGGGGGACCCTGATGTAAACAAGACAAAAGTCTTTCTCTGGTCTGCATCCCCTTAACAATTGTGTGTATTGAGCTGTACTGTATTGTACCCATTCTGCAATCTGTTAATAAAATGTTCATTCAATCAAATCAATCTGCACGGTGATTGATTGAATGAAAACTTTAACAATTGTGTGTATTGAGCTGTACTGTATTGTACCCATTCTGCAATATGTTAATACAATTTTCATTTTCAGAAAGACTTTCGTCTTGTTTACATCAGGGTCCCCCATTTTCAATTCATAATGGATTGTAAGTTAGGGTGCAACTAGCACTGTGCAATCCATTCTTTGATCTAGCTAGTGTTTGATTCAAGATGTTCCCAGTTTACCTATAGCATTTGCAATTTAGACGATTAGCTTCTGCACCCATGGTCAACTCACTGGGAATCTGTACCTTTTGATTATAATGAATTATAAAATGTCCATACATATCGAGTGCATTTGGAGGATCAACATTCACTATACCATTATTTATATCTGGGCCCTAATTACATTTGTGTTCCAATGCCAATCGGTATAAAACCTGCAAATAATATTGGTCTGCAAAATTCCCCACCCTCTAGTGGCCACAGTTTTCGCCCTATGAGGCTGGATTCTTTCATGGAGGTCAAGTGTGTGTGTGCGAAGGTGTGTGTGTTCATGCCAATTGGCAAAAAGGAGGCATAGCAATGGGAGTGGCTTATTGCAAAATGGTGCATAATTCCAAATGGATTCACAGATTTGCACAAGATTTTGTGGAAAGGTTGGTCATGACCCAAAGGACAGTTACACAGCTACACATCCCTACACAAAACACATGATTGGATGTCAGCAGGTACAGGTGGAGCTATCTAAATCATCTACAAGTAAGGTAGTGACCACTGCTGTCCCTGTCGTCCACTGTCAACACCATCATTCCTCACATGTGTCAGGCTCCTCATTTATGTCCATTCTTTTTGAAGACCATGTCTAAATATACTTCTGAAGTATAAACAAACTACAGCAATATCATTCTGTGTAATATATATATATTGTAATGTAATATGTCATATATTTTTTAGTTTGTGTCGAAGGCGCTTGTTTTTTTTTTAGCTAATGATCAGTAAAGGAACTATTTCTCACTTGAGGTGTAGTTTTACCAAATTTCAACTATTGATAGAATGTTTGGAATTTTTTTTCCAGCAAGGCAGCAGGTTAGGTAACCACTCCCCAAACATTCCATGCAACACACTCAAACAAACAACAAATTGACCCGATCTGTTTTTATTTTTCAAAGGTAATAAATCTGTAAAGACACAGCAAATGGCAAAACAAACACGTACCTTTGAATCAGAATGTTCTGTTTTATTGAAATCTGCACAGCAGCCGTTTGTTTATACATCAGTAGTATAATTAGTAGGTCCCCAAAATTAATGGAAATTAATGAAGAGCCTGACACCTGGGAGGAATGGAGGTGTTGACAGCGGACAACAGTGGTTCTTAGCTTGTAGGTACCCCCTATGCTACACTTTTTACATTCTGAACAACTATGATCCAAACATCTTTTCACACAATACATAAGCAGCTGCCGGCAGTGGCTTGATTGATTGATTGATTGATTGATTGATTGATTGATTGATTGATTGATTGAAAATTGTATTAACAGATTGCAGAATGGGTACAATACAGTACAGCTCAATACACACAATTGTTAAGGGGATGCAGACCAGAGAAAGACTTTCATCTAGTTTACATCAGGGTCCCCCATTTTCAATTCATCATAACATAATGACATACATGACATACAGGTAGACAGTACTGTTGCATCTAGACATTTATGACATACCAGATCTACAAATATACAGTACTGTTTATGAGTACAAAAATAGTCTAAAAATAGAGTATATACATTTGAGGGGGAAGAAACTGTACATTGGAGGAGTGTGGGGGGGGGGGGTAACTGTACATTGGAGGTAGTTGGGTGGGGGGGGGGGGGGGATTGTACATTGGAGGGGGTTTGGTTTGGACATTTACAGTTGCCAGTTTTTGAAGGTGGGTAGTGATTCACATTCCTTTACAGCTGTGGGTAGCGCGTTCCACATTGATGTAGCATAATTGCAAAACGTGTTTAGTCCCTTGTTTGAGCCGAATCTGGGTTTAACATGATTTGTGGAGCTCCCTCTGGTGTTGTGGTCGTGGTATTCACTGACCTTTGGGAAGTATTTTGACATGTACATGGGTACCTTAGTGGTGTAGTGTATCTTGTAGACCAGGCCCATTGCAAGTTGCTGTACTCTGTCGTCTACTCTAAGCCATCCTAGGTTGTCAAAGTGGGCAGGGGTGAGGTGGGTTCTTGGAGTAAGGTCAAGCAGTAGTCTGACCAGTTTGTTTTGTGATGTTCGTAATTTTATTTTTAGCGCCTTTGAGGTGCTTTGGTACCATGATGAGGTGCAAGCATAGTCGTAGTACCCTTGAATGAGTGCTCCTGCCAGAGTCTTCAGGGTATTCTTGTTTACCAGGGAGGAGATCCGGTACAAGAATCTTGTTCGTTGGTTGACTTTTTTGATTACATTGGACAACAAAATTACAAACATCTCAAAACAAACTGGTCAGACTACTGCTTGACCTTACTCCTAGAACCCACCTCACCCCTGCCCACTTTGACAACCTATGGAATCGGATGGCTTAGAGTAGACGACAGAGTACAGCAACTTGTAATGGGCCTGGTCTACAAGATACACTACATGACCAAGGTACCCATGTACATGTCAAAATACTTCCCAAAGGTCAGTGAATACCACGATTACAACACCAGAGGGAGCTCCACAAATCATGTTAAACCCAGATTCGGCTCAAACAAGGGACTAAACACCTTTCGCAATTATGCCACATCAATGTGGAACGCCCTACCCAAAGCTGTAAAGGAATGTGAATCACTACCCACTTTCAAAACCACTCTCAAGGGACACCTACGGGAGACTGCAATTATAAACTGGCCCCTGTAAATGTCATAACCCAACCCCCTCCAATGTACAGTAATTTACCTAGTATGGTTTTGTCAATATTCCAATGTACAGTTTTGCTTGTTTGTACAGTGTCCCCCCCCCCCCCCCCCAATCTACAGTTTTGCTTGTTTGTACAGTGTCCGTCCCCCCCCAACCCCCTCCAATGTAAATTACCCAGTATGGTTGTCAATATCCCAATGTACCCACCCCCCCCCACACAACCCCACCCAACCTCCTCCAATGTACAGTTTTTACGTCAAATGTATATACTCCCTTTTCTTGACTCTTTTTGTATCACAAACAGTACTGTATTTGCAAATCTGGTATGTCATAAATGTATAGATGTAGCAGTACTGTCTATCTGTATGTCATGTATGTCATATATGTCCTGATTAATTGAAAATGGGGGACCCTGATGTAAACAAGACGAAAGTCTTTATCTGGTCTGCATCCCCTTAACAATTATGTGTATTGAGCTGTACTGTATTGTACCCATTCTGCAATCTGTTAATAAAGTTTTCAATCAATCAATCAATCAATCAATCAACATGTTATCACGTTTGTATCCATTAGAGGGGAGTAGCGAGCCTCTCTTCCGTTTACTTGTCCTGACTCCTGTGTACAATTGAACTATCTCATTTCCTCTTTCTTACATCTTTGTCATACGAAGGCGAGTGCTGCTGCAATGTTGCCGCAAAAGATATCGTTGCAACAGTGTTACAATTTGTATTAAAACCTTTTCAATGGGTTAAATGAGGTGAGTGTCGATTTATCGTTATACTATGCTGCAGTAATAACGTGGCATGTTCAGCTTGGTTATAAAACAGTGGTTTTGTGTTATCATGCTATCTCCACTTGCACGACACCGTGAAGTAGGCATTGCATCGTAGCTCACACAGTTCCGCATGGGGCCATTCTTACATGGGGGATGCACTTAAATGTACAACTTTGTAATGTTTCTGCGATGATTTCCATTGTTTAATTGTGTCTTTCGTGGCTTCATGTGGTTTGGTTTAGTGTGCTTGATAATTTACTCTTTTAGAACGTCCACATTTAGAACGTGAAGTCAAGATGTGTCATAATATTTCTAATATATTTATAAGGTCATAATAGCCTGCGGCTGCGAGAATCTCATTGTTTCCAACTGAACCATAGCCGCCCGTCAGTATCTGATCATGGTTATTTTCAAACCTCTACTAACCCTGGTTTGAGAACATTAATAATAATAATAATAATAATAATAATAATAATAATAATAATAATAATAATAATAATAATTATTATTATTATTATATAACACAAGGGTCTCCAAAAGCCCACACAATAGAGCCCTACACCGTACACGGATATAATAAGGCTATGCCGCCCTTGAATGTGACTGTCTGTCTGGTGTAGGTGACAGGTCACTGTTGCACTGTTGTTTGGTGTCACTATGGCTCCCCACTGCGAATGACAGACAACAGCAGCGACTTGGTTTCTGACCAGGCAGTCTCTTGTCTTACTGCCTGCACACCTGTAGTTCTACTACCACTTCTGAAACATCTGTTGAACACTGAAGTGAAAGTGGAGATGTGTCAAATTACAGTGTTCCTCCTCTCTGTGTCAGCCTCTCCCCATCATGAATACGCTTCTGTCATTTGAAACATATGCTAACAAGACAGCCTACTACACTTTAATATTGTGTATACAAGTGGATTGTTTTACAGTATGTGTATTAAAGTATACAATTAGCCATGTATGCCTAGTGTTTTCGCCCTTCAGAAATCAACCCCATATCTAAATGTTTAATGTGTCAACTGTAAGAATTGTGTTCTTAAAATAGCTGTTGTTACCATTGTGCAGTCAAGGTCCTATCCTCAGCCTGTGTCACGTGATTTAGGTGGTAACATGGCCACTGTGGAGAATTCAGGATGGGGATGAAATTAGATGAAATGAGATGAGATGATATTGTCTCTAATTGGGATGAAAAAGGCAAACGCAATAAGTAACAGGCAGCACAAAATTATAAGTGCAGAAATATTCAAATATATGCATATGATACGACTAATCTAATCTACAAGTAAAGAGTTCATTTGCAAAAACCTATAAACGGCATTCTTGGGGGGAGGGGGGGGGGGACTGACTTGTGAGTTACTGTTAAGACATAGTCCATTCTGAACCCTGAGCGAGTTTAGTCCCAAAGCCGTTATTGTTCACTGGTGAATATAGGAGCTACTGTATGTGAAGGCCCAAAACACAGGGTCTATTCAATTGTAGCTAGCTACTGTATGTGAAGGCCCAAAACACAGTGTCTATTGTAGCTACTGTAGGTGAAGGCCCAAAACACAGGGTCTATTGTAGCTCTACTGTATGTGAAGGCCCAAAACACAGGGTCTATTGTAGCTCTACTGTATGTGAAGGCCCAAAACACAGGGTCTATTGTAGCAGTATTCTGAACCAACGTAAACACTATTTATCTTGAATTATTGATTATCACTGAACATCAAGGAGAATTTACACAAATATGATTAGATTTAATAGAAATGCATGGCCAAAACATGACAACATGCCCACTAATATGGAGTTTATGCATGATCAACCGATCAACACCATAGCCAGTGTTTCAGCAAGCAAAATAGTGAATGGCTGTAATATATATTTATTTTGGTGGACCAATATCATATTTACCACTCCTGTTTGTTACAAAGCAACAAATAAGCCAGATTAGCAGGCTAAACCAAGTGCAGTACAGTGGATGTCTTTGTTCTGTTATAGTCTTTGATTGACAGCTGCCTCACATTCTGCATTCTAGTCTAGCACCGCCCCCTTCAGGCCATTGCCATGGAAACCAGACCGGTCATGTCAGTGGGGATGCTGTGAGGGGTGTGCAGTCATATAAGCACCTCAAAGACTGAGAGCATCATGCAGCTGACTGTGCAGATAGAAAACTGGTTGCATGGCTACAGTTTGAAGTTGTAATGGAATCATTATGTTCTCCATGTCATTGTGTTTACAACATACTGATGATCACAGAGTCATTAACTCATTGGACGCCAGAGGTCACTGTGGGCGTATGGCCGTGTGTGCCAGCGCTGTAATGATGGGGGTACATGCCGGTGTTTGTAGTGCTAAAACTATATTAAATATTATAGCTATGGATCTAATGATATAGTCGATTGTCATTGAGTTTCTTATGGTCAAGAAGATGCAAAAAACAGATACTTTTTTCATCAATACATTCCCGTTTTATACCTGGTGAATATGAGTATAGTTTTAGAGTGATTCTGTGTAATCCCAGGAAACTCCGCCAAACAGTGTTTTACTGCATTTCACTATAAATCGTGCCATTCCTCGCCTGGATCAATAATCAATCTGAAATCGACGCTAGATTATCGTTATTATGTTTCTTTTTTTTTTAAACTTAAGTTTTTATTTTCATTTTTTCAACAACATACATAGACAACATTCATAGACAATACACAGTACATAAATATAAAACAAATAGACAAAAAATTAGTAAAGAAAAAGTGTGGCATGGGTCCTTCGGTCCATTCTACATTTGCATTATTTATTTACATTTTTATTCATTTCCAAATTCCTTGTATCCTTTTCAAACCTCTGTGATGTCGTTACTTCCCCCCCTGTATTCTTCCCATTTTCCCCATTTCCATTCAAACTTTTCTTCTTGCAGCCTCAGCAGATGTGTGATTCTCTCCATTTCCTGTATCCCCTCTACCAACTCTATCCATTGATCCTTTGTCGGCACTTCTACCTTGTACCACAGTTTAGTTAGAGCTTTCTTGGCTGCCACTATCAATATCTTAATCAAGTATTTGTCTTCCCCTTGGATTCCTTCTTGTGACAGATTCCCCAAATACAACACTTGGCCTCCCTGGGGTATTTCGTATCCTATTATTTCATTTATTATCCCTCCTATCTCTTCCCAGTAGTGCCTTATCTTCTGACATCCCCAGAATATGTGTGTATGGTTCGCCCCTTCCTGTCCACACTCCCTCCAACATGTTTTCTTTGCTGGTGTGTAGTTGCCCTGTATTTCTGGTGTTATAAAGTATCTAATTATATTTTTTCCACCCAAACTCCCTCCATATCCTTGATCCAGTGGTTGTTTGTTGTGTCTTACATGTGTCATACCATTCCTCCTCTGTTATCTCTATTTCCAACTCTCTTTCCCACTTTTCTTTTACATACAATGTTGTATTTCCCTTACTGTCCATTATTGCCTGATATAGTGCTGATATCACCCTCCCCGTCCGTCCTTCGTATGACTTTACCATTATCTTAATTACCCCATTCTGTTCTTTGTCTCTATCTTGCTTTATTTCCTTGTTATAGTAGTCCCTAATCTGTAAATATCTAAAGTGGTCCCTATTCTCTAGTCCGTATCTTTCTTTCAATTTTTGTAGAGTCTGCATCTCCCCTCCTTCTGTCATTGTGCACATTGCTGTTCGTTATTATGTTTCATCATGGATGCATGAAAGGGGGGGGGGGGGTGCTTTGATCGCAACCAACGGAACACACCACACACACACACCACAGACACACGCGCCGATTGCGGGGAAATAATTATCGGATCAACGCGAGATTGATAACATATAGCCCTTACCTTGTCTATGATGTACTGCAAAAAGAATAATCCAATTATCTGATCGCCATTCCAAGTATTGATCGCGATCGTGTTTCCAACGTAATCCAGCATTGAACATTATTATTTTTTTTTTTAAACAACGGATGTATTATTTTGCAGCAATTCTTTGTCGTCGCCACCATCTTTAGTGTTACAGCCCCTCACACTCCAGTTCTCAGGCTGCAGCTGGTTTGAAAGCGAAAGTAAACAGGCTTCTCTGCTAACTGTGGCTCCAGGGGAGTTGAATATTTCTGGCTCTGGTTACTTTTCTATCTTTTGGCGCTTTTTTGGTGTGCACCGTGACTCGCGACTGGAGACTAGCTCTGCTAGCACACATAGCCTACTGTACAGACGGTTTCAAACTGTATTTTAAATTAGGAAGCAAACAAAATAAATGGACAAGAGAAAAATAAATCTCAATTTGGTCAGTATTGTCATTTGGACAAGCAAAGCCATTACTTTAAGTTGCAGGCAAGAAAGACAAGTCTGTCCACTGTCTCTGGTTTTAAAACTGCCCTGTTGCAGGTCAAAAAAATAAATAATTGTATTGATATTTTTTTATTATCAATCGATATCGATTATTAAAATATATCGCGATAATTATCGTTATCGTTTTTATCGCCCAGCCCTAATTTAGACCCCGCCTGCACGCCGCAGCTCAGCCCAGACACTAAACCACATCGTTTCAAATGTAGTGCAATAGCGGCTGCAATGCGTTAGGCGGCAGTATTGGACTTTTGCAATCTCAGACCCATCCCCAGTGATAACACACAGCTGCCTGCATGTTTATGAATGGAAACAGCGAATAAAAGAAATAACGATTCAATAACGTATATATACGTGGTTGGCATTATTCGATTGCGGACAAACACGTATATATGCGTGAACGGCGCAGAATGAGTTCATACAAATTTATCAATATTATTTCAGAATGTGTCTGTAGATTTAAAAAGGCTAAATGTAATGCCGTGAGTATTTAGTGCCAATACAGATACCTGGGATTCGGTACCGATACCAAAACGATTTATACAGTTTTTTTTTTTTTTTTGCTGAGTTATGTGCTTTGATTGATTGATTGAACATTTTATTAACAGATTGCAGAATTGGGTACAATACAGTACGGCTCAATACACAGAATTGTTAAGGGGATGCAGACTAGAGAAAGACTTTCGTCTTGTTTACAGGGTCAGGGTCCCCCATTTTCAATTCATAACATTTATGACATACAAGTCACTGTTACATCCAGACATTTATGACATACAAGATATACAAATATAAAGTACTGTTTATTTACAGACTAAAAGAGAATATATACATTTGAGGGGGAGGAAACTGTACATTGGGGGGGGGGGGGGGGGGGGGGGGGGGGGGGGGGGGGGGGGGGGGGGGGGGGGGGGGGTGGGGGGTGGGAGGGGGGGGGTTTGGACATTTACCTGGGCCAGTTCAAATTGCGGCCTCCCGTACGTTCTTTTTTAGAGCTGTTTTGAAGGTGGGTAGGGATTCACATTATTTTACGGCTGTGGGTAGGGCGTTCCACATTGTTGTGGCATAATTGCGAAACGTGTTTAGTCCCTTGTTTGAGCTGAATCTGGGTTGGACATGATTTGTGGAACTCCCTCTGGTGTTGTTGTGGTCGTGGTATTCACTGACCTTTTGTGTATTTTGACATGTACATGGGTACCTTAGAGGTGTAGTGTATCTTGTAGACCAGGCCCATTGCAAGTTGCTGTACTCTGTCGTCTACTCTAAGCCATCCTAGGTTATCAAAATGGGCAGGGGTGAGGTGGGTTTTAGGAGTAAGGTCAAGCAGTAGTCTGACCAGTTTGTTTTGTGATGTTTGTAATCTAGTTTTTAGTGCCTTTGAGGTGCTTTGGTACCATGAGGTGCAAGCATAGTCGTAGTACCCTTAAATGAGTGCTGTTAGAGTCTTCAGGGTATTCTTGTTTACCAGAGAGGAGATCCGGTACAAGAATCTTGTTAGTTGGTTGATTTCTTTTATTACATTGGTTGCCATTTTGTCACAGGAAAGATTTTCCTCTAGGATGGAACCCAGGCAGGGCACGGAATTAACTTTTTGACTCACCGGCCAGTGGCGGGTAGATGGGAAAATTCTACCCGCCAAGCATATTTCTTACCGGCCAAAAAAAATACGCATTTTTGTGTCACATATATACATTTTTTTCAGTACATTTCAAGTAGATAAGCTATTACGTTGAGGAATAGACACTTAAAGAGGCCAGAGTTAAATTTGTACTCTCTCTCTCTCTCTCTCTGAAGTAGTGTTGTCACGATACTGGAATTTCGACTTCGATACGATACCTTGAAAAGTATCGAAAGTATCGATATTTTCGATACCAAAAAAAAAATAAAAATGGTATTTGGTTAAAACAACAACTACAACAATTTTCATGACGGCTAGAGAGAGAGAGAGAGAGATTTCTCCGGAGCTATGCTCGGACTCGGAGCATTTATTAACGTTACATTTTCAACAAGATTGCTGCTACTTAAACACTTCATGGAAACGGGGTAACGTTATGTCGAGTTCATACGTGTACTAGTGTAGTTAGTATGAACTCGACTTAACGTTACTCCATTTCCATGAAGTAATTATAAAGGTGGCCAGCTAGCTAGCATAAGCTAACGTTAGCAAATAGCTGTATCGTTGGCACTGCTCTGTAACAACGCTTGCAAATGGGCATCGTGGCATCTTTAGCTTTTCCCGAAACGGGGTAACGTTATGTCGAGTTCATACGTGTACTAGTGTAGTTAGTATGAACTCGACTTAACGTTACTCCGTTTCCATGAAGTAATTATAAAGGTGGCCAGCTAGCTAGCATAAGCTAACGTTAGCTAATAGCTGTATCGTTGGCACTGCTCTGTAACAACGCTTTAGCTTTTCCTTTGTCGTTTACTTCAAACCCGAAGTACTTCCAAACAGCACTTCTGCTGTTTTCTTTATCCACAAGCACAATTTGCGGAGGCTCACAAACTGAAGACAGGTCTGCGAGGGGGAGGGCTGCAGCGGAGGAGGAGGAGGGGCAAGCGTTCTCTGCAGCAGCGTGTCTGTCTGTCTGTCAACAACTTGCGGTAGAACACTGCGAGCAAGCCAGCTGGTATCGATACTGCAGAAAGTATCGATATTTCGGGAAATGAGTATCGAAACCGTTTTAAATATTCAGTATCGATATGTATAGATATTAGGGATGCCCCGATCACGTTTTTTGCCACCGATACCGATCACCGATCGTCGTGAGCCATATCGGCCGATACCGATCCGATACCGATCGTTTTTGATTAAAAAGAAATTAAAAATTATTTTATATAATTTTTTTTTTATAAAATATATATATTATATAATTAGACTTGTACTTGTATTATCTGCGAGACATCGCCACCACGCAACAAGCTCCACTGTCTGTGTGTACTCTAGTAGCCTCCAGCTACGGCCAGGATTCTCCGGAGCTGCACCTGGACCTATACTCGAGTAGCCTCGAGCAGAGCTACGGCCAGGATTCTCCGGCGCTGCACCTGGACCCTATTGGCATAACGTTACTTAACTGTGCTCAGCAAGCCCTCAGCTCGAATACGCATCGAATCAGTGTTATAAGACATTGATATCAGGAGCTATCTGTAGCTACTGCTAGCCGGATATATAACGTTAATACAACGCCTCAGTGAATTATTTAGTTCAATGGGACATTTCGTTTTGAACGGTGAACTAACTTGCGCTAACGTGAGCTAACGGGTAGCATACACGTCTCTACTAGACTTTGTGGAGCGTTTGTTGATGTCAGGAGCTATCGGTAGCTGGCCGACTAGATGTTATAAGACATTGATAAGACATTGATATAAGACATTGATATCAGGAGCTATCTGTAGCTACTGCTAGCCGACTAGATGATGTTAAGACAACTATTTAGTTCAATCGGACATTTCGTTTTGAACGGTGAACTAACGTCAGCTAACGCAAGCTAACGGAGATATCAACATGGACCACTAGACTTCTGGGGCATTTGTTGATATCCGGAGCTATCAGTAGCTAGCCGGCTAAATATCGTTAGACAATGCCTACTAAAAGTGAATAGTTGACTGGGTAATTTTGTTTAAACAGTAACGATAGCTAGGTAGCTAACGTTAGCTCAGGTCGAATGCACTATCTAGACTCAGCAGAGGAGGTCCGCCTCCTCTGTCATTACAAACTCTACACGGGTACGGGCGGGGCTAGGGAGGAGGAGCAGTTTGCAGGTCCTGTGCGTCTGAGACAAGCGAGTGAGATATCCACTTGATCAGTTTCCGCGATCGGCGAATAGGACTAATTATCGGAATTCCCCGATCGCATATTTATACTAATTATCGGCCGATAACGATCGGTGGCCGATCGATCGGGGCATCCCTAATAGATATTTTGATATTTTTGACAACACTACTCTGAAGTGACTTCTCGCTATCTGCAAACAGCTCCACTGTCTGTGTGTATACTTAGTAGCCTGCAGATGCAGCCAGGATTCTCCGGCGCTGCAGCTGGACCCTATTGGTCAAATCACATTCAGCATGCCCTCAGCTCGAACACGCATCGAATCAATGTTATAAGACATTGATATCAGGAGCTATCTGTAGCTACTGCTAGCCGGCTAGATAACGTTAAGACAACGCCTCAGTGAACTATTTAGTTTACTGGGACATATAGAGCTAACGTGAGCTAACGTTGCCTACCGAGTAGGGGTGGGAATCACCAGTATCATCACGATACGATATCGATTCTTTGGACAACGATACGATATTTTCCGATATCACAAAGTCTGCCACGATACGATACGATTCGATTCAGGTGCCTGCGATCGATATGAGACGATATTATATGCCCATTTAACACAATCAGTAACATTTAAATCAACAAAAAAAAGGTAATGGAAATATCATTTGACATTTTTATTTTTGATCTCTTCCAGACATTTAAATGAAAAACAATCTTTTGTTTTTAATACAAATAGACCTCCTGTTCACTGTTTTTGGTTCGTTTTTCATTTTTTTCCGATATTAATATCCTATCACAGCGCTGTATTTTGGCTGGAAAAGGCATATTGGGAGTCAGAAGGTGCAGTACCGGCCAGATCCTGTTAGTGGGGCTATCTCGATAATGCAGTAATCCCCCCTCCTTACCAGTCCCTAGTGGACCTCTTCTGTGCTCTCTATCGTTCTATCAGCTTAGCTTAGTTAGCTCACGCTAACGCAACGTTAATTTCGGTATTTAACGCGACGTGGGCATAAAGGAATGGCGAGGATGGAAAGCATGTTAGATGCAATTGACCCCTTGTGGGGAAAAAAACAACAGGCACTTATTTCGGGCAAAATAGGCGGACTCTGAAGGCACTCTGTCTAACGTCTACACACGCTGAGCTGCGCTGAGCTACTGTTGTTGTTGCTGCAGCCGGGCGGATATGCTCACGAGGGGATTTTCAAAATAAGAGTATCATATGAACCAAACGTTGCTAACTGCCGGAGCCATCGATATTATGACTGGAGCTGCGCTTGGGGCGGAAATGAGACCCGCACAGGATTTTCAAAATAAGAGTATCGATATGAACTACACGCCAGGTGGCGGGCAGACCTCTCAGTGTCACTCGCCAAACCTAAAATATGCCCGCGGGCTAGGCTTGGGCGGTATGACGGTATTAAGGTATACCAGGGTATTTAGAAATACCTACGGTATTGATTTTCAATACCGTCCGTCACCGTCAAAATCACAGATGCGCTTCAGTTTCTATAACAGTGAAACGGAGTTTTGAGTGTAGTGCACACACTGAGTGTAGTGCACACACTCGCCAGCAGAGGGCGAGACCGCTCTAGTGGAGCGAGTGGGTCACAACGGTGTAATGTTGCGACAGTGCTGTGAAAATACCGTAAAGCGTTGTGACGAGAGCAGTGTTGTTGTGGTCCTTGTGGAGCAATCAGTCTCTTATTATATGTGAACTAAAGAGTACAAGGTTTACACAACAGCCCCCACCCGCCTTTTTATTGTATTTGTACCGTCCTGTACTATCCGCTGTCAGCTGTTTATCTCTCTCTGTGAGCTACTGAGCTTGAATAAATAGCGTTAGCTCACGTTAGTAGCGTTAGCTCTGCGGCTAATCTTGGATTACCCTGAACTAAATCAATGGCTAGGTTATAAAGCATTCGAGTAGTTTTTACTGCACATAGAAGTAGCCAAACAACGGGAGCATTTCGGGAGCATATGACCAAAACCCAGGCAATTTCTAGCCCTTAAGGAATCAAATAGTCTGCCATGGCTATAGGCTAGATGCTAACGCTAAAACGGTGCGGGCTTCTACCGGTGCGGGACGGGACTATCATTCTGAGAGCTGGCGATGATTTGTTTACTTGGTAACACGTAACACCCCCCCCCCCCCCCCCCCCCCGCTGATGAAAATGAAAGTCATACCGTCAAATACCGTGCACCGGGGTATTATAACATAAAGGTTTGCCGGTTTGAAAATAAGGATACCGCCCAAGCCTACCGCGGGCTCTAATTTCGTGCCCTGAACCCAGGTATGTAATTTCATCTTTGCTTGTGACAATATTGTCACCCACTGTAGCAGAGAAGCCGTTGGCCTTGCTGAGTTTGTTATTTGATCCAAAGAGAATGGACTCTGTTTTACCCAGGTGCAATGATAGTTTGTTATCAGCGATTCTGCCGAGTTCAGAGCTGAGGGCTTTTTCAACCTGCAACTTGTTCCTGTCAGCGACCAGTAGGGCTGAGTCGTCCGCGAACAGGAACAAATTGCAGTCACACGCTGATGACATGTCATTTGCATAAATTAGGAACAGTAGCGGTCCTAGTATGCTTCCTTGTGGAACACCACAGCTCACTGGGAGGGGGGGGATAGTGTACCGTTTACCTACACCATCTGTTCTCTCCCCCCCAGGTAGGATTGCATCCAGCTCACTGATGAACTATCACCAATTGCTTTTAGCTTGTCAATCAGAATGGAGTGATTGACAGTGTCGAAAGCCTTTTGGAGGTCCAGCATGACCATGCTGCAGTATTTGCCCGTGTCCACCTCTTGTTTGATGTGGTCGTTCAAATAGAGAAGGCATGTGTCAGTGGATGTTCTGAAGCCAGATTGGAATTCGTAGATTCGTTTTTTTCCGCAAGGTACTTTTCGACCTGTTCGTAGAAAAAAATGTCCATGACTTTCGAGATGGAGGTGGAGATGGAGAATAGAAACAGGGCGGTAGTTGCCTGGGTCTAATTTGCTGCCTTTTTGTGCAGGGGGGTCACTCGCAATTTTGAAGTCTTTGGGGATGTATCCCTGTTCTGTATCGTATGGCTCTCGCTCGGCGTCACTCATGCACTGTCCTCGCACGTGCACGCGCACTGAATAAAAGACCACAATGTACCTTTATATCCCAATATTTGTCTGACCACACCCCTATCAGCTTCCCATATAAGCAGGGGTGGGGCCACCCCCTCGCCTCCTTTCTCGTTTCACCACAAGGAAGTGCCTCGATAGCCCCACTTGACGATGTTGTTAGTAGGAGAAAGTTGGAAAACAAGAGATACGTTGACATCTGACATCATATCTTTATTTTCTCTCTCACTATATTCGAGAAAATACGGCGATATTGTCTTCGTACTGGAGTGTCTGGAAGATGATGATCATTCTACACCTCCGTCGGGTTTCGTATTGGGAGTTTATGCCGCTACATGCCTCTCAACTGCAGTCCTTGCTGTGGCTGGTTGCGGTAAAACCTTCCAGCGACACAGCTGGACTGTAGGACGCGCCGCTGTTGTGAGAAGCGGTGGGTTCCAGGTTGGTGAGTAATGTTTTGCTTGCAAGCTCCACTTGTCTGTTAGTGCTATGGGGGCTAGCTGACAATGTTTACGAAAACCGGCCCCAGATTAGGGTCCTTTGTTCAGCCTTTAGGCGACGGCGGAGGATCCTGGTTTGAAGCCCATTATAGCAACTAGTGGGCCACACGACCAGTAACTGGTGATCCCAGGATCTCTGGACGCGTAGGTACTTCTCTGTCACCGTATAAGGCCCCGTCTTTCATATACAAATGAGAGTATACCCTAAACGAGGAAATGTGAGCATGGATGATCGTTATCGGAAAATCCATGTTCAAGTCGGATACAGCCCAGATGGGACTTGTACCGGCTCCGCCGGATGGTAAAATCACTGTTGTAAAACTGTGTTAACATCTCGTTTCTCTTCTCTCTTAAAAGGTGAGGAGGGTTTCAGAACGGCGGCCTGTCTGAGTGTGACTTGTTATATCGTTGTGTACAAGTTCAGGTGATAGCTGCTTAGCTTGCGTGCTAGTTGTGGCCTACTGTGTTAGCCAGTCAGCTGTTAGCTGCGGCGCTAGCTCGCTGTGTTTACCAGGAGCCTGTTGTGTCACTAGGCTAGGTAACGTTAGCTTGCTGCTATCGGCCGAGTGCGGCCGTTAGCTTAATGCTACACTGTTGAACGTTCTGAGACTATAACATGCTTAAACACTCTGACTACGACGTCATCTTTGACAGAGGATGTTAGTCGAACCTACCCTGGGGCCAGCCGGCGAGGACTGCGTCAACAAGGGGGACCATAGCGGCGGGATGGAGCGGCGACGCTGCCCAGGTCGACAACACAGGACGGCTGTGTTTACTACGGTGCCTTGTTAGAGACTGCAGTTTCGCTTGATCTGCGTTCACGGTAGGAAGGGTCCTGACCAGACCTTGAACACTTCTTCTTGCTTTCCCTTCCAAATGTTTTGTAAATAACGATGTTTTCCAAAACGAGTGTTGCTGCACTACATTTAGGATACAACGCGAGTTATGTGTGAATTGTCTTGTCACTGGTCTCCATGCAAATTGGGTTATTTGTTACAGATGTGAAAATGATCTGGTTTGTTGTGTTGAGACACATTGTGTGTTCATGTACCGTGTACTCACAACTAAGGGGGTTAAACTAACCTATAAAGCTATGCTTAGTGACATATGAGTAAAGAATGATTCTTTTCTCAGCCTGTAATGACAATGAACAGTGTGTTCACATAGGGCTGGGCGATATAACGATAACGATAAATATCGCGATATATTTTAATAATCGATATCGAATATCGAAATAAAAAAAATCGTTTTTTTTTTTTTTTTTTTTTACCTGCAACAGGGCAGTTTTAAAACCAGAGACAGTGGACAGACTTGTCTTTCTTGCCTGCAACTTAAAGTAATGGTTTTGCTTGTCGAAATGACAATACTGACCAAATTCAGATTTCTTTTTCTCTTGTCCATTTATTTTGTTTGCTTTCTAATTTAAAATACATTTTGAAACCGTCTGTACACAGTAGGCTATGTGTGCTAGCAGAACTAGACTCCAGTCACGAGTCACAGTGCACATGTGCGGTGGTTTGTCCACCAAAAAAGCGCCAAAAGATCGAAAATAAACTAGCAGAGCCAGAACTGTTCAACTCCTCTGGAGCCACAGCCAGCAGAGAAGCCGGTTTACTTTAGCTTTTAAACCAGCTGCAGTCTGAGAACTGGAGTGTGAGGGGATGTAACACTAAAGATGGCGGCAATGACAAAGAATTGCTGCAAAATAAACATACATCTGTTGTTTAAATTTTTTTTTTTATGCTTATAACAATTCGATAATTATCGATATCGAGAAATAAAATAAAATTATCATATCGTTATCGCGATATGATTTTTTTCCATATCGCCCAGCCCTATGTTCACATATTAACAAGTTACCTGTTTAACTGGCCGTATTAAGGGTAAAGTAGGAGGGGTGTTTTTTTCCCCCGGTTCCCTGGGGACTTCTTCACCCTCCTCTCAGACATGTTGTTACACTATATTGTGTCACTGTGTGGTAGGGATACGATGTAACCCTTAGCTTAGTTGTTGGGGTTGTGCTAACCGCTTGAGAAACTATATTTTCCTAAAGAAAAGATTGTTTGGTCACTTTTTCGTGTGTGCTTAGCAAGGCCTGTGGCCGATACTAATCGAGAATTATGTATTCTCTCATTATGAAAAACGGCGTTCCTCTGTAGAGTGTTTTTGCCATTTTTTTTAGGTGATAAAGGGTTGTGTGTGTCGTGCGACCTACAACTGGGTTGGGTTGGCCACAGAAGCACATGTGTAAGTCTGGTACCGGGGCTCTTGAGAGGGCCCTCTCTATTCTGTGTTTTTTCCTTAGTAAAAATCAGATGGCAGGTTAGCACATGCGCTGTGTGAAGCTGTTAGACGCTTCATGGAGCTGACTATGACTGCGTCATACTCTTTTTTGTCATTACATCGTATCATGGGTGTGGGGTCGTAAAGGGGTGAACTGGTAATCCTTTTCTCCCCTTCTTTGATGGGCAGGGGTTAAAACCTCCTGTCCTTCAAGGTTCCTGTCACGTTGCTGTTCGGCACGTTACAGGGTAAGAGGGGGGGGGGGGGGGGAGTTTCCTGGTCCCACGCCCTGGAATATTGGGCGTGTGCACCGCAGAAATTCCCCCGCCATAGAGTACGTCACTGTGCGCGTCTCTGTTGGTAGGACTTCCGTGTGCTGTTCGGGTCCATATGATGGATCTGTTTCGGGGGGTGGTCAGGGCTCCTCCTCACGAAACTCCTATTCGGGCCTTCTGTGAGTTGGGACTCTCCTTCCATGTGAGGGAGGCTCCTCAGAGTACAGAGCCTCCTCCTCAGATTGTCAAGGTGAGTGGAACCTCAAGAAGGAGTCCTACTCTATTGTGTGTGTATTCGATTCAATTCGATTATTGAGTGTGTATGGGTTCAGTGCAGTGGCGGCCGGTGGGTACTTCGCCACTAGGGGCGTGAAGTGGATTCCCAGGCTGTTTTGGTTCTGCTCTGCTTCAGAACCTGTTGGTTAGTACTCTCGGCGTTGTGTCTCAATACTTTAAAGCTGGGAATCTTTTCTCTTCAAACTGACTGAACAGGCCGAAAGGCATCAGGAATTAAGGAGGAAAGATAGTTTAACAGTTGTTTAATAAGAGAGAAAGAGTGTATACCAATTACAATAAGAAGATGCTATGGTTGTTGATCACAAACACTATGCCGTAATATGATAACAACCAGACTAATATCACAGTATAAAGATAAATTGTTGCTGGTCTTTGTGTTGTCCTGGCTAACAAAACAAAGCAGTCTGTTTTCCCTCCAAAAAATCCTTTGTCTTCTCGTTGCCTGCTTCCTTGGTGTTGATGGTGGGTGAGATGGTGAGAGAGGCCTTGTCCTGTGTGGGTTTTTGGTTGGTTCCAGAGTGTTCTTCTGTTGTTTCCTTGAGTCCCCTCCTCCCACCATCACACCCATTATTATAGCCCAGGCCGTGTCTCCAAGTTGATGACATCATCATATTGATTGCTCCAATCACAAGCCAGCTAATCTTGTATTTGAAAAATAGGGGTTTGGCATATAGGCCAAACCCTCTTCTCAGTTACTGCAAAAAGAGGCTGTCTTTAACCCTCTACCTTAATCAAAGTTTAAACATTGCATCATTTTCATTTCCTTATATCTTTTACTTAAACACATTACTTGACTTGTTAGTACTTTGATGAATCAAAGTTTATATTGATTACCTAAACAGATATATTTCTTTATTACTAAGTCTGTTTGACTTTCAGAACATATATCTAAATCATTCTGTTAGCTTAATAGAATACATTTCAATACCATATAACAAGCTTAACAGATTGCAGAATGTGTAACAATCAATTTAATCATATTGAACATTAATTGAAAATAGCACAGACACATTAACTAATTGTAGACATTTTAGTATGACCAAACACTAATTATATTTTAACTTACTTATTCAAATTACTATTTTAACAATATACCAGACAAATAGTTAGTTTGTTTGGAGATGTTCTGTGTGTGTGTGTGTGTGTGTGTGTGAATGTGTGTGTGTGTGTGAATGTGTGTGTGTGTGTGTGTGTGTGTGTGTGTATGTGTGTGTGAGTGTGAGTGTGTGTGTGTGTGGGTGTGTGTGTGTGTATGTGTGTGTGAGTGTGTGTGGGTGTGTGTGTGTGTGAATGTGTGTGTGTGTGTGTGAGTGTGTGTGTGTGTGTGAATGTGTGTGTGTGTGTGTGTGTGTGTGTGTATGTGTATGTGTGTGTGAGTGTGTGTGGGTGTGTGTGTGTGTGAATGTGTGTGTGTGTGTGTGAGTGTGTGTGAGTGTGTGTGTGTGTGTGTGTGTGTGTGTCTCTGTGTGTGTGAGTGTGTGTGTGTGGATGTGTATTCGAAAATGTGTGTGTGTTAGTATGTGTGTGTGTCTGTCTGTGTCCCCCGGCCGTAAGCAGCTGATAACACTTCACTGTGTGTGTGACAGGAAACTTCAGCAAGATAACATGTCTACGTAACCTTTTGTCTTTTGCTTTGATCTACCCCCTAAAGGGAAGTCTTACCCCAGCTGCCACTATGCCATTGTCACCCCAGGAGGGCATTTGCACAATCAGTCTTATGTAACCACACACACACAAATCTATGAATTATTGTTTTGAGGCCTAAATATTTCCACACATTAGCTTACATCATGAGTCTATGTTTGGGAATTTACTACAGATCCCCACTCGGATAGTTTACCTATCCTTAATATGTCAAACATAGATATCACGCTTTACACACTACTATCTAGATAACACTTAAGACATTTTAAATCATATTAGGATAAAATATATATCTGATTTGTCACACTCAGATCCTAAAATTCAAATTAGCCAGTTCAGTTTTTGTGATCATGTGCAGTCTTTAATACTTGTTCTCGTACCAAGATCAATGGAGCATTTGAGGAGGGGGGTCCATGTTTTTTAGATTTGACCCTGCCTCCTCTTTATTGCTCAGAGCTGGTGCAATATCACGACTGCTGGGTGCAACTCAGAAAGCAAATTGCCTTTCTTATTACACCCCATCTTCTGTCAAGCACATCTTGACTCGTGGAGATCCTCTCTTAGGGGGTAGAGCCCCCTGCTGTAGTATCTTCTATTCTTCACAGCGATGGGGAGGTCGTTGCTGGCTGCTCGACCCCTTCGCTGGTTGACCCTCGGATCAGTGGAAGAGGTTTGTGTCTCCTCCCCTCCGCCTGGTCGTCGATAGGGGCGATAGCAGCTCCCCCCCTTCGCTTGTTGACCTCCTGGTCAATAGTTGAGGCCTTGCTTCTGTTGACAGCCGGAGCTGTTGCTGAGGCCTAGCTGCCTGTCTCCTCGTTGGTTGTCTGTCGTTTCCCTCTGAAGCCTCAAGACTCGGTCACTGCGTTGGCCAAGACTCTCCCGGCCCGAGAGGTATACGTCTCCTGGTTCTCCGCAGTGTTGTGGTTCCCCATGGAACCGCTGGGTAGACACTAGCCAGTGTCCTGGATCAACGGTACCGATGGAGTCCTCGGTCTTCCTTGTACCACTCTCTGATGACTGTGGATCCCCCAATCTCCCCTCCGTATCCTGTAGTGAATATATCGCTCCGGGGCACAGTGGGGATCACTTCTACCACAACAATTGATTGAGAATCCATAATTTTCCATCCCTCAGACTCTCTTTACTGGTCTGAGCTTTTGACAACTTTCTTTTCCAAATCATTTATCTATATATTTCATGGCTTCTAGATCATTAAATTTCAAAATTCTGAAAAATTCACATGGCTCTCATTTTATTATGCTGTCAAAACAGTATACTCTCCACCTCTCGATGTGAAATACACATGAAAACATCGTTACCGTCTTCCTCTGGTTTCGGACAGCTGCATCCCGGACCGGACAGCACTGACATCCATTTTCCCAGTAACCTGTGTGTATGGCAACAATCACAGTCCGCCTTAAACACACATCTTATACATCACAAGCCAATTATCAATTGCACATGTTCACACCCTACACAATACTAATTTGGCCAATAGCGACCAAATCTATTGAGCTTCATTAATGTACAGAGAATCATGCTCCCCAACACTATTATCAACCACGACACACCCCCAGCCCCTAAAACTGGGTATTCAAATGGGCGGAGAACAAAAATCCATAACTAGCTCATGTTCCTTCACTTTGTTCCCAGTCCATTTTACAGACACATACTACCCCGTCCTGATGTGTCGAGATCACTCCCAGCTTGCCAGGTATCCTAAGAAAAAACACAGAAAGAAAGAAAACAGAAAACAAAACACAAAGAAAACGCTGCCAAATCAATAAATGAAAAAATAAACCAAACTTGTGAGCTTTCTAGCTCATTTTTAACTAAGAAACAAAAAGGGAAATCAAATGAATAAACGAAATGTACACTCCCGGCCTAAGCCAGGAACTTGCTCATATCACACTAGAAAAGAGAAGTAAAAATAAAAGTAAACAAACACCTATCCTATTGCTCATAACTGTTAATATGCTTCTATCAATACTATAAAATACTAGAAACAACTATGAGTCTTTTCAATTTCTTAATCATGCAGTCCACCTCTTGATCAATCTGAATGTTGACCGAGCATGGATAATTTACTGATCACTTGTTAGTCTGATTAGTTCATGCATTTGTCAGTCACCCATACATTCGTTTTTAGTAACTTTCATTCATAATCTAATCACCTAACACCTCCATCCATTTTTATTCTATTCTAATCTAATTAGGAGCATATTTTATCATTCAATATATCCCACCTCTACCCTAGTCAGTTGCATATATTTTTATTCTGCCGGTGGCCTCTGCAGACATGACCTTTGAAAATGACCTTTCACTCCACAGCCCCAACAACACTGGCGGTCTCCCCCGGGTTGTGGGACCCGGTGGGTCAGTTGCCTGTGACCGGATGACCCTGGGGTCATCGGGCCCAGAACACGTCCTGGTGGTGTGCCATCTTCGCCATGGTTCCCTGGAGCCTGTTCGGAGGAGAAAGCCACATACCTATTTGGTCCAGTCACAGTTCCTTGAGAGGGGCCCGTGGTTGGGAGGGGCCCGCGACCTGTTCCTGCACAAACACGCCCTGTTGGGGATATATGGTCCTGCTCTGCACAGTTCCGAGCAATGTGTCCGAGGGTCCCACACGTCCAACAGTGCACCCGCCGCACACGGTAGCCAATCGGATTCCTGCCTTTGCCTACACCTTTTCCTCGTGGTTGCCACCTCGTGGGTGGTCCTATTGGGGTTTGCTGTTGTTCCGGCACGGGTTGTGGCCCCAACTGGGCCTGTCTCTGGCCATCTGGTTCTCCAGAGGGAGAGGGAGAGAGGCGATTGGAACCTGTCTCCCCTCCGGGCTGTGTGGGCTGGAGTAGGCCTTGGAGATAGTCCACTACCCGTCTAGCCTCGGCTAGGTGATCTTCGAGAGGGAGGCACGTCTGTAACTGGCAGTCATCTGCAACGGACACTTCAGCGTGGAATACAGCTGTCACTGGGTCGCTTGCTGCAACGACTCCCTGTGGCGGAGTAAAAGACATTATTTCCAGTCCCTCCGTCTCACTGGACACTAAAGGGGAGTCGATTAAATTCCAGCCAATCAAGTCAACGTCCAATTCGGTCAATGTAATGTCTGCAGAGGTTATCGGCATTATCTTGATTTGGGTACGCATTCTACACCGGCCTCCTTTAACTACAAGGTTCTGTAATGGCCTGAATATCTTTGGCCATCTTTTCGTCACTTTTATTGTGACATCTCCAGTCGTTGAAATAGACAGATTGTCTACCCTTTCTATGGTCAGTGCATCTAACCCTCCGGTTGCTCCCATCTGTGTATTTTCCATTCTCACCTTTCCTTCAATCACTCGTAACGTCACCGTTTGGAAAGCAAGTTTCTCTGTATTCAAACTATTTTTACCAAACTTGAGTTAATTTCACTCACACTTTTATATTGGTGTAAACAGGAATTGATAATCTCGGTCTTGTGATACTATACCCCCTGACTGTCAACAGTCTCTTCGATTTCCCTGTTGGGGTTCGGAATTGTCAGCGCCGGCCATCCGTCCTGGAGCAGCTGTGAAAAGAGAGAAGCAAAAAATACACTTAATTATCAGTGACATTTGCCATTCACAATCCATCATTTGTCCTTAAGCATGGAATGTCGGGCATCTCCTAGACTATGATCATATGAGAGCATTTGTGCAATTTTCGTTTTTGATTTATCAATGACACCGCCTTAATCTTTTTTCCAGTTGTCTCCATTGGAAACCCAGATTCTCAATCCTGTTGTCAAGATCCTCCTTATTACCACTCCGGGGAACTTATTTTCCATCAGCTGTTTCCTGAGATGGTGGTCAATCAGAAAGTTGTTATTCACAGCCTATCATTCCTAAACATCTGTATCGGACATTGTAATTTAGGTGAATAATCTCACTTTTACTCTAATTTGCAAATGACTATGTGTATGTGTAACTATATTTATTTCTGTCCGTGAAAGCCTAGTATGTATTTCGCTCATATTACATTACACATATCAATAACACATATTTTCCATTCACAATCTCTCACACAGTTATTATATATCCCCCGTAACACCTAACCCTTTAGGTGTTATCATAACGCGCTCCCCACGGGAACAGAAATCAATTTTCAGTGCCTTATGCCACTGAAGTCCCCGTGCATTTAGAACAGTGTCACCCACCCCGCTCATAACCACAGGTGGCGACACCATCCCCATATTGAAAACCCTGCCGACCAATGACATTCCACTGGCCAACTCGTCCTGTGGCCCACGGCATCACCCCCAGTTTGCAACCTGGAACGTGACACCCCGGGCCCCTTACTCAAGGATATTCAAAAATTATTCCACTCACAACCCACTCAACCACCGTAACCAGTCACCCATACACTCACACACAATATAATTCGACGCGCGTAGTGTGGCAGCGAGCCTTTGACGAGTGCCCGCATAGCGCACCCCTGCTAATGCGCGGTGGCAGACAGCGAGCCCACCCCCGCCACGACGTCTAGCAGTCCCCGTACCCCTGGTAAAACGAAAAATGTGCGCAGTGTGGCAGCGAGCACCGACGAGTCACACACAGCGCACAAAGCGTGGAGGCAGACAGTGAGCCACGACGAACTGTCTACCCACACCCCCACCGCAGGCACAGCCGAGCAGAGTATTTATGCTCCGACTTACGGCCCACCAACATGAACTGGTACTGAGCCCCAGCCGGGGCCCGTCCAAATGTAAGGTTAGGTTGACATGGTAGCCTATACATTTCAGTGTGATTGCATGCAAAGCTAGAGTAATTACGCTCCAACTTACGGCCCACCAACATGAACTGGTACTGAGCCCCAGCCGGGGCCCGTCCAAATGTAAGGAAAGAAGTACGAACGCCTTGTCGAACAAAGCGTAGCGCTAACGCAGGCAATACCACTGCCAGCACTAGAAATTCCCTAAAAACAACAATAAAACTGAATATGGAACAACAACATACGCACAATAAGTCCCAAACTCAGCCTACCGCCCTTGAAACCTTACAGTAAACAGCAATAAACAATATACCTAGCACTACACCGCGTTTGAAACCCATAAAAAACTCTATATACAGGCCCTAACCTAGGAGAGAAAGAGAAGCGTTTCGGGGGGGGCCTAGGGGGGGGGAAGTACATGGAAGAGAGGCGGTGTTGAAATGAGGGGAGCGAGCGAGAGGGGGGGTAAGAGAGAGAGAGAGAGAAAGAGAGAGAGAGAGAGAAAAAGAGAGAGGGGGAGAGAGAGAGGGGGAGAAAGAGAGGGGGAGAAAGAGAGGGGGAGAGAGAGAGAGAGAGAGAAAGAGAGAAAGAGAAAGAGAGAGAGAGAGAGAGAGAGAGAGAGAGAGAGAGAGAGAGAGAGAGAGAGAGAGAGAGAGAGAGAGAGAGAGAGAGAGAGAGAGAGAGAGAGAGAAATGAAAACGTTCTGTGAGCAGAATCCAAACATATTCATCCTGCACACTTCTGCCCCCTACCTTATTCCCAATAAACTCCACCTTTCCCTTAACAATGGACGCTCGCCACCCCTACCAAGATGGACGCTCGGCACCCTCCCAAGATGGACGCTCGGAGCCCCGTCAAGATGGACGCTCGGAGCCCCGTCAAGATGGACGCCCCCTCGCGAGACATACCGAGAGTCCCGTCATGTCATGACGTCAGCACAGTTAGCTTAGCATGTTAGCTTAGCATGTTAGCTTAGCATATTAGCTTCGTTAGCTTCAACCTAGCGCGCGCTTACTACGTCACATCCGGCGACCGCTTTAGCCGTTTAGCGCGGCTAAGTAGCATTAGCTTAGCTTACCCCATGATCCCATAAAAACGTTCCCAACGACCCGTTCCGCCGCGCGGGCCGTCCCCTCGCAACGTTAATATAATACCACATACCCCACAACAGAATCCCATTTCCCTCAAAACGCCAGTGTAGCGATCTAATTAGAAATATAAAAACATAATAGTAAAACGCCAGTTTGACTCCCCCGTCGTCATTTCCGGCGAGCTTAAAACGACTTCCGGGTCGGGTTCTAAATAATCCCGATCACCTTAAACATTACGTCTCTATTTTATCCGCCACGAATATGAAAACTTTTAAGTGCATTACATATCCCCGTAATCCCAAGCCACTATCGATCGACCTTACACATTTGAATTACGTCTACTTTTCGCTCCGCATGCTCCGGTGTCCAGAGGCTAATACCACAGCTAACGGCTGCTGCGTTCGACGGGCCTCGGAAAACCGGCGTTCTTCCTAAAATTCCCTACGGCCAATCGGTGCCCTAAATTACACAATAACATTACTATACTCTCACACGTCCCACCAATCACTCCTAACCATAAACATTCGCCAAACATACATTCATACACGCTTCCTAACACAATTAAAAAGTACACAATTAAAAAATACAAAATCAGCATTCACGCACATTACCGTTTTCTCGAACGCCGCACGCGGCGCGACCGGTAAACATTTCATTAAGCACTATTTTTGTTACTACACGCCCGCCCGCGCCCAAGGCTAAAACCAGACCTACTCGTGCTAACTCTTCTACTGTAGAGAATACTATGCATCGGCGTGCTTCAGTCACTACTCTAAGAGACATACTACGCACGTTGTCTATCCCGGCTTAACTCTGAGCACGAATCTAAGACATGTTCCTATCCCCTTACTTGTTCCGACTGGCAACGGCGCCCCGTTCATAGTGCTAACATTTTTACTATAAAATATACTACGCCGGTGATTACAGAGCCACCCTCCCCAGCCAGAATTTTCAATTTAATTTACCCTTACATCATGATTACATGAGGTTAAATTCTTTAGTTTCTTTCCCCAACCCCTTGTTGTTCGAACTGAGCAGCCCATTCTTCTTCCCCACTCACCTCACTGTAACTACTTCCAGTTACTTTGAAGACGATCGACCAGTTGTTCTCCTCGTCGACCGGCGTGTAGGCTGATGAGTGAAGGGAAAAATCTCGTCCAGGGCCGCCACTGGTTCACGGGTAACACGGCACCAAAATGAAGTGGATTCCCAGGCTGTTTTGGTTCTGCTCTGCTTCAGAACCTGTTGGTTAGTACTCTCGGC
>NC_140173.1:108958688-109243688 GCF_963971535.1 Notolepis coatsorum | reverse complement strand
CTCATGTACAATAGAGAGCATCTTGACTGGCAACATCACCTCCTGGTTTGGGAATAGCACTGCACAAGACCGAAGCAGACTACAAAGAGTGACACGTTCAGCCGAACGCACAATTGGAGGGGGGCTCCCCACCCTCCAGAACATTTACAACAAGCGTTGCAAGGGCAAGGCTAAGAGAATCATTAAAGACTCCAGTCACCCGAACAACTGCCTCTTTGAACTGCTGCGGTCAGGCAAGCGATACCGGAGTCTCAAGGCGAGCACAGAAAGACTCAGAAGAAGCTTCTATCCCCAGGCCATCAGGCTGCTAAACGAACAATGAACACTACACAACAACAACCACCAAACGCACATAGCACACACATCCACACGCACACACTCACTTTAAACAAACACACTGTAGCACCCACTCCACACACTTTATAGCACACACCCACTTTAAACAAACACACTGTAGCACCCACTCCCCACACTTTATATTTATTGATGAAGGATTGCACTACAACTCGTACACCTTACTGTAAATTGTACCTAAATTGTACCTCATCCCATTTCTGCTTTGCACTATATAGTACTGTACATTAGCACACTGCATAGTATTGTATATTATATGGTAACTCAGAACATTGTACATATGTCTATACCGAACACTGTGACCTCATTTTCTTCTTCTAAATTACATGCTATACTATGTTATTTGATACTATCTTGTCTAGCACAGTCTCTGGAGCGTAACAGTAAGAAGCATTTTGTATGAAAGTATTCTGTACTTCTGTATGACAACTATTAAAGAAACTTGAAGCCATAATCCACGTATTTTCAATCCGAGAGAGCTGCAGTAGTTAAATCAATGAGCCATCGACATAGTCAGTGTGGTAAGTAACGTTATTATTGCATCCAAGATTGATACACGGCTGGCTAGGCAGTTGGTAGTCATAGTCTTGTGTTATAAAATAAATAAACAATCAGCAATGTCTCGCTTCATGAATGGCCAGCAGTAGCCTAACAGTACTGCTCCTAAAAAAAATATTTACAAACGTTAACGTTAACCACAGAGAGAGAGAGAGAGAGAGAGAGAGAGAGAGAGACTCACTGTTTAGTTGAAACGTCCAGGGCAGGAGAGCTTGATAAACGTGTATAATCCGCCATATAGCTTGTTAGCCAAGTGTTAGCTCATTAGCACAACACAAGTACATTCCTTTGTCCATTTCCGCTCGAACAGACTGCAAACTACCTGGCGTTCTATCGCCATGCTCTAAGACAAACTCTAACCTTAACCAACTTTGAAAGAGTGCCTAAGCTTAACAGTCTAAAGAACTTGCAGTCACGGCACGCTCGTCTAAGACAAACAGCTGCCTGCATCATTCTCACAACAACACAACTATCTCCACCGACCAACCTAGGACCAACCTAGGAACCAACCTAGCCGGAATAACCTAGAATTGGAACATTAGAAATTGGATTCGGCCAATCAGAGATCGTCTCTGTGAAATTCTGCTACGGAAAAAAATACTGGCGTCGGCCAATCAGAGAGCGTCTCCGCGAAATGCGGCTACAGATATTCTTGACGCTACTGGCTAGACCGCTTTAAATCGCGCCCGGATTCCAACATAATAGTCATATTTCAACGCACAACGCGTTATGCACTGATTGGCTGTGACGGATACAGCGATCAAACTGTGATGCGCACTCAGAGCGCTATCGCGTATAGCCCGGGCCGAGAAATACGAAAAAAAAAAATAAAAAAAACGTGATGTCACTTCCTGCTCTGGAAAACGAGTGTTTTTTAATTGCGATAATAACGTTATATTGTGCATTGGAAATACAAACATACTTAAAATGAGTAAATATTATTCATTTTAAACATGTTTATATTATTTATAGGGCTATAAAACTAAAAACTAAAAACTTATTTTTCTTGTTCTCTCATATAACCAGGGTAGTTCCTGAGGGGGGGCGGCGCCCGAGCGCCCCTAGTGGCGAGCCGCCACTGGTTCAGTGCCTCCTCCCCGGAGAGCCCTAAAACCAAACTTTTACATGGCTCAAGGTGCAATATATTCTTTTCAATCTGTACAGCTCGTGTGGGAAGTCTCTTTGGGGATTTCCGTCTCCTCTCTATGGGAGGGTGGTGGAATGTAAAAATGTAAAAAAATTTTACCCCCGGCTGTGTAGACTGGGATACATGCTGTTGGTGCTTCCTTCTTTTCTATTAAAAAGAGTTGGAGTTAGGAAGCATCACACCCCTCTTGTCGTTCCCCTGGGCGCCTTGGGGATTCAATGACAGGTCTAAATAGCCTGTTCATTGATGTGGTTGTGTCCCGACACACGCATAGTGCTAGCTCGGGGTGTTCTGTTGAAGATCAGGCGAATGACTGGCACGCCTTGGTTGCTTGAGGTTAAAACAGCGTTTTTATAAAGCAACTGGGATGGAGGTTTTTCCTCTTCCGACGACCTGTGTTGGTTGTCGACGGATTCTCGTTTCATATCTGGGGGATGATGACGGAATGGATCTGAACATATGTAGAGGGGTCTCACGCCCTGGGGGTGGGCCACCGGGCGCGGTTCGCACTGAACGTCTGGGTGGCGCCTTCTTTTCATGTTTAAGATCAACACGCATATCTGCCCCTTCTCCTGGAGTAGGCATGTCGGCGTGGTTAGGGCACGGGACTGGTTCTGGTCACGCTGGTCCGGATCAGTTAAACCCGTTGTCCGCCGGGGATGCAGATCTGCTGTTCTGGTACCCTGAGGGACTTGGGCTTTTTTCAGGGGGAAAAGTGCCAGGTCGGTCCGGGTGTCACAGGGTTAAGCGCTATGGAGACCCTGGTTGGGTACATTTTGTACTCTGCACTGTCGTAATGGCTTACGGCCATGCCAACCTGTACACGCTCGATCTCGTCAGATCTCTGCCGCTACGCAGGTTGGTCCTGGTTAGTACTTGGTTGGGAGACCGCCTGGGAATACCAAGTACGGTGTGCTTGGGGCTGGTTCTCCATTCTTTTCGCTCCTCTCTCACGCATGGCGAAGAGGGGCCTGTTGGGGTGGTCTTTGACCTCCTCTGGTGACCCTGTGCTTCCCGTATCGCCGGGCCCGGTCCGAAGTAATGTTTCGTCGACCCGTAGGCCTGGGATAACCCTTTTTTGAAAACTGAAACACTTGTACTACGGTGTAGCCAGTGTATACCCGCAGGTGTGTTTTGGAGTTTTTTCTTGAGGGGTTATAGGAACAACCACCGCATTGGGTAACGCCAAGGTGGTTGATTCCCTGGTGTGTTGGAGCAGTGTCAACTCCCGGGTTACCCGGTTGAGGGTGCCCCTGCACGTTCATGACGTCTGCCAAGCATGTCAGCCTTCTCTGCCTCAACCCCTCTGGGTGGGTTTTTTTTAAATAGAGGCTTGGTCATGCAACAATGCCAGCATACGCCCCTTCCGCCGGGGGGGCTGTTCTCAGCTGACTCCTTTGGCGGCTGTCTCATCCGCAGTGCTCCAGGCTCGGGTTACAGCCTGTTGCCTGGTTTTCCCCGGTGCGCTGCCTGCTTCCGTTGGTTAACCTTTTTTGTGTGCTTACGGCCATGCTGACTGCCTGTTCTGCAGGGTCAGTGTGCCAGGCGGTGTGCTATTGGGGGGAAAGGGCCCGCTCTTGGAGAAGAGGGGCCTTATCCGAATACGCTGGCGATGTGGGGGGCAGTGTCACTAAGTGACCGCCTGGTGGGGTCTTGATGCCTGGCGTCATTGACCTCTCCGGGCCCCCGTTTTCCAGGGGATCCAGTCCCTTCAGTGGGTCTGGGTCTTCCTTCGCGCTCCGCTGCTACGGCCTTGCCACGGGGTTGGGTTTGCCCTTGACCCCGTGATTCTGGGGGCAGTAACGAGGTTGTTCCCTCCGTTCGTTCCCGGGTGGCATGCGGGTTGTGCGTGTGTGTAGTCGTGGGGTCAGGCCACGGTCTGCTATATGGGAAGCTGATAGGGGTGTGGTCAGACAAATATTGGGATATAAAGGTACATTGTGGTCTTTTATTCAGTGCGCGTGCACGTGCGAGGACAGTGCATGAGTGACGCCGAGCGTCACCACTACTAACAGAACTTGGTTATAGTCATAACTAGGGATGCACGATATTGATTTTTTGACACCGATACCGATAACTTTATGCTCCTCAAGCCGATACCGATAACCGATATTTATTGTATTATAATATTTTTTTTAACTGTATATATATATATTTTTTTATCAATTTTTTTTTTTTTTAGTATTTATAAGCTCCGACGTCATCGGTACTGCTATCGGTACTCGAGAAATTATGGAGGTTTTTTTTGAGGAATTTAAACGTTGCAAACTAATCTTGTTGGCCGTTGTCTATTATCTCTCCTGCCTCTGTCTCTGCCTGCGAGCGGGCTCCCTCCCACACACACACACACTCACTCACACACACACACACACACACACACACGCACTCACACGGGTGCTGCGCTGCCGACTCAGTACAGACAGCTCTGCTCTCATAATGGCGGAGAAAACGAAATGTTCAAAAGTCTGGGTCTATTTTACTAAAGTCGATGCTGACGACGCTCGTTGCCACACGTGCAACAAGACATTTGCCAGTAATGTATAAGCGCTGGTACTTGTCAATGTGGCTGGCGGGGAGATAACGTTAGCTCCGAGTAGAGTAATGGCTGACAATCCGGAGGTAAATAAACGAACGAGAGCTTCTGATTGGTGGTAAGAAGAAGAGGTGGGTGCAAGCCGTGGGACGTAATTGGCAGATCGACTGTCTGTCTCCGAATGTAACGTGACTACGTCACAGCCAAGAAAGGGAGCGCTCGATTTGTGAAAAACTCCCTGTTCCTAAACCACACGCTATCAGTTTTACCACAGTACTGGCAAAACGGGAGGAGGCTATAATAAAAACAAGCGCCCTTCATCCAAATCCACCCACACCGGATTTCTTTTAACCAAAAAATGTATTATATGTTATCGGAGCTATCAATAACGTTATCGAGTTTATCGGGATGACGTCATAATTGCTGATATCGGCCCGATAATTATCGGCCCGATAATTATCGTGCATCCCTAGTCATAACCTAACGTTTTATGGAGAGGTTTATTATGTGGGTGATGACTGGGGTGATGGCGGCTGCTGAGTCATGGCCAGTGGCCTTGTTAGGTTGGAGGGCGCTCAGTTTTTTGAGTACTTCATCTGTTGTTACCATTTCAAGTTTGAAGTCGTCTTTGCGGACCCCTAGGTTTTTGTAGAAGGCTATGATGTGTTCTACCCCCAAATGCCCTGAGTGGGAGGGTAGTTTATTAACCAGTGTTGTGGCTATGTTTGTAAAGATTTTTTTTTACGTAATTGGCCACATCCAGCTTGTCTGTGATGAGAGTGTTTTCTCTCTTTATGTTTATGTTTGTAAATCTGGTTTTTAGTTTTTTACTGCAGCCTAGTTGGTTGTTGATTAATTTCCAAAGTTCACAGGGTTTGTTTTTGTTTTCCTCAGTTTTTTCATTGATGAATTATTATTTTGCAGATTTGATCATGGTGTTTACTTCTGTTTCTTTGTTGTTTGAGTTCAACCACGTCGGCTTGGAGATCATTGTTTGAGCTTTTGGGCACGCTTTGACTGACTTTTATGAAGTTCAGAGAATTTCTTTGTCTCTGGTTTCATAGCGGTCAGTATGTCTGAGTGCATCTATGGCTCAGCGCGATTTTTAACCCTGGTGGTTCTTAGGGGGGCCATGTTGTTTAGTATTGTTGAGAATTTGGTTTTGAATCCATTGAAGCCATGTTTCTTCAACTAGTGTACCACTGAGCTCATCTGACCAGTCTAGGCTCTCCAGTTCTTGGTTAAAGGTCTTGCTAGAGTAGGTTTTGAGGTCCCTAGATGTGAATGTTTTGTGACAGCCGGCCTTTTGTTTTAGCTTTTTGCGAGTACAGAATCATATAATGATCGCTTAATCCGCATGCTATAACCCCATTATTGGAGATCCTGGACTTGTCAGAGGTCAGAATGAGATCAATGGTAGTTTGTGTTGAATCACACACTCTTGTGGGTTGGGTGATTAGCTGGCTGACACTGTGCAGATCACAAAACCTACTGAAGGACTTGGAAATGGGTGCTTCTTTTCGTCACATATCCGTGTTCCAGTCCCCAATCATTTTCCTACATCTTCAACCCCAGCTAAACACCCATCAAGTGTATCATAAAAGCCACTCTGTTCTGGTGGTCTGTAGATTGTGCCGACTAGTACGGTCTTAGCCCTTTCGAACAAAATTTCAACCCATACCGTTTCAATTGTATTATGATTCAGATCATGAACGGTTAATGAATTTGTATTTTATTTTTTTATTATTTTTTAAACAAACACATAAACAAACATGACAACACACGATTAGATATACAAGCATTGTAAAACAGTGTACATCAGTTAACTCACCGTTTGGATAAATGTCTTATACAAGATATACCCCTAATACCTGCTATCTATTCCCCTACACACATATGCTCTTGCTCGCACCCCCCGCCCTGGACCCCCCAATGGATAATCCATCCATTATCCTTCGCTCTTAACCAGACACTACCATTAAATGCTAGCTTTTATTCTCTCCACCACGGTTAATGAATTTGGTATCTTTGTGTATGTACATGCAGACACCAACTCCATACTTGTTCCTGTCATTTCTGATGATTGAGTAGTTTTCAATTTCTATCTCGGTTCACGTGCTGTGTGAGCCAATTGGAGGCTTGTTACATTTTGGATGATTTTGGATTGTGGTTGAACAAAAGAAATGTTATATCTTGTAACAAACCATGAGAGATTAACTACTTAATGACACTGTGTCATTCGATACCAAATTTTTATACCACCGCATTTTTTGATACTCAATAGTATTGAAGCAATTTGACCGATACCGAAAAAGTATAACATTTCGATACCCAGCCCTAACTGGGCATGCAGCAGAATTATGAATAGGCAGCTGAAAAGCACAATGGTCAAACTATGGCTCTGGCCCACACTGCCACTGAGGTGGGAGGAGTGGACAAAGAGCAGTGTTCTCCTCCCCAGCAAGCACAGGCAAGTCTGAGCATGCAGTCTTAATGAGATCAGTCAGGTGAGTCTGCCAAGGAGCAAACATATCATTACACTCACATGAACTCAATCTGATGCTTAGTGGGACTGCTGCTTGGTGATATCAAAACAGTAGAGGAAATCTACTCAGTAAGTAACCCTAACTATAGGCTAAAGGAAGGGATCTCTCTCTGCTGTCTGTATGTATTTACTATATATGTCTGTTCTCTCTGTCCATCGCATATCTCGAGAACCGCACATCTGATCAAATTCATACTTGGCATGTGTATTGCTGACAACCCAGGAAAGTGCAGCGTCGAGTGTGAAGTCGGTCGGATGAGTGGTTCTCAAGAACGCTGCACGGAACAGACACGCATACTGAACGGGCAACGCACTAGTGTCTGTCATAAGACTTAATGTCAATAGGTTTACATGATCAATTTATACTTTAGTTTTTTGTGATTATATTGATTTACCAATGTATTGCTTCTCATGTCCACCATACCTGCCATAACATTTGATGGAGAAACATCTTGACTAGGGATGGGAACCGTTCACATTTGAACTGATACGGTACCATACCGGTACCTGTGAATCGATACCGGTACCCAACGGTACCTTTTTTCTGTACTTTAGTCTGTAAAAATGTAATCTACCTACCTCAGTTGTGAAAAAAATTATAATCCAACAGCGTTCGTACGGGTGCTGGAAATCCTTGAAAATGCTTGTATTTCAATGTGGTGTTTTCAAGGTTTGGAAAATGCTTGAATTGTGTATAAAGTGCTGGAAAGTTATTGAAATTGTAATGGCACTGTATATACTTTCATAATAAATCGCTATCTGACTGAATAGGTTTTTAGATAAAGAAATACAATTTTGGAGATCGCCTTTCATGCAAAATGAAGAGGAATCCTCTCTCGAGCCTCGCCACTCTCATGCCCGCCCCGCCAACGGCACCCCCGCCCCTCCTGAATGTTAAATGTATTATTATTATGTGCGCCCTTACTCATTTGTGTTCTACAGAGGGCCATGTAGTAAATCCAGTACGTGACGTCACTGACGTTTCCTTTCCATTCCTGTTCCGGTCTATTATTTGTCAATGATTGTTGTTGATATATATAGCGGCACTACGACCGCATCTCGCCCCGCCTGAGAAATAAATATGCCTACGAAGCTAAAGATGATCTGAGTCAATTGAGTTCCATTCAATCGCCACCGCAACGCACTCCGTTTAACACTGAAAAGCTTGCTTTAATCCCAGTAACGTTAGCGAGCTAACGTGAGCAAGCTTCTTATTTAATTTTTTAAGACGTTAGCAAGCTAGTGAGCTAGCGTTGCCACAGACACTGAAAGCCAATTTACCTTCAAACAAGTTTTGTTTAGCTAACGCCATTATGCATCGGAGCTGTGGTTTCGCTGTGATCAACATGGCTAACAAGCAAATCAATTCTTTCTATTTTAAGGAATGTTCTGTAGGATATGTCGGCAACATAAGAAGCCAGGCAGCTACTAGGGGTAGCTGTTTGTGTGAAATAACAAGAGAGGAGAATAGAACGTGCGTCAACTAACTGTGCGTCTGTATTGCAACAAATAACACAGGCAATCATATAGCTTACATCCTGGTCCCTGCTGGGACGTACCAACTGAACACATAAAAATCCTAGGTTGATTTGATTTTGTATACATGTTAAGGCTCTTCTTTTGCACATTTTCAGTAAATATTTGATTGAAATTGAAGTTTTATCTGGTGATTATTTAAGTGATTGTTTCATATTGGCTCAGCCAGGTTATATAGGATGCCAAGTCTACATCATTTTGGTTGTTTATAGCACAATAACATCTGATTTAATGTGATGGAAGAAGTAAAATTATCATTTTGAGTAAATATTTAATTAATATTATTATAAATTATTATTTAATAAGATGCTGGAAAAGCTTGAAAATGCACATTGAAAAAGCTTGAAATGTGTTTGAATTTTGCTTTGGAAAAGGTGTAAGAACCCTGAATCCAAACTTCAAATAACCACATTTTCGACAGTTTTCGGCTTGCCATTGCCCCGACTGCTTTGTTGTTGAATCAAGTCAAATCCTAGGTAAGCGTATATTGTGCGTGTGAACGTTGACATGAAAAAAAAAGTGTAAAAAAAATTAAATAAAAAGTGTAAAAAAATAAATAATTTTTAATTTAAATTTTTTTTTTAACGGTATCTCACATGAATCGATACTCGGTAGTACCGACGTGTTTCGGTAAGTACCTTTAAAAGTACCGAATTCGGTACCCATCCCTAATCTTGACTGACTCACCATGTCATTCCAGAAGTTGCCGTGAACACGTGTTGTGTCGCCGTGCGTCGCCTCGGGACCATGATGCTGGGAGTTGACGGGACCTTCCCCGGACGTGTGTCTCCCATGGAGACCAAGGACTGCAGCAGGCGGCGGAAGACTGGGATCCCAGAGTTTACACACGCCGGCATGGCAACGCAGAACCTCAGAGACACGGTCAAGGAAAGGGAGAGGGATAGGGGAAGGGAAAGGGGAGGTGCTAGGAAAAGTGTTACCATGGCACCTACCTCCAGCTATTTGACTGACAGGAGGCAGTATGTAGCAAGGAAACCGCTGTTCGGTTCAGAACAACAGACGTCCATCTTGAAGAAGTCCAACACACGGGAGCAACCAGAGATGGTGAGAGAGGACTGACACACGGGTTGATCAGGAAGATCATGTGCCAGAAATGCAGCTGAAAACCGTAGCTTTTCTCAATCTTGACGTCCCATAGCTTTGCAATTAATTCAATATTTCTTTCATATAGATTGTTAGGATTAGATCACAGTGAACCAGCATTAATAAAGCTATATTTATATCCCCCCTTTTCCCCATAGGAGAGACAGTGGCGTGGTATCGGCACAGAAGAATGTCGCCAGCATACAGACATAGACTTCTACTCCACAGGAAGTGAAGAGGTGACCCCAGACAGCCTCAACTTCTCTCGGGCTACCATGTCACCTTTCTCAACAGAAGACCTCGCCTCGTCCCTAGGTGTTTCGGACCTAAGGAGCCGGCTGAACCATGAAGAGCCTACCATTGGCTCACCTTACGTGGGCACGAGATCCGGCCGACGCAGCCTCTCCAGCCCACCACTGGAGGTTCATCTTCTAACTTCCCCCCTCAGCCCTCAATTGACCTCCACTCTCCTCTCGCCTACCTACACCGCCAACCCACACCACTCCAGGTCCAGGCCAACTGACTTCAGGTCAGGTGGGAGGGGTGGGGAAGGAGGGGAGACCCACTTGAGCTCCTCCATAGGTTACCTTAAGGAACGTGTGACGCCTGCCCTCCACACCATGTCCCCTTATCAGGCAAACTACTGGGCCTGTGCCATCCCCAAAACTCTGCCCCCGTCCCCAGACAGAGGCTCTCCACGCTGGGACCCGGACAGGGAGTACCAGGCACTCCTGGACTACACCTACCCACTGAAGCCAGGAAGGGTGGTCAGTGAGTGGGATAGCTCTGAGCTGCGAGGTGGCTCTCTCCTCCAGACAGACCCAGGTCTCCAGGACTCAGGGATAGAGCTCGACCGCCTCTGTAGCTCTACCAACCTATCAGGTTTGGATTTATCCTCGAGTTGTGCAGGGCGGTCAGGGACTCGGAACACCAGAGAGAGGGGGACTGTAGGTCATAGGTTATCTGAGCAGCGTGGCCTCTCCAAGTCTTCAGACGGCCTTCTCTCCAGTAGCCCCTTCTCCTCGACAGACCCCATCGGTTTATACTTGGAGAGCCTGGACTACAGTAAAGCTCAAGGTAGAACAAACCTCTCCAGTCGTAACAAGGGTGTCAGTCACCACCATCAGCACGGTTCGTTTGCCCCCTCCTCCTCCTCCACCTTCATCCGCTCCACCAGCATCCTTCCCCGGCCTCGGTGCGTCAGCAGCGGGGAGTGGGACGAGGAGTTCCGGCCTCTCCCAGACCAGCTGGAGGAGCTCCAGGTCCTATCCCGGCAAGTGAGGGAGGTGACGGCCCAGCTCAGCCAACCCGTCACAGCCAGCTGGGAGTCCCTGGAGAGAGGCAGCGTCTCCATCCACTCCTCCACCACCCTGGTGGAGAAACAGGAGGCAGAGGGGGAGGAGAGGGGTGGACGAGAGAATGAAGAACAGGAAGAAGCCACAGAGAGAGGGGAGAGGTTCCGCAACAGAGGTAGGTGTTTTTGCAACAGACGAATTGCTGAGAAAAAAGCTGGGAACATTCTTTGTTGAAGAGGCACTATGCAGTTTCGGTGGAGGGCGGATTTGTTTACATTTGCAGAGCCTGTCAGTGTACAAAAGATATCTATTTCTTAGAATTATTCTTATATCATCATCATTTAAAAAAAGAAAAGAAAAAAATTATTTTGAGCCACTGTGAACCAAACATAAGAATATATAAAGTCCTGCCTCCCTGCATTTGTAAACAATGAAACAGTACCTTTTTCAGGTACCTTTCTAGCTTTCTAACAGTGTTGCAGGGACCCACTTGTCATCTGAGGACAGTTGTGAAAATATACCTCAGAAAACCTTCACTGTGACATTCCCAAAACTACATAGTGCACCTTTAAATGATAATTCATTTACATTAATTTTCCTGATCAAATCAAACGTTGGAAGAAAAATATTCACTGTAAATCTAATTCTACTCCCACAGCGGTTCCCCGTGAGAATGATTCCTCTCAGGCAGTCAGTAGTCCTGGCCCCCGGAGGGAACCAGTCGGCCGGGGCGTGAGTCTGGTGAGCCTCAGGGATGTGGAGGCTCTGATGGACCAGCTGAGTGGACTCTCCCTGCCTGACCTCCAGGGCAGGAGCCACATGGACCCGGAGCACCCAGACTCTCTCATGCATCACATTCAGGTCTGAGCTTCACTGACCTTTCTATGGAATACAGAATAGTTGTTTTGGTCTTAATCCACTAAGACTTTGTTAAGAGTTGTGTTTTATTTATCTATTTATTTTCCATGTTGAATGAATGAATGATATCCTGAAAAAGAATAAGCAATCTTTAGAGAGATCTTCATGACTGCAGGCATTAAAGCGTTCCATCTTGGGACGGATTTCCGTCAATTTGATTCGGAGTCGGATGGATTTCCCGTCAATTGGCTACCTGGTATAATATGATTTGTAGATGCATACAGATTGAAACTAAATTGAGCCAATCAGAGGCGTCAAATATCATGAAAAAGGGAATTTTTTTCCTACCGCGGCCGCGCCAAGCAGAGTCATTGCGAGCAATAATGGCAGGACGCAGCGACTCGAGAGACAGGATTGCACTAATAGTTCGTCGTCGGAAATGTATAATAATCGCAGACAGTGTTGGATCTAAATAAATGGATTTATGGACACATTTATGCCCGGACCACAAAGCTTATTGAAGGGTTAGCGGAGGCGCGACGGCTCTACCGGAGTCCGTCAGCCTGTTATATGAAAATGTAATTGTGCTGTCAGACCCTGATACGGGTTGTCTTTCTTTTTCTTTTAGCTAACGCTATTAAATATAAATATACAGTGGAGGTTAAAATAAGAATGACTTTGCCTGAAACAAAAAAGTTTAGTTAGGGGATGTTTTGACGGAATGACGCACCCCCGCGGGAATCATAGGCTGATATAATATGCTACATTCTCTTTAAACATATAAATGTTCAAGGACAAAAGTAATAGATTTAATCACTTTTTTTTTTTTTTTTTTTTTTTTTTATATCTTTCTTCCCCTCCTTTTTCCTGATTTTCTCTCCCCATCCCACCCTTCCTGGTTGTTGCGTACTTTCCCCTACTGTTGGTCCGGGAGACCGGAGACTGTCACATGCTTTCCTCCGACGCATGTGCAGCCTGGGGCAGGCCAACCTGGCCGCGCAGGCTCTCACCGGGGAGAGTGTAGCGTGTGGGAGGCCACACTATCTCTCCTCAGTTCCAGCCCTCGCTGAGCAGGCGCCCCGACCGAACTGTAGGGGTCGCTGTCCACAACGCCCAGGACCCACCCTTCAGCTTTCCCACCCTCTGATACGGCCAATTGTATCAGTGTGAGGGGCCAGCCAAGCTGATAGCAACGCCGGGAGCTGGATTCGAACAGGCGAATCCTAGTGTCTCCCGGTGTTGGTGACGGACGTAATCTCCGTGCGCCACTTGCCCCCCCCCCCCACTTTTATTCTTTTAAACTTGGTCTGACCGACCTTCAGCATAGACCATGAACAGGCAGTAGATTCAGTAGTAGAAACGCATGTCAGAAAACACGAGTCTTACGACAGTCGCCTTTTTTGCAGCCTCGCGCATCAATTCTCTCCTTGTTTACCGACGTCACATCCACCACCTGCTTATGTACCTGCTTGCACTAACGTTACGCACGCCTGCTATACCGATTAGCAAACGTTAGCATAATAACGTTAATGGAAGGAGTAAGCCGGCCACTAAAAAGAAAACCAGACGAAAGGGATGAGCGGCACCACCCAACAAAAGAAAGTTTTGAGTGGAAGTTTGAAGAGACTGGCTAGGCTACTGCTGTAGTGGTGAGTTGTTAACTTGTTCCGTGTTCCGCAACTATGTCAAAAAGAAAAACAGAAACAACACATTTGTCATTGTCGTGTTACTTCACAGTACAAATACGTGAGTCCTCTGCTGTGGTTGTGAGTATACTTTATTAGCTTAACTCCGTAGCAACATCACACAGGTGTATCTGTAGACGGTCTCCTCCCCACCGTATATTCTCTCCCCACCGTATGTATATTTTTTCTCGCACCCACCCACCCCCTCCTAATGTACAGTCTCCTCCCCATCATATGTATATATTCTCTGTTAGGATCTAAGGGTAACAGTTAGTGATGCACCGATGTGAAAATTGTGGCCGATACCGATAACCGATATTAATATTGCTGTTCTGGCCGATACCGATATTTACCGATGTCGATATCTCTGTATAGAAAACACTTTTTTATGATTATCAAATAAAGAGCTATTTTCCAAAACGCATTTTTTTTTTTTTTTTTTTTTTTTATTAAACTTTTGTAACTTATTTTCAGAAATTACTGATATTTTAAAACTATGGCCAAGACATGTAAAAAAAAAAAATAATATCGGCCCTATCTTGATATCGAACGATACGGATGTGTAAAAAAACTGCCATGTCGGCCGATATTATATCGGCGGCCGATATATCGTGCATCACTAGTAACAGTACTGTATATTTGCATATTGTATATATCACAAATGTAACATTACTATATACCTGTAGTATGTCATGTATGTCCCTATGCCATAAATGTTGTGTATGTCATAAATACAAGACAAACGTCTGTCTCTGGTCTGCATCCCCTTAACAATTGTGTGTATTGAGCCGTACTGTATTGTATGAACTTGAACTTGAACTTGATTCCTAATCATGCTTGCGTTTCATATGGCCATTTGGTGCTCTAGATCAGTGGTTCTCAACCTGGGGGACAAGATGATTTTGGTGGGGTCATGACAAGATATCAAAATACTTTTCCAATCATTAATCAAGTTACCGGTAAATAGCCTGAAAGGGGGGAATTAAACAGGGTCACAAAAAAAGGTTGAGAACCGCCCCTCTAGGCGTCCTAAAAACACAGAAACATGCTGTATATTTGCAATACATAACATTTTCCATAAAGAAATATTCATAATAATACGGCCGTGATGATGTTCTAAAAGCAGCAGCGAATGTGTTCCTCCCACTAGATGTTCTGTTCTAACCTGGAGGAGCTCATCCGCTGGCTTTACACCGTAGTGGAGAGGATAGAGATGCTGACTCCGCCCGCCGTGGACATCCAGAGCGTTAAATCCTCCCTCTCAGAATATCAGGTTGGTGATGAAGACATTGGGCCTCATTCATGAAGCGATATAAGAACAGATTTCGTGCTTAACTAGCATTTCCTCTTATTTTGTTCTTACCTGGGATTCAGCAATGTTTTCTTATTGTTGGGGTCGAGTGGTCGAGAGCACTCTTACCCAGATAAGAAACTCTTACCCAGATGAGAAACATTCCAAAAAGCCTACCATTCCTAATAATAATGATACATCAGATTTATATAGCGCTTTTCCTAATGCTCAAAGACACTTTACAAAACAAACAATACAATACAATACTGTTTTAGTAGATACAATAAAAAAATATATATAAAAAGGTGAGAGAGGAAGAAGTTCATGGGTTGAAAGCAAACCATTGGTCAATTGCCCCCAAATACGACTTTATAAACCCAGAACTTTTCAATAATAATAATAATTATTATTATTATAACTTATTGCGTGTGTTCTTCTTATGAAATGGATTATATATTGCTGTTAGAACAGTTAGATGCTGGCTGCTCAGGCGTACGCATAGAACGCATATTTACAACATCTCTCCTCTCTTCTCTTCTCTGATCGTACAAATTCTGAGCGCATTCAGGGTTTTAGCCACAGGGACCTTTCAGAGAGAGATGGCAGGTGACAGATCCAGTATTTCCCAACCTACTGCACGATTGGTTCTTGACAAGCATCGTCAAGTCGTTCAGTATTGACAAAGCCTACTTTGCTTGAACGATTTATTTCGCACTATACAGTACGCGGTATACGTATAAGTACAAGTATAAGTCTTTATTTGTCATCAGATTAACACACACACATGCGATGAGCGACCCACAGGAACACATGCACTGAGTCGCAAAACATGTGACTGTGTGTGTGTCATTTTGAGATCAGTCGCAAATCGCTTCCTGTTGAATGGATCAGACAGCGATCAGATGCCGAAACTCGGCTGTTTTACACACGCCTCGTTCGCCTTATAAGGAGATGGCGGGCGTGTCTGTATGCAAAGGATTTTAGCGCGAATGCGCATTTGAATTTAAGAATGAGTGGGATTCATCATTTCGACGTTAAGAACGGCTTGATGAATGTGGCGGTGGCTTTTCTTATTGTTCTCTTAACACATTGACCGCCAGCACCAGGGGGCGCTGATACCCCATTCATCGCCAGGTCTTTATTCAATGGATATAGTTTTAGACTGTGACATTTGCAAGTGTCGGAGGAGGGGGTTTCCCCTCCTCCACCTCCTGTGTGTAGACAACCAGCTCTGCGGCTCGCTCCACTAGTGAGGACTGGTCTCGCCCTCTGCTGGCACGTGTGTGCACTACAACCAACCACTGTTAAAACTCAGTTTCAGTGTAATATAAACTGAAACGCATCTGTGATTTTGACGGTATTGATTTTCAATACCGTCGGGATTTCGAAATACCCTGGTATACCGTAATACCGTCATACCGCCCAAGCCTAAGGGACACCGTATAGCTGCGAGTGCCGTCCTTCGGATGAGATGCTAAAGTAAACCGAGGTCCTGACTGAATTTGGTCATTAAAGAAACCAGGGCATCTATCGCAAAGAGTAGGGGGTTCCCCATTCTCTTGGCCAAATTCCCAATCAGGTCTCTGACATCAAGGCCACCTAATCATCTCTCCCCCTTAATTGGCTGATATCAATCCCTGTCTCCTGAGCCGTTCAGCCATTGTGATGTGTGCCTGGTGTGCCAGTGTGTTAGGAATCCAGGTAAGAATGTTGAGTTCAAGTGTGGCACAGAAGAAGGAGACGGAGAGGGTGTTGCTCTTCTCGAATATGTGTTTTTTACCTGGGCTTGATGAATGTGGCGGTGGCTTTTCTATTTGTTCTCTTAACACATTGACCGCCAGCACCAGGGGGCGCTGATACCCCATTCATCGCCAGGTCTTTATTCAATGGATATAGTTTTAGACTGTGACATTTGCAAGTGCTTAAAATATATCTTATATTATATCTATGGGTCTAATAACGCCGTCGGTCTCAGTGAGTTGCTTCTAGTTAACATGCCCGAGACAGATTGTTTTTTCATCGGTACATTTCCGTTTTATACCGTTTTGAATAGAGTATGGTTTGGGTGTTTTTCAGTAATTCCAGGAAAAAGGCGAGAAAAAGGCGTTTTACTGTAATCCAGTCATCACGTTGTAATCTTTTGGCTGATTATCTAATCATCCTGATATCAACGCTAGATTATCATTAGTATGTCTCCTCGTCCATACATGAAATGACCCTCGTAGCGGGGCTCCCCCCCCCCCACACCGCAGCCAACGGTAAACAGCCATACACGGTCCACACATATAGCTGTGATCGCGGTAGAAATAAATGTCAGATCAACGAACAAATTTATATATAATCATCTAACCTTGTATCTGATGTAATGCAAAAGAGATAATCAAAATATCTGATCGCAATTCCAAATAATGCTCGTGGAGGTCCGCACCACACTACCAACCGGTTCACAATGACGGCCTGGCTCAGATCGCCTCCTAAAACACACCAACCCATTTTCAATGAGATGCAATAGCTCCGCCTGGCAGTAGAGGGCGGTGTTGACCGTCTGCCAGCTCACACAGGCTCTGAAGAGGATACCAGAGGCTGCAGCTATGAATTATGAATATATATAGCGAATAAATGAAATAACAATCCCAAAAATTAGTTAACTCGTTTCTGGCGCTCAACACATGGCGGCAGGGTACAAAATAGTTACACGCCCAGCGCCACTGGCTTGTAGATTTAATGTTTGGCCGTCATAAATTAAGGTCTGGGCGCCATCTGGCGGCCAACAAAATCCACTGCATGGGTCGGCATTAATATGATGCAGGAGTGGTGAGTTGAAACGAAAGTGAAACTGTGTGTGTGTGTGTGTGTGTGTGTGTGTGTCTTTAAATGTAAATGAGATGCGCTCTGCTCGAGGTCATGGTGAGTTGAAAGTGTGTGTGTGTGTGTGTGTGTGTGTGTGACTTTAAATGTAAATGAGATGTGCTCTGCTCATGATGTCAAGTTTGTAACATGAGACGCACATGAGGTCTTACATCACCCTTTAGCCTACAAGAAAACGCTGCAATCGCGTTTTTGATTGTGCTCTGATATTTTACTATTTCGCATTTGACCAAATATGTGGAGAGGCATATTCCCTGCAACAGGTTCAAAGATAACTTCACATTTATTGGCAATTCATTTCCTTATATCGCTTCCTCCAGGGTTCCTTCCAACTTGTGTTGACAAAACACCTGGGCTGCTCAGCTACGGGGAATCAGCGCTCTCTCTCTAGACTAGAAAGGTGCACTCAGTAGAGCACAGATGTCCGCCAGGGCGGCAGCCACACATAATAATAATACTAGATTGGATTTGTAATGCACTTTTGTGCTACACTACATGGTTAAAACAGTTAAAAAAATAGAAATAAAATAATTATTAGTAAAACAAATAAAATAAAATACAGAATAAAAATAAGATAAAAATAGAACATAGTTAATTAAAAACATAGTATAAACAGACAATTTAAAAACAAAAGCACAATAAAATTAAAATAAAAAGCTAACAGTCAAAGGCCTTTTTGAACAGGTAGGTTTTCAGGCCTGCCTTCTCTCTCTATCTATCTATCTACCTCTCTCTCTCTCTGTTCAATGATTTAAAGTGGCCAAACGTTACAATATAAATATTAATTGGATTTTTGGCTGGTAAAAAATCTGCCCGGCTAGTAGTTTTTAAAATCTACCAGCCAAATGGCTGGTAAGTCAAAAAGTTAAGTTTGTTCCCTGCATGGCGGCCAATAACGAGTTAACTCGTTTATGGCACAGAATGTGTTAACAGACAGGTAAGCAAGAATATAAGAAAAATAATAAGAGAGTATTGGTGAATGAGGCCCAATGCTTTTACCAGGTTTTCAGTTAGGGCTGGGAGGTACACCTTCATGGATCCATGCAAAAGTACAGATCTTTACCACATCACGATATATGCACATTGTACAAATAAATATAGAGTCATCAAGAAATTGTTCCTGGCAGCAGAATTAAAAAAGTAAAAAGAAAATGATTTCATATCACATTGTAATTTGTACTGGAAAACTAAATTCCATCAAATACTGATGTGTGAAATACTGTGATATGATATTTTGTCCATATATCATATGGTTAGTACAGATGGGGCGAGCCAGTGTAATGTAGAACAACTCTGCTATGCTTTACATGAGCTATGCACTTGTTCTGCACTGTACTGGCCTCTCCCCTTCTTTGGAAAATCACCTCATAGAAGATCTGTTAAGTTCTTCCTACTGATTTACCTGGTCTTTGTATCAGCGACCGGGAACGTGGTCTGTTGGCAGACTAGCGTCATGTCCAGTTGGGGGCGGTTGTACGTGAAGTTGCTGCACGCTGCAGAAATGGAACAGCCTAGAAGAATCCTGGCTCGATACTTCTGTATCCATCCTTGTAAAACACATTCTCTTTGTCAGAGAGGCACTTGAGGGGAAGATTTGGGGGTGGGGGGGGGGGGGGGGGTATTGAAGGTGGATGCCATCACACTTAGAAATGATGATCGGTGATAATAGATTTAGATAATAGATTAGAAACAAAACATTGATTTACCCGTCTACCATCACCTTGTTAAATTTGAACAAATTACCCACTGCCCAAAGTCAAAATAATATTATAAATTATAATATATAATATTATTATTATTATTATATTATTATTCTTTTTATTAAAATAAAATGTGTTTTGGTCCTCAGAGCTTTCAGAGGGAAGTGAGTGCCCACCAGCCTCTTACCTGCTCTGTTCTCCTCACTGGAGAGCGTCTCCTCAGCTGCATAGACTCTACCTCACCAGGTAAGGCCTGCCAGACTGACCTGATAAGAGGGAGATGAGATTTCAGTCCATGTTGGACTTTCCTCCCAGACTGAGACATGCATGATGATTCACTCTATAAACTCTACAGGTGTGTTTGTAATGACCTGACCTGCTGGCAGTTGGCTCCATGTGTGTCCAAATCAAGCCCTAGATCAGGGGTTCCCAAACTTTTCAGGCCGGGACCCAGAAAATAAGGCGTCAGAGAGCCGCGGCCCAATGCACATCGTCAGGCTTTTTTTTTTTGCCAGTCGACCGATTTTTTAAGCCAAATATCACTTCAATCCTATTAAGTTAGTTCAAGTTAGTTATTCATTTATATGTGCTATTTATGAGAGGGCTAACTTGTTGCAAAATAATAATGATAATAATAATAGCCTCATTAAAATACTATTGTTGCTTCGGTTGTTTTCAGCGTTTTATGTGCATAATCTGTTATTTAGTTTGAAATGTTCGTTGAAATAAGTAGATTTTTCGTTTTTGTTTATTTATTAAGTTAATATAAAACCATATAGTCACATTTTCGAATACAATAGAATAGAATTTTAGAATACAACTAGAAACACTGTCCTGGCCTGCTTCTAAGTTCAGTGGCCTGACAAAAAAAACATTTTTTTTTTTTTTTTTTTTTTTTTAATCATCTCGCGGCCCTCCCGTGGCTGCTCGCGGCCCACCTTTGGGTCGCGACCCCGACTTTGGGAACCACTGCCCTAGATCACCTGCAGAGAACCCCACATATAGGGGGACGCATCATGCATGCCTCACTTTGCACTGAGGAAAGTCCAACATGGACTGAAACGTCTGCAATATATATTTCTCTGTTTGAACAGCCCCGTTATGTGTGTGTGACTGTGTGTATATATATATATATATGTGTGTGAGTCCTTCCTCACTGCACTAGACGAAAGGGTGCCACTAGATACTCTAGACAAGAATCATTCATTCAACAATGACATCAATAATCACATAATAACAACAATATTAGAAGAGGTAGAGCTCCGGACTCATGATCGGAAGATCACCGGTTCGAGCCCCGGTCAAGGCTGTGAAAGTGGTGTTGTTGTCCAGTGGGGAGACATCTGTCCTCTGGACTTGGCAGTTACAATGCCCCTGTTATGGTGATAGGGACACAAATTTTTTTCATACCGTCATACATTGATGACCTAATACCCCGGTATACGGTATATGACGGTATGACTTTCATTTTCATCAGCGCGGGGGGGGGGGGGGGGGGGGGTTCCCCTCCTCCACCTCCTGTGTGTAGACAACCAGCTCTGCGGCTCGCTCCACTAGTGAGGACTGGTCTCGCCCTCTGCTGGCACGTGTGTGCACTACAACCAACCACTGTTAAAACTCCGTTTCAGTGTAATATAAACTGAAACGCATCTGTGATTTTGACTGTATTGATTTTCAATACCGTCGGGATTTCTAAATACCCTGGTATACCGTAATACCGTCATACCGACCAAGCCTAAGGGACACCGTATAGCTGCGAGTGCCGTCCTTCGGATGAGATGCTAAAGTAAACCGAGGTCCTGATTGAATTTGGTCATTAAAGAAACCAGGGCATCTATCGCAAAGAGTAGGGGGTTCCCCATTCTCTTGGCCAAATTCCCAATCAGGTCTTTGACATCAAGGCCACCTAATCATCCCTCCCCCTTAATTGGCTGATAGGCGAGTCAATATATGGTTTAACCCCAAAAAAATTGATACAAAAGGTTTTTCAATGGATTCTGGTAGTATTGGGCATGCTAAATAACATACTAAAAGTCGACCAAAATCGACCCCTCCGAAAGCCGTCATTTCCAAGATGGAGTCCCAGATGGCGCCGGGGCGATTAAAATGGCTATATCTCAAATTAAGAAAATGGTGCAAAGGATTTCTCAACTGATTCTGGTACCTCTGGGCATGCTCACTAACATACTAAAAATCTAGGAAAATACACCTTCCAGAAAGGCTTCATTTTCAAGATGGCGTCCAAAATTGCGGCTGGCCAAGCTTAAAATGGCTATATATATGTCAATATAAAAATTATATAAATGATTTTGTCATTTGATTCTGGTACCCCAAGTACCCCTAGACATACTAAAGGTTTAGGGAAATACACCTTCCGAAGAGGCTTAATTTTCAAAATGGTGTCCAAAATGACGACTGGGAGCTTAGAATGCCTGTATCTCAAATGGGAAAACATTTCTAAAGGATTTATAAACTGATTCTGGCACCTCTATACATTAATAACGAGCAAAATATCTAGCTAAATATATCTGCTAGGAATGCATCATTTGCATCATCAAAATGGCTGCCTGTAGCTTATTTTGGCTAAAATTAAAATTGGTTATTATATTCAACCTAGAAAGCTGGCTTTGGTGTTGAACACAAAATAAATGACCCACTTATTGTGGTCTTTAGGCCTACTCATCATCATCTTCAGGATCCTCTGGGAGAAACTTGTTATGTGGATTGTCACATTCATGAAGTTGACATGGTCCACAGACAGTAGTACAAGGTAGTCCATATTTTCTGCATGAGCAGCGAAGTGTCTTGCAGGCAGTGGTACAGTTACAATGAATGACCTTCAAGAGACTGTCTGGAGCAGCATTCATTGTTGACATGAGTGGGATAAATCTATTGTCCTGCAGGTTCCAGCCCCAGTCTAGAGCATCTATACCATCATCTGTTCCCATCCAGACCATGACCTGGTAGTATGCTCTACGACAGTGGAATTTGGTAGCAGATTCAGTTGGTGGTAGACGTTCAGGCGTTACCGTTGATGAAGCTGAGACAACCTTCTTGCTGAAAATGTTATATCTCATTTTTGCAAGCGAATCTGTGCACTTTCCACCAAAAAAGACAGCCATTGCTTGGCACCCAAGGTCATCGATCACATCTGTTGTCTGGTTTGGTACAGTGAATGCATTGGCACAAGCCTGAAGGACAGGATCCCTTTTTACAAGTTTTTGGAATGCTGTCTTTTTGCCAACTCCGAAGATCCGGGAAGTTGTGTCACAGCCAGTCACAGCATGGATGAACAGCAACTGAGAACACACATCCTGTCCGAGTACTTCTTTCAAATGGTTTATGGCGTACACTTTAAAACTGCCATCAGCTTTCGACTTGTCTGATCTGAAATAAAGGCCCTTGCTATCTCTCTGTGCATAGTAAAGAAGTAAGACGAGGAGATCAGTATCTTCTCCAATCAGCGTTGTGGTGTGAAGAAGAGATGATCCCACTGCGGCCCTTACTATGTCTACATCAGCATCTCCAAGTGAATTGACCACAGTGCAATCCCGTTCTTTCAGTTCATCACTTATCATGTGGATCAGTTTCTGTTTATTCAGATCTCTTGACAGGAACTCCTCCTTCTTACCTGAGAACTCTGTCTCAGCAGTGAAGTTGACAATGGGATGAATATTGTTTCCTCTTCTTTGATGTGTGTTGTCTTTAATGGATGGCCCATCCTCATAGCCATCAAACACAATGGTTGTAGCTGAGCCATAATGTTGGATGGTGAAGTCTGCATATGACTGTGCAATTTTACCATAGCTTTGTCCGTGCTTCCATTGTATTCGGTGAAGGAGTGAACCACCATCAAGAACATAATGCTCCGTTTCTGGTACAGAATCTAGGATTGCATCACTTGCATGATCACAGATCGCGTGCGCTAGTTGTGGTTTATCAGCTTTGCGGAAGACGTTTCCGGCTTCAAAGAGGGCAGGAGGGAAAGGACTGAGTTCGTAACGCATAACCTCCTCCAATGACAGCTCTCCAGTTTGGGAGACAATAAGGAAACGTTGAAAAAGAAGTGCATAATCAATGATTCAATCAGGAGCAACCTTGATAGACGATTTTTGTCCAAGGGTTATGGCTTTATCCTTTCTACTAAATGAAAATGTGAATGCCGGCTGTCCGATCATTTTGTGCATGATGTTGCGTCCAACAGAGTCATAATCATGCACGTTCACTCCATCCTCAGCGACAACACCTGTAACAACATTCCTTAAAGAAGAGTCTGGAGAGAAAGGTGAACATATAGCAAGTTTTGAAGTGATCTTCTCCAGGTCAGCAGCATCCCTTTTCATCCTTGCCTCTGTTGAATCCTTGTGCTGTTCTGATGTTGTGTATGTCTGGTTTGAGAACTCCTGCATTGCGGTGTTATACTCTGATGTTATGCCCTTTGACATTGTCCAAAGGGATCTCTGATTGTCGGTCATTCCACTTCCATGTGTCATCCCTCCTGTAGTCTTCAATGACCTCATCAATGTTGTTTCGATTACAAGATCTGAGCTGAGGCCTGCCCATGATTGGCTGCTGCGACGGATAACATGAAAACCCTTTTCAAATTGTCTGAAGACATCTGGGTGGTTGATGTGAAGCTGACTCATCTCTTGGACATAAAAGTGTGCCGATTTCAAATAATTGTAATGCCCAGCCGCAGCGAATATCGGCATGCATTCAGAAACAGCGCGTAGGTGCAAAAGCCAGGAACCTGTGCGATCTGCTGTTATCAGTGACCTAGCAACTTCTAACATGTGTTGGTAATTTAGCCACAACTGACTAGTTTTGGATCTAGCACACAGTTCCATCTTCCTTTTTCCCAGCTCTTCATTTATTGTAATGAGGGTCTCTGATGTGAACACTGTTTCCAATGGCATTTCACCCTTAACTATTGAGGTATACATTGCTTCAGACTGTTCAACCATTGCTGCAAATTCATGACTATCATCTACCATTTCTGATATTATCATGCGGTTAAGACATTTGTCAACCAGAAGATGGCCACGGAATGCTCTCTGAACTGATTTGCCTGTCATCATATGGGCTACTGAGTTCTCCCCATAGACTACCCCTAGAATGTCCTTAAGTCCTGTACCGTCCATCAGTGTACCAATTGCTCCTAGCAAATTCATAAATGTGTGAAATCCTCCTAGGAGCAGGACAAAGGACTTGAGGTGACTGCACTGTGGTGAATCTAGGATTATCTCCGCTGCTTTCCAATATAGGGGTTGGTCAAATGTAACTACTGGGGCAAGGTGGTGTTTGGATGCCAGACCACAAATGAACTCCAGTGTTGACAGAATGCATGTTTTGTCTCCGGAGTACATGTCTATCATTGGTAAGTATCTCACTGAAGACTGCCCTGGATGTTCATCTCCCTTATGAACAGTGTTGTGCTAGTTACTGAAAAATAGTAACTCAGTTACTTTACTAGTTACTCATTTAAAAAGTAACTCCGTTACGTTACTAGTTACTTACACCCAAAAGTAATGCGTTACTGTGAAAAGTAACTATTTAGTTACTTGAAGAAGAAAAAAAATGCTCCCATGCAGCCAGATACAGATACTCAAAATCGGTTGATCAACTTGACAGTTTCCATTCACATCACTGAACTCTGCTAAGCAATGTGGTCTAGATAAACACAAATCTGACACAAACACAAATGTCCCGACGTAATAAGAAATGCACCGTGCCTAATTGCTCTGGGAGGTTGAGCGCAGGCACGTTTAGGTTGCGCGCATGCACGTTTAGGTTGCGCGCATGCACGTTTAGGTTGAGCGCATGCACATTCTAGGTTCTAGGTTGAAAATAAGTGCTTGAGGAACAGCCTTGATATCTGTCGCCGGAGCGTTTCATTATAACAGTCTTGCAACGTTGTTTAAGATATCAATCGTGCATTGCAACGTTAGAATAGTTAGGATATCAATTGTGCATGAAAGGACTATATTTATATTGTTTGATTAGTATTGATGAGATTCCCTGGCAGATTTGTAGTCAGAAATGCGTTGATCAACTTGAGTTTCCATTCATTTACATTCACATCACTGCACTCACCAGTGTCTGTCGAGATGTAAAGTTAGTCCTGCAGCCCCTTAAACATTTTCTTTGTTTCATTTCCATGTTGTACTGTATATTCTCTCTCCAAGTAGTTGAAAAAAGTTTTCCGTCCCATTTGCTGTGTGTCGCCTCGTATCATTCTACGCGGGTGGCGAGTGGATTTGGATGAGTCCTCGTAGTTAACGTTATACTCCAGTATCTTTGAGCCAAAACAAAAGAGAAATACGCGAGTAGCAGTAGCTGGGCGCTGCCATTATCAGTCAGGAATCTCAGGAATAGTAAACAAAACACGCCCCCAGCATAGCGTTTCCTCGCAGCCAGGCAGACAGGATATGAGGATAAATAATAATAATAATAATAATAATCACTACCGCTCGCTATCAATCTACGCCGTATATAACGCAAATAACGCAGTGACGAACCATTCAGTAATGTAAGTAGCGTTACTGAATTTGAAAAGTAATGCGTTAGAGTACTATTTATCGCAAAAAGTAACTTCGTTACTGTAATGCGTTACTTTGTAACGCGTTAGTCCCAACACTGCTTATGAATAATGTGCATCATCCCCTGCCAACCAGGTGCAGGCTGTTTGAAATTGAACGATAACTCCCAAAGCAGATCAACCATCTTGTTACATTCTGCGAGTCTTGGAAGTTCTTTAAATGTGGTGTCTCTGCAAAAGTGTTTGGCAAAGTGATAATCTATTATCACAACTTTTGACCTCTGCACAAGATTCAGTTCATTAATTCTGAACCTCGGAATCCTTTGGTCTGTCTTCTGTCCTGGTGTCAAGGCAGCTATCATGCCCATCCCATGAAATGTCCCTTTCCCATCAATTGTTAGAATATTATGATCTACATTGTCTGCAGCAAATAAGACGGTCGTGTTCAACACATCAATATCCTTACCAAGCATGTTTGGTGCAGTACAATTTGGGCGCCAGTTTGGACGCCATCTTGAAAATGATGCCTTTCCGGAAGGTGTATTTTCCTAGATTTTTAGTATGTTCACAAGCATGTCTAGAGGTACCAGAATCAAGTGAAAAATCATAGTTATATATTTTTTTCTATTGAGATATATAGCCATTTTAAGCTTGGTCTGCCGCCATTTTGGACGCCATCTTGAAAATTAAGCCTTTCTGGAAGGTGTATTTTCCTAGATTTTTAGTATGTTAGTGAACATGCCCAGAGGTACCAGAATCAGTTGAGAAATCCTTTGCACCATATTCTCAATTTGAGATATAGCCATTTTAATATCTCCACCGCCATCTGGGACGCCATCTTGGAAATGGCGGCTTTTGGTCGACTTTTAGTATGTTATTTAGCACGCCCAATACTATCGGAATCCATCGAAAAACCTTTTGTATAAATTTTTTTTGGGTTAAGTGCTTTTTTTTCATAGATTGACTCGCCTATGATATCAATCCCTGTCTCCTGAGCCGTTCAGCCATTGTGTGCCTGGTGCCAGTGTGTTAGGAATCCAGGTAAGAATGTTGAGTTCAAGTGTGGCACAGAAGAAGGAGACGGAGAGGGTGTTGCTCTTCTCGAATATGTGTTTTTTACCTGGGAATCGATACCGGTAGGCCTACCCAATGGTACCTTTTTTTCTGTACTTTACTCTCCCTCTCTGAAGTCTAAACTTCAGAAGACACAATCTAAAACCCCTTAACTCCCTCTCCCAAACCGATCTTGTATCTCAATGGGACTTCCTGGTTAATTTTTTTTTTATTGCGATATATATATTTTTTTGCGTTTTTATAATTGCATCATTCCAAATCGCCATTTCAATTAAAAATCGATTAATCGTGCAGCCCTACCCGGCACTGTCCAATATCTTATAAGTTTCCTTGTGTGCTTGTGACTCTGCAGCAATAGGGTATATCTGCAGAGCCACAGAGCCCAACGTCTGGGCGGGGCTTCGTGGCGTGGACGGGTTTGAGGCGGGGCTTCGTGGCGTGGACAAGTATTGTGGCCTGGACAAGTCTTTGCACTACTGCGCATGCGGATGAGGGGGGGGGGGGCTCTCTCGTTTGCTCTCTCTCTCTCTCTCTCTCTCTCTCTCTCTCTCTCTCTCTCTCTCTCTCTCTCTCGTTTACGACATACACAACTTTTGTCTTGTTTACATCAGGGTCCCCCATTTTCAATTCATCATAACATGACATACAGATTAGGGATGCACCGAAAATTCGGCTACCGAAAATTATCAGCCGAAAATGGTTAAAAAGGCTCTTTCGGCTTTCGGCCGAAAGGGTTTTAGCACCGAAAATATATGACCGAAAGTCAAATAACGTGTTGTTGTGATGACGTCATCAAAACGCGACTACATACATACCGGTAGCATGCGCAACATGTAACGTGAGCAGCTTGGCAGCTCTTCCTGCATTCTACAGCCTGTGAGTATTGATCAGCTCCGACGTTAACGGTACTGCTATCAGTAGTCTAGGAGCGAATTAGCTACGGAGCTAACAGTGTACCATCCATCTGCGACGCAACGGTGGCAGCAACAGTGGACATTGAGTAATGTTAACGTTATGACGAGTTCATACTACACTACACGAAAATGTAACGTTAACCGGAAAACCGGAAATGGAATGCGAGGACAGGAAGTCGTCATCAATCGTTGTAGTCTTTTAGTCTTAACAGTCTGGAATTAATGTATGCATTCAAAAGTGCTGAATAAATGTTTTATGGGCCCATAATAGTGATTATTAATATTATTTAAGTTAAGTTTAGCCATAATCATGTCTTTTGCCATAATCAGGTAGCTAAAAAAAAACATATATATATATTTATATTAATCATTTTCGGCCTTTCGGCATTCGGTTTTCGGCCAACTGTTTCCTATTTTCGGTATCGGTTTCGGCCAAGAATTTCCCATTCGGTGCATCCCTAATACAGATAGACAGTAATGTTACATCTAGACATTTATGACATACCAGATCTACAAATATACTAGACATTTATGACATACCAGATCTACAAATATACAGCACTGTTTGTGATACAAAAATAGTAGAGTATGTTACATCTAGACATTTATGACATACCAGATCTACAAAAATACTAGACATTTATGACATACCAGATCTACAAATATACAGCACTGTTTGTGATACAAAAATAGTAGAGTATATATAGTAATAATAGAGTATATACATTTGAGGGGGAATAAACTGTACATTGGAAGAGGTCTACAAATATACAGCACTGTTATTTACTCCTAAAAGCAACATTTGGTATACTATCTTCCCGGGCCCCAAGATGGCGTTTTAATACGATGCTGCTTAACAACAAGGAATTCATTACACAACTCAAAGAAGCTCTCACAGTATTCCTACGGGAGAATGCAAACGCGGTGCAAGACCCCAGAATAATATGGATGTCGGTAAAGGGTATGATCAAGGATTTCACGGATAGATTTTCCTCCATATTGCGCAAGAATCAATGCACAAAACTGTCTGAACTGGAAACGCTTTACTCAACGTTATTTAATTCTTTAAAATACAACAACTCAACTAGACTAGAAAATCAAGTTAACGTACTAAAAACAGAGATCAATGCCATATACAGACAAAAATCGGAAATGCAAATACGCAGCACAAGACAACAGCAGTACTCCCAAGGTTCTAAACCTAGTCACCTATTAGCCATGCGATTAAGAATTAATGCAAAATTTGCAGATATAACTGCCATTAGAAAACAACAAGTACTTGTAACAGACCCCAAAATAATAAACGATACATTCAAAGAATTCTACTCCGACTTATATAAATCAGAAACGACCTTTGATCAAAACAAATTGGACACATATCTTAATCAAATTATTCTCCCTAAACTTTCGGAGGACGACGCTAAACAGTTAGAAGCACCGATCACATTAGAGGAACTCAAGAAGGCCATATCCGAAATGAAAAATGGTAAGGCTCCTGGAAGAGACGGTATCCCATCAGAAATGTACCTTTCTTGTTGGGACATATTTGGACCCTTATTACTAAATATGATCTTATACTCAGTCAAGGAGGGGAGCTTCCATAAACACGACAATATTGCACTCATTTCAGTCCTTCTCAAAAAAGACAAAGACCCCACCGAGTGCGGTAGTTACAGACCCTTAAGCCTCCTCGGAACCGATGTCAAACTGTACTCTAAGGTATTAGCCATCAGATTACAAAAGCATATGACGTCTTTAGTTCATCCGGACCAAACTGGCTTCATAAGAGGTCGCCTGATCAATGATAACATAAGACGAATACTGCACGTACTAGATGCAGACAAAGAAGACACCATACCTAAGGCGATGCTGTCCCTGGATGCTATGAAAGCATTTGACAGGCTGGAATGGTCGTTTCTATGGGCAGTATTAGAAAGGATGGGGTTAGGAAAAGGATTCATTGATATGATTAAAGTATTATACAAAGACCCATCGGCCATGATTACAACAGGTACATTCATCTCCAAAATCTTTCCGGTATCACGCTCAGCCAGACAGGGTTGCCCTCTTAGTCCCGGACTATTCGATCTATCATTAGAGCCTTTAGCACAATATATAAGACAATCCCAATACATAGAACCAATCGTAATCAAGGGCACACAACATAAAATTTGTTTATATGCGGACGACGTAATATTGTTCATGCAAAGCCCCAACACCACATTGCCTCATCTACTCAAGTTGATAGAGAACTTTGGTGATTTATCGGGATTTAAAATAAATTGGCCGAAGTCGGCTTTCCTTCCACTTAACACCCATGCAAAAAAAGACACAACCCTCCCAGGTGAGATACCCATGGTAAAACATTTTAGATGCTTGGGTGTGGAAATATTTCCCACCATAAGACAAACGGTGAAGCACAATTACACAAAAATACAGAACAAAATCAAAGACGACCTGGACAGATGGGCAAAACTTAAAAACTCAGTACAGGCAAGGGTATCAATAGTTAAGATGGATGTACTACCAAGAATCAACTTCATCAGTTCAATGCTACCGTTACCCCCTCCAGAGGGTTACTGGAAAAGATTACACTCCTCCACATACAAATTTATTTGGAATAACAAACCACCTCGCATAAAAAGATCCACTGCACAGAGAAATAAAGCAGACGGTGGCTTGGCAGTTCCAGATTTTTTCCAATATTTTAAGGCATACACATTAAGACCATTGACAATATGGTTTGATCCCCAGGCATTGGCATCCTGGAGAAAATTGGAAGAAAACATAGTAGCCCCACATAGACTGAAGGACATAGCACACACTAAACTACCAATCAAGCACTGTGAGCGGAAATTTGGCCCCATAATTACCCATGCAATCCGGATATGGCGTGAAACACAAAAGAAATATCCTAACCCTCAAAAATGGCATAATCATACTCCCATATTCAATAACAATGCACTCTTAATGGAAAAACGTCCTATAAGATTCCCTATATGGGAAGAGCAAGGCATACACTCATTAGGGGATATTTTTAATAACCAGGGTTTTTGTAGTTATGGAGAAATATGCACAAAGTTTAACCTCACCGAGTCCACATGGCTTTTTTACATACAGTTACGCCTATGTTTGAGGTCTCATGGTGTTCCATTAGACATACCAGTTGAACACCACAGATACCACAAATTCTTCTATGAAAGAGATACATTGAGAGGTTTTGTATCAGGTTTTTATTATCAATTACTAACGTCCTCGTATGAAACCCTCCAACTAGACTCTGTCTGGAGGAGGGATATACCAGACCTGGAAAGTGACTTTGATTGGCAAGAAGCATGGGCAAATGTCCATCTTACATCAAGGAACCCGGACCATCAACAAATCAATCTTAACTATATTCACAGGACATACTTGACTCCTGTAAGACTGAACAGAATGGGCCTTAAACAAGACTCAAAATGCTCCCAATGTACAAATGGAGACGAAGGGACATTTATGCACATGTATTGGGACTGCCCACCAGTTAAGACATTCTGGAAAGATGTGACCCATCAATTATCAAAACTCGTATCTTGGAATATACCAGTACACCCCTCTGTATTACTATTGAATGATGTTTTTGAGTTTGCAGTAAATCCACAGCTAAAGAGATTGGTTTTATCGGGTATCACAGTAGCTAAAAAAACTGATCGCATCACGCTGGTTTCAACCGGAAAAAATGTGCAGGAAGGTTTGGTCTCTTACATATCTCGATGTGATTTATCAAGAAATATCTACAGCAAGAATTCTGGGTCTCAACGAATCCAAAATGTCAATGTGGTTAGAAGTGGTGGAGAGAATAAAAGCTAGCTTATAATGGTAGTGTCTGGTTAGAGTGAGGGATAATGGAGGTACTATCCAAGGAGGGGTCCGGGAGGGGGGGGTTCGAGCTGGAGCATATGTGTGTAGGGTTTTAGAAAATAGGTATTAGGGGTATATCCTGTATAAGGCATTTGTATAATTGGTAATTTCGTTGGATATACACTATATACGTTAAAATATTACTATAGACTTTTTTTTTGTTTTCTGTTTCTGTACTTGCATGTCATTTTAGCCACCTTGTCTGTTAGTTTCATTATGATTATGTGTTGAGTACTGACTTTTAATAATTTTTGTTTTGCAATAATAAAAAAAAATATATATATATATATATACAGCACTGTTTGTGATACAAAAATAGTAGAGTATATATAGTAATAATAGAGTATATACATTTGAGGGGGAATAAACTGTACATATACAGCACTGTTTGTGATAAAAAAAATAGTAGAGTAGATTAAGTAGATTAACCTGGCACACAACATACTTGTTCACATGTCCTTTTTCTTTCACTCTAAAGGAAATATGTCTCACATACAGTAGACCCCCCAGTACTTTGTGGAGACGAAGATGATGAGTACCAGTCTTCTCCTCAGACATATAAAATCAGTTTTAGACAGAGGTTTAGACAGATGATGTTTTATGCTTTCCCATTAGGGGTGTAAAGGTACACATATCCGTACCGAACCGTTTCAGTGTGTAACGTACCGAACGGTATGTTAACCACTAATGATTGGGACGGTCAGGTGGCGTAGCGGAGATTGTGCTCGTCACCAATGCAAGAGGCTGCGGCCAGTCATTCAAAAGAAGTGTCCGATATGTAAGATTACCATGAACACCAGAAATCTGAAGAAACACATCGAAAGGAAACACACAGGTCAAACGCATGACATAACAGCAAGGCATCACCTTACCAGTGAGTGCATAGATTCAAAGAATAGAATGTTCATAGTATTCAAGTCATTCCAGGGGGTGAGTACTCCACTGCATGTCGTGCAAAAATTTTGGGTGGAAAACATTGATGTTGGTTGTGAGTCACAGGAGTGCCAAAAAAATATGAAGTTAGCATGGCTGAGTGGATTCAACTCCTTCAAGTGTATACATCTGAGGTCACTTGACTACTGCACATCCAACGCTCCCATTGAAGTGCTAGCCGAAGAAACGCTCTCTAGGATGGTGAAAGAAAAATGGTTTGGTGAAGATAAGAAGAAGGACTGCCTTAATCATCAAAGCCGTAGCCCAATATGTACCACTTTCTGTTTTTTCTAAAATTGCAATCCCTCCGTCAAAGAAGTACATTTCCGTATATGAGCCCAAAGCTTCATGGTACAGCCGGCTTGGAAGAGTCATGGTTGTGTACGATACCAAGATCAATACGTGGCACTGTCCATGCGCCAAACCCAAAAAGTCATGTATCCACAAGTACATAGCAAAATGGCACTTGTTTCAAACGGACAGTCAATTGTTCAGGACAGCCAGAAGCACAGAGTTGGATCCAAGCACTATACCACCACATGCATCACAGAATGAAGGTGATTGTGACATGTACTATCCACCGAAAGACAAACTGCAGAGCATGGTTGAGTACATGCAGGAAAAAAAGATGATCCCCGCTGTGCTCCCAGAAAACTTGAGGCTTCCTTCAGTGGAAACTGTTTATCCACCATGCCTAGTTCCTGAGGAGATGATGTGCCAGCGATGCCCAGACAATGTGCCCCTCTCAGATCCTGTCCTTATTACTACAAAGGCCAAAATCCTGACTAGCACCAAAATTATTCAAGGTATTTTGATTATGATATTGAAATGTACAGTGTTAATTTAATCAACCATGTGAGAAAGTACTGTATCAAGTGTAATGCTGCATATTTCCATCTCTAGATGTTTCCACCTACTACAAATACTGCAAACAATGTAGAATGCATTACCGTTACCAGGAATGGAAAGATGGTCTACACAACTTCAACGACAGTGTTCTCCTTGATCTACCCTTGTGCCTTTTCTTGAGGAATATGTTACAGGTTAGAAACTGTGGCTCAACAACTTACAGTACTGTATATTTGAATACCGTATATGTCACATGTATCGGTACTAAATACCTGTATGTCCCTATGTCGATATGAATTGAAAATGGGGGACCCTGATGTAAACAAGACAAACATCTTTCTCTGGTCTGCATCCCCTTAACAATTGTGTGTATTGAGCCGTACTGTATTGTACCCATTCTGCAATCTGTTAAAATAAAGTTTTCATTCACACTCAAATCTGTGTTCATTTTTTATTTTGCATACTAATGTTCTGTGTCTTGAGTCGTACTTGTATTGAAAAACTGATTTTATATGTCTGAGGAGAAGACTGGTACTCATCATCTTCGTCTCCACAAAGTACTGGGGGGTCTACTGTATGTGAGACATATTTCCTTTAGAGTGAAAGAAAAATGACATGTGAACAAGTATGTTGTGTGCCAGGTTAATGTACTTGTTACAAAGGATCAGATTAAACCGAATATATATATTTATTTATTGATATATATTGCATAGTATTTGTATATCGTTTGATATCCCTTGTATATTCCTTGTACATATACACGGAATATCCCTTTAGCCCAGACCATAATATTTCATTCTCCTATTGGACAGCGGTCCACCGGCGCCAGGGACCAGCCTCCAGAGTCAGGTTCAAAGTCACCGTCAAGACATGTCTGGACATGCCCGGCCTTGCCCAGGGATACGCGACAGAAATGAGATTGGCACTAGTTTGTTCACCGTGCATATAAATACGGCGCAGGTGAATACAGAAGCACTTAGTCTTAGTCTTACTTAGTCAGAAGTCAAGAGTTACCCTATAAGTTGAAGCCTCACCCACGATACAACGTGCGGTGAAGTATGGCCTGTTTTGGCCCCAGAATAGAGCATTGAGACCGCGTGCGAATTAATAACTGAATTGTCAGAGTTTGGCGCTATACTGTCGAGTGCGACATATTTCTATTAAGTCAGTGATAGTCTATTTGTGTATAGTGTATCGTGCGGCTAAAGTTCTACAGTGACCAGCATCCCCAACGCTTCCTCGTATTAGCTAGAGTTCTTATCCAGGCTGGGCTGCTTTCATGGCGCTTTCACCCGAGGAGACCTAGACGAGAACCGTGTGGACATGTACACTGGATTAATCTACCCGACGACTACATAGCCCTTTGCGGCTGGAATATATTTGCTTTGGTCCCGTGATTTATGGAGCGGAGAATCGCAGACGCCTGCACGTGTTGGATTTACCCCGCTAGGAGCCAAGTCGAGTCGGCGCCTCAGAGAGCCTGAGGCCGGCTAGCTTTCTTCACTGTGGAGCTACAGTCTACGGAGAACAGCTGTATTCGTCTGTGGATCAAGAGGCTATTGCACCGTCTCCTGTACCTGGAGTCTCCTTAGTCATCGTTGACCAGACTCTCTACTACCGACAGATCTTCTACCCCTGCTGGCTTACAACCAGGGGGACCCTTCCAGTATCTCCCGCTATATTACTAGTGTACCATAGATATAATTCCCTAAGATTCAGGTTGTATAATTACCTCCTGCGTAACCAGAGAATGGACATTCATTGTTGATTTGCCTACGCACATTCCTTTGCCTTACAAGTGCATTCAAAGTATATCGAGAAGTATTATGTACCTTTTGCTGCAATAAATACTTAAAGACAACTTTGATTGGAACCGGTTCATTGTGGGAAGTGTTCATTATATTTATATATCATGTACTGTATGGCCAGTAATTAAAGTACATAAAGCGGTAGTGGTTTAATGATACCATACTTATCAATACAGTCAGGGAATTGTACCCCTCAGTTACAATTGGTCCTTCGAGCCGGAGGGTAACTAGTGTAATATTAATATAGTGGTATTAATATTGACATGGCCTATGATGAACACTCCACAAAACGGTTCTCCTAAAGTAGATCGCCCGCAGCGTAGACGGCAGACACCTCAGTACTTAGAGGATTACGTTGCCAATATACTACCTAGCCTTCTACAGACGGTAAACGCGGAAAAAGTAGATAGTAAAATTATGTCCGACCCTATCGCCCAGGCTACCCCGCCAATAGAGGCCCTAGTGGGTTCTAACGTAACTGACCAAGCTCACGGTAGGGACCAGGAGGGACCTGACACGACTTTACCCCCCGCCAAGACCGAAGAAGTAGTCCCCGGAGAGCTCCAGGATAAAGACAGCTCTCCAGGGATGGAACTCTACCCGCTACAAGAAGAGGAGAGCACCCCGGAGATGGATCTCCAGGACTCGCCACAGGAGAACAGATCTCCAACGAGTACTGCCGGGAGCCGATCGCCTCGACCGGCGTCTTCCCCCAGCGAAGCGGACAAGATGCTGGCACAGGCACTCATCGCCACCCTGGCAGCCTCCACCGAACGCGATCGACTTCAAGCGCAACAGACGCGCGAGCGCGAACATTCTGCAGCCGAGCGAGAGCGCTTCCAGGCGCAACAAAGGAGTGAAGACGACCGCATAAGACTGGAGACCAGACGCCTTCAGACGGAAGAGAACATTGAAAGAAGCCGCGCCGATGCACAGCACGCCGCCGCCAATGCACAGCGCGACGTCGCAAATGCACAGCTCCACGCCGCCCATGCCAGCGCCAATGCCCAGCGCGACGCCGCCAACGCACAGCGCGACGCCAGCGCCAATGCGCAGCGCGACGCCGCCAATGCCCAGCGCGAAGCAGCGCGCGACGCAGCCCATGCCCAGCGCGAGGCAGAGCGCGACCGGCTGCAGGCGCAGCTGATGGACAAATTGGTTGCCATGGCGACACCCCCTCTCTCCGCACGGAGCTCCCGGAGATCGTCACGACAAGGGTCTAGGACGCATTCCCCTACCCGACCAAGCGACCCGGGACCCCGCCAACAGGAGGATCCTGTCCACGTCTCCGAACCCCCTTCCCGGCCGGTCCATACGAGACCCAGCAACAGGGAAGAACCGGACCACGCCGAGAGACTGAACAGAAGACTCCAGGTCCTAGCAGAGGAAGAGGAGGAGGAAGAGGAGGAATGTCAAGCCGACCAGCAGCAACGTGCTCTGGACCAGGAGGCCCAGTACAGCCCCGACCAGCAGCAACGTACTCTGGACCAGGAGGTCCAGTACAGCCCAGACGTCAGCCCAGAGGCACTGCGCTACAAACCCCCGACTCAACTCACGGGTGAGTTTGACGCACCGCCAGCCCAGAGGAACAGCACCTGGGTACCCGGCCCTTGGTACCCACCAAGTACCAGCCCAAGACGACACGTAAGAGGAGACTCGCCTAGGAGGCCTCTCCCCCAACGCTCACCGATGTGCCAGTCATCCATGGCATCGTACCTTGGCACACCGACGTTCCCGGACTTCACACACGAGAACAGAGCACAGTACACAGAGCTACGAATGTGCTTAGAGACAATGATGTCCGATGTAGTTGATGAACCGTACAAATATGCTATCCTACTGAAGCACCTCAAGGTGCCCCCGAGCGCACAATATAGCGCTGGCCTATGCCACCTCTACTACCCCATACACCGCGGCTCTAGCAGCACTCGACCAAAGATATGGACGCATATGGGACTACGTAATACAAGAGATAAGGCATATTGACCGCCTACCCCCAGCCACAGACAATCGCTCACTAGATGACCTGTCTATCAAGGTACAATCCCTGGTAGGGATGCTGGGGGCGCAAAGAGAAAAGGGTATGCACGAACTGTACGCGAACTCTAATGTCGAGAGGATTTTAGAGAAGCTTCCGCCCGCCCGACAAGAGCGCTTCAGGCGGCAAAGAGACCACCGTGATCCTAACGGTCCCGAGCCATCCCTCCTAGACCTAGCCGACTTCCTGGCGAGAGAAGTCAACAGCCTACGGTTGGATACGTTCATGCGGAGCACACCAAGCTCCAGAGAGGGACCTAGGAGAGCAAACGATGGCCGCAGATTGGTGACCGTCATGCACCAATCAGAATCAGTACCGAGCAGCAAGAACCACAACACCCCCTCGACGAAAGAGGACCAGTGGAAGATTGAGTGCCAGTACTGTGAGGGAGAACATCGGCTGTACCAATGCGACACTTTCGGGAAGCTGACCGCGGACGAGGTGAGTCAGTGGATCAAGGACCACCGCCGCTGCTTCCGCTGCGCGCGCAGCCACCTAGCAGCTGAGTGCCGCTTGAAGAAGAAGTGCAGCAGGTGCGGTGGCACCCACTTGGAGGTCCTGCATGACATCAACAGGCGTCAGACAGGACAACAGAGTGGGCCCGTCGCGGTAATGTACCATGCCGAGGCGGTGGCACCAGTACCGAAGAGCCACCAGACCGCTCCCTACTGTACCTACTGCGACGGCGGACACTGGCTGGCACAGTGCGCCGAATATAAGACACTGAACCCCGTCCAAGTTGACCAGTGGCGTGAGGCGGCCCAGGCGGGCACCGCTTACCGCGCAGGGGCGGCCCAGGCGGGCGCCGCTTACCGCGCAGCGCGGTGCGGAGCCCACCAGAAGATCCAAGGCAACCGACCAACAGGAGTGCTCCACATTGACCAGCATAGCGGGACCCCCCGAGTGCTCCTCAAAGTGGTCAGAGTGCTCCTGAGTCACGAGGACAAGGTCCTGGACACTTACGCCGTCCTGGACGATGGGTCTGAAAAGACTCTCCTCCTCGCTTCCGCAGCAGCCCAGTTGGGCCTGCGGGGTGTCAAAGATACCATGACCATACGCACCATCAGAAGGGACCAGAAGACCATAAAAGGTGAAAAGGTCTCCTTCAAGATAGCAGCGGTGGACCAGCCCGAGAAGCAGTATAGTATAACCAACGTCTTCACCAGCCACGACATAGGCTTGACTCAGTACACCTACCCCATCCCACAGCTGATGGCTAAGTATGTGCACCTACATCAACTACCTATACCGCTTATCGACGGCGCCACACCGACCCTGCTCATCGGCTCCGACCACGCGGACCTCATTCTCCCAATTGAGGCGGCCCACATCGGACCCAAAGGATGCCCAGTCGCGGTTCAGACCCGACTGGGATGGACGCTCCAGGGCCCCCTCTACGGACTTGACAGTCAACCCACGTCTACACGCTGCCTACACACAAAGGCGAGCGACACCGGCCACTCCCTCGTACAGCAGAGGCTATTGACATTAAGCGAGAGGCCCGTGAGAGAACCGTGGGCACCAGAGGGAGTTCGGAACTCCACCCCCCTCAGCTGCGCTCCAGACGTAGCTGACCTCGAACCTAGCACCCCAAGCGACTCCTTGATGGGGCGGCCGGGACCGGCCCCTCCTCAGACGGGGTACAGAGCAAACAAGAGAAACAGACGGAGGAGGAGGAGGCACAGCCAAGCACAGATCAAAGCAGTCTCAGGCCCGCTTCCTCCTAAGCCCCCCTTCATCCCGTCCAGTCGTCATGACCATAGACCAGTCACTACCCCGAGCTGCGTGGCCGGCCGGCCGCGTAAGCAAAGTGACCACTGGTACCGACGGAAGGGTCAGAGCGGCAGAATTGCTCGTCCAAGGGCGGACCTACAACAGACCCGTGGCGAGGCTGATAGAGTCGCCAAGGCTCCCCGACTCGCTTAATGACGACCATGACCCCATGACTTTGTGAACTGCCCGACCCCTCACAACAGACATTGAGTAGTGGACAGTGCGGTTAATCTGTCTCTGCTTAGCTAATTAGGTGGGACTAATTAGGGGGCGGCTGTTACAAAGGATCAGATTAAACCGAATATATATATTTATTTATTGATATATATTGCATAGTATTTGTATATCGTTTGATATCCCTTGTATATTCCTTGTACATATACACGGAATATCCCTTTAGCCCAGACCATAATATTTCATTCTCCTATTGGACAGCGGTCCACCGGCGCCAGGGACCAGCCTCCAGAGTCAGGTTCAAAGTCACCGTCAAGACATGTCTGGACATGCCCGGCCTTGCCCAGGGATACGCGACAGAAATGAGATTGGCACTAGTTTGTTCACCGTGCATATAAATACGGCGCAGGTGAATACAGAAGCACTTAGTCTTAGTCTTACTTAGTCAGAAGTCAAGAGTTACCCTATAAGTTGAAGCCTCACCCACGATACAACGTGCGGTGAAGTATGGCCTGTTTTGGCCCCAGAATAGAGCATTGAGACCGCGTGCGAATTAATAACTGAATTGTCAGAGTTTGGCGCTATACTGTCGAGTGCGACATATTTCTATTAAGTCAGTGATAGTCTATTTGTGTATAGTGTATCGTGCGGCTAAAATTCTACAGTGACCAGCATCCCCAACGCTTCCTCGTATTAGCTAGAGTTCTTATCCAGGCTGGGCTGCTTTCATGGCGCTTTCACCCGAGGAGACCTAGACGAGAACCGTGTGGACATGTACACTGGATTAATCTACCCGACGACTACATAGCCCTTTGCGGCTGGAATATATTTGCTTTGGTCCCGTGATTTATGGAGCGGAGAATCGCCGACGCCTGCACGTGTTGGATTTACCCCGCTAGGAGCCAAGTCGAGTCGGCGCCTCAGAGAGCCTGAGGCCGGCTAGCTTTCTTCACTGTGGAGCTACAGTCTACGGAGAACAGCTGTATTCGTCTGTGGATCAAGAGGCTATTGCACCGTCTCCTGTACCTGGAGTCTCCTTAGTCATCGTTGACCAGACTCTCTACTACCGACAGATCTTCTACCCCTGCTGGCTTACAACCAGGGGGACCCTTCCAGTATCTCCCGCTATATTACTAGTGTACCATAGATATAATTCCCTAAGATTCAGGTTGTATAATTACCTCCTGCGTAACCAGAGAATGGACATTCATTGTTGATTTGCCTACGCACATTCCTTTGCCTTACAAGTGCATTCAAAGTATATCGAGAAGTATTATGTACCTTTTGCTGCAATAAATACTTAAAGACAACTTTGATTGGAACCGGTTCATTGTGGGAAGTGTTCATTATATTTATATATCATGTACTGTATGGCCAGTAATTAAAGTACATAAAGCGGTAGTGGTTTAATGATACCATACTTATCAATACAGTCAGGGAATTGTACCCCTCAGTTACAGTACTCTACTATTTTTGTATCACAAACAGTGCTGTATATGTACAGTTTATTCCCCCTCAAATGTATATACTCTATTATTACTATATATACTCTACTATTTTTGTATCACAAACAGTGCTGTATATTTGTAGACCTCTTCCAATGTACAGTTTATTCCCCCTCAAATGTATATACTCTATTATTACTATATATCCTCTACTATTTTTGTATCACAGACAGTGCTGTATATTTGTAGACCTCTTCCAATGTACAGTTTATTCCCCCTCAAATGTATATACTCTATTATTACTATATATACTCTACTATTTTTGTATCACAGACAGTGCTGTATATTTGTAGATCTGGTATGTCATAAATGTCTAGTATATTTGTAGATCTGGTATGTCATAAATGTCTAGATGTAACATTACTGTCTATCTGTATGTCATGTTATGATGAATTGAAAATGGGGGACCCTGATGTAAACAAGACGAAAGTTGTGTATGTCGTAAACGAGAGAGAGAGAGAGAGAGAGAGAGAGAGAGAGAGAGAGAGAGAGAGAGAGAACATTGTTAGAAACACTACACTTAAACACTTCTTGAGGCACAGTCAGAACTGCATTTTGGGTCAACAGGCTGTCATCTTGGGCACTTTCTGTTTTATCAATGAGTGGTTTTATCAACCACTCTTTAGAAGGGGTATGGGGTGCAATTGTCTCCACAGACTCTTCATTGAGATCAGTGTGAGACTGAGAGACTTGGTTTTGAGAGGAAGTGGGCCGCACATGTCGGCTTCCACCAGCAGGGGCAGCACATCTTGCTTTAGCTTGGCCACTGGTCCATCTCTTCTTCTCCATCCTCTTCCTCATCCTCCTCATCACCATCCTCCTCTTTGTTTTCATCATCGTCGTCCTCTTCTTCAACCTTGACAACCTAGGATGGCTTAGAGTAGACGACAGAGTACAGCAACTTGCAATGGGCCTGGTCTACAAGATACACTACACGACCAAGGTACCCATGTACATGTCAAAATACTTCCCAAAGGTCAGTGAATACCACGATCACAACACCAGAGGGAGCTCCACGAATCATGTTAAACCCAGATTCGGCTCAAACAAGGGACTAAACACGTTTCGCAATTATGCCACATCAATGTGGAACGCCCTACCCAAAGCTGTAAAGGAATGTGAATCACTACCCACTTTCAAAACCACTCTCAAAGAACACCTACGGGAGACTGCAATTCGAAACTGGCCCCTGTAAATGTCTAACCCAACCCCCTCCAATGTACAGTAAATGACCAAGTATGGTTTTGTCAATATTCCAATGTACAGTTTTGCTTGTACAGTTGTACAGTGTCCCCCACCCACCCCTCCTACTCCTAATTTTTTTTTAATCTCAATTCCATAAGAACGTAGAATACACATTTACAGACTTTTTTTAATATGGTCCATTTGCATGTTCTTGGTATCTGATTCTAGGGACATCTATGGATCTCAGGGAATGTATTCCCAGTGTCAGAAACACTGGGCTAGATCCACAAAGAATGGATTGCAAGTTGCACCCTTACTTACAATTCATTATGAATTGAAAATGGGGGACCCTGATGTAAACAAGATGAAAGTCTTTCTCTGGTCTGCATCCCCTTAACAATTGTGTGTATTGAGCCATACTGTATTGTACCCATTCTGCAATCTTAATAAAATGTTCATTCAATCAATCAGTGATTGATTGAATGACATTTTTAGTAAATTGTAATGAACCAAATGAGAATATCAATACAATTTTTTTTTATCTTTGACTGTGAATAACACCATGCTCAAATTGACCAGACCTGAAAAATCTAAGCAAATTAATAGATGGAAGATGATTAAACAGAAGGTTTTGTAGATACAGTACTGAATTCTGCCATTCGGACACATGCAATTTGAAATATGATTATAGAATATAGAATATCAGGCATAAAATGGTTATGCAATTAAAATGTGATTAATTAGATTAATTAATTACAAATCCTGTAATTAATTAGATACATTTTTTTAATCGCCTGACAGCACTAGTATGTATATATATATATATATATATATATATATATATATATATATATATATATATATATAAATACATATAAACATATAAATATTTAAAATCCAAACCCTAGTCTGAATTCCTCTTTTGTTCTTGCATGTCCTTCCTTATTGCACTAGAAGAAATGGTGTCACTAGATACTCTAGCAGCCCATTGAAACCGGGAAACACATTTGTGTGTATATGCAGGCTATATAATGCATTATTAGCAGGCGTTTTAGGTCTAAATGGGCTAGACAAGAATCATTCACTCAACAATGACATCAATAACAATACTAGACATTAAAGCATCACGTTAGAGCACATCAGAACATCTCTGTGCATTCAGTGGAAAGCTATCCGCCTGCAAGCTAGTCTAACTTAGCACAAATGAATGGAAGTGGATACGGACCAGCTAGCCTAGCTGTTGGCCAAAAACACCTCTCCCGGAGTACATCACTGTTGACTCGCTGCCTCGACCCTTGAAGTGCAGAGGAGAAGTCAGCGAGGGCATGTTAAAGGACTAATGAGGACGTGAGGACGTTCAGCTTCAACATCTAAAACCCTTCTTCAAGTAGCATCAGCACACTAACGATTCCTCATTACATTACATGACTGGCTTAGGTGTTGGTGTGAATGCCATCTTGACCCGAGGCTTGCGTTTCCAGCTGGCGAACAGTGAAAACTTGCTTGCCTGCTTGGGGTCCCAGCAAGGGTCAGTGCAACAGTTAGTATTGGTGTACAGAGGTCTGTTGTAGTGAGCTAATGTAACTCTATACCACAGTCCTCTCCACTGACAGAAACAGGAAACGCGGTGTGAGGAGAATGCAGGCATGCATGCTTAACATTTCTTTGCTCTTTCAGCCTAGTCCTATTTGCTACTTTCACGTTTCATTGAATGAATGAAAGTATAAAAACAAAAATATATCTGTTCATTTGACATATACAAAAGATAATAAAAAAAAGACAACAAAAAGAGAAACGGATAAACAAATCATAGTTTACCCTGTTCGAAAAAGGAGTAGGAAGAAGTATACACTTTTATTTTATTTTTTATTCCTACACCTTTTTAACTCAAATTATATAATTCTATTCTATTGTTAATTATGTATAAATGCTGTATCTCTATACAATCCAATACATTTATATATAAATATATAATATATATACTAAATAAATACCATATGATATACATCATTTCTTCAATTTTTTATTTACATTTTACACATACTCTCAATCAACACACTTCCTCTTCCAGATACCCATTTAAGAAAGAAATGTGTACCGGTACATCTTTTTAAACTGATTTATGTTTGTACTCCACCCCACAGATTTACATGCACACACTATTCATTTAGGTTCTGACACTGAGTTTAGCTGAGAAGTTTAGCTCTCCTCTCAGATTATAGCCACCTTTCCCTGAACATTTTTTGTATATTTTTTGGCAACAGGTTATTTCTGGCTTTGTACATGATTTGTGATGTTTTAAATTTGACCAGATCCATACATTTCAAGGTGTTTGATTTAAGAAACAGTGGGTTTGTGTGTTCTATATATCCTACCTTGTTTATTGTCCTTATTGCTCTTTTCTGTAATATGCATATTGGCTGTAGGGTGCACTTGTACTTATTTCCCCAGACATCCACACAGTTAAGACAGATACGGTCAAAACAGTGAACATTCCTTTCACACCAAATGGTATATCGATTTGTTTTCTCTCCGTTCCTCCATCCATCCTTTTACAGTTTTGAAAGACACCCTGGCTCTCATCGAGAGGCAGTCCAGAGCCTTGGAGACCCACACGGAGCACCTCTTCTCCTCCATCCTGTCTGCTATGGACAGCCTGACGGGTCAGGCCAGAGGACCAGAGCCCAGAGGGGGGCTGGAGACCGGGGCAGGATACCTGGAGACGGCGGAGGTCCAGAGGGCAATGTTGTGAAAACAATATTCATGGTATGTATTCAGGCATATAATGTCATACTGAATGTACAGGCATGACATATTTGATGCAGTTTATGTGGGAAAATCTGAACCAATTTTGAGAATACACACCACAAAATTAGATGAGGGCATGTTCAACATCCTGATTTAGTTTGACGAGCTATTGTAATGTTCAATTAACGTTAATGTTAGGTTAAGGGTAGGGTATGGTAGAGCTAAGGTAAGGGTTAAGTTTAGGATTACGGTTAGGGTGAGGGTTAGTTAAAGAATGAATGTACATCTATGTAATCTCCCCATATTTCACCCAAACATAAGTATGTGTGGGGGAGGGGGGGCGGGTGGTCCTGGTCACATTCCTAATGTAGCTATAGCTCCCTCTAGTGACACAGGATGGTTTCAATCATTCATTGCCTGGGATAACCTAATGTTCACTCCTCTTGTTTCGATAAGAGTTGAAGTTTGGACTCCCTCACTATGTTGGGAGTGAAGAACTGAGTTTAACCCTTAATGTTGGTTGAACTGTACTTTTAATCATCTCCCAACTCCTTCCTACTCGGAGTTAATCCATAATCTGGCCAGACTGATTGATTGATTGAAAATTGTATTAACAGATTGCAGAATGGGTACAATACAGTATAGCTCAATACACACAATTGTTAAGGGGATGCAGACCAGAGAAAGACTTTCGTCTTGTTTACATCAGGGTCCCCCATTTTCAATTCATCATAACATATATGACATACATGACATACAGATAGACAGTACTGCTACATCTAGACATTTATGACATACCAGATCTACAAATACAGTACTGTTTGTGATACAAAAAGAGTCTAAAAAAGAGAGTATATACATTTGAGGGGGAAGAAACTGTACATTGGAGGAGGTTGGGTAGGTGGGATGGGGTTGGGTTGGGTAGGTGGGGGGGGGGAACTACATTGGAGGTGGTTGGGTGGGTGGGGGGGGGGGGGGGGTTGGGTAGGCGGGTGGGGGGGGAACTGTACATTGGAGGGGGTTGGGTTAGGACATTTACAGGGGCCAGTTTCGAATTGCAGTCTCCCGTAGGTGCTCTTTGAGAGTGGTTTTGAAAGTGGGTAGTGATTCACATTCCTTTACAGCTGTGGGTAGGGCATTCCACATTGATGTGGCATAATTGCGAAACGTGTTTAGTCCCTTGTTTGAGCCAAATCTGGGTTTAACATGATTTGTGGAGCTCCATCTGGTGTTGTGGGCATGGTACTCACTGACCTTTGGGAAGTATTTCGACATGTACATGGGTACCTGTGTGGTGTAGTGTATCTTGTAGACCAGGCCCATTGCAAGTTGCTGTACTCTGTCGTCTACTCTAAGCCATCCTAGGTTGTCAAAGTGGGCAGGGGTGAGGTGGACCATGGTTGATGCATGACCTGAAGAGGTTAAACAAAACCAAAACATAGATTTTTGAACCACCTCAAAATGATGAGGATGGTTTCACTTAGCACATACTCTCACACGTTTGCAGCTGGGAATGATGATGATGATCAGTTAGAGATGCTCTTACTACTAATAAACAGTATCAGGCAAACCCGTAACTGTTAACCCATCAATTTCTAGCTAGTACCGTTTGTTTGCCATTAAATAAGAGCGGATAAAACATCATCATCACCATCAACACATTTAATAAGAGCTGATAAAACATCATCACCATCAACACACTATCACTGAAAATATATTTTGTTTATGTTCCAGGGATGGACGTTATGGTGGAGCAGATGATGACATGGAAATAACCTTGACCACAATGAGAACCATGACTGTTGTCTTGTCCATATGTTGTGCTTTTGTTTTGGTGAAGAGCTTTCAGAATGTGTCTCTGAAGAATTTATGTTTGCCTCATGAAGTATGAAGTTTACTTGTGCTTTTGTTTTGGTGAAGAGCTTTCAGAATGTGTCTCTGAAGAATTTATGTTTGCCTCATGAAGTATGAAGTTTACTTGTTTTTTGCTGAACAACACTAGTAGTAACCTAATGCACTTTTGCTACAGATACCATTAGTATTATACTGTATATATATTTTCTAAGACTTCAGTTCAGCCCTTTTCGATCATTTGTTTTTAACATTTTGAATGTAACATGCTCACATATTTTAAGTAGCTGTGTTTTCTGTCAGCCATTTGTAGAGAAATCCTTTTTGTCTCTGCAAACAGAGACAGGAAATCCTGCTTGTCCTAATCCATGGCCAAAATACCCACTTCTTTCTACCTACACATGCAAGGTTTTGTCCATCTTCGAAGTCAAATACACACAACTGCATTACATGCACTCCATGTAATCAGGTATTATGTGGTATGGCATTAATCTGACGGCAGCTTAAACCAGATGGGCAGCTAAACACAGGATGTGGCTACTGGCTACTTCACTTAGAATCACCAGCAAGGGACAACTCACTCCCCAGCACTGTCTCCTGATTGATCTCCTGATCTGTCATGAATACAGGGCATTCTTACCTACTTTTGAGGAGTATTCATATTAAAAGTGCATTTAAACATAACCACAGCCTTAAATTAGATGCTTTTTGTGACGTTTAACAGGTACAACATCAGTGACAATTTTATAGAACTGCTTCAACCACTTAAAATAAGAAGGCTTTGTACCTGAAAGGCTCAACCCTTTTTATAATATTGTAATTGTCTCACATTCACACATTAAACCTGGTTAGAATAATAATCTTGCCTCTTCTTGTCTATGTGTGCCCCATAGCTCTCCCTTCAACAGAGTTCTATGTGGCTCAGGTTCTACTAAATGCTGAGTTATCAGGAATATAGAGGCCGGAGATTCGTAGGATTTCCTGTAGGATTCTGCTGACTTGTTTGCACTGGAAACTAGGCCACGCATTAGCTGCTTAGGCTCCCGGTTGAGGTTAAAGGACTAGACCAGTGCTTTTGACATGTGGGTTCCAAGTCATTCTTGCCTTCATACAATTTCTTTTTACTGTTACTAGGAACATTATTTTCTGCCGATTCACCACTGCAGCCAGAAGCTTCCAGTGTATCTGATTCACCACTGCCAGCGGCTTCCAGTGTATCTGAAAATGCATCTTAAAACACCACATAAACGTCACATTTGTCTAAAATGCCATGCTAGCATCTTCTGTGTCACTCCCTTTCTGAAAGGTTTTGTCATCGTGATACAATACAGACTGAGGAAGTGTCCTTTTTAGACACTGTTTCACAATAGAGCAGCTTTTCAGGGAAACAAATGCACCTCAGATGTTAGCAGGGCATTCTAGTCAGATGTACTGACTTTCATGGGTTTATAAATGCAGACCTACAAAGTACAAATCTTGCAGGTCCAACTATTTTAGTTAGTATATTTGTTTCTCTGGCCGAACTAACGTTAACGTTATTAATCCTGCGGCCGCACTTTATTTAAAAACAGACGATCAATGGAAAATTAATACCCATGCTGTTTGGTCCTTGTGCAAGACTAGAAAGTGGGGATCTTTGATAAAACACCTGCTATCAGAAGAATAGACTGTCAGAAAAAAAGTTAAAACTTTGACTTTTTAGTACTTAAGTAGATTTAAAAGTAGAAACTTTTTAACTTTTACTCAAGTGTGTTTTAGCCAGATACTCAGACTTTTACTTGAATACGATTTTGAGACGGTACCCATACTTTCACTTAACACATTCGGGGCCATCCACGTATATATACGTTATTGGGAGCCGATGCTTGAAGGCCAACCACGTATACGCGTTAAACTCGTTTGTGCTTTTATTCCATTTTAATATCCTACTCAATGTCACGGAGCTGTATTTTGGCTGGAAAAGGCATATTGGGACTCGGAAAGTGCAGTACCGGACAGATCCTGGTAGTGGCGCTGTCTCGAGAATGCAGTAATCCTTGATTCACACCTGGTGTCACTCTTTTTTAGCCTGAAGCTATGGCTTCACCAGATCGCCTGGAATACTTTCTGCGATGCCGAATTCAGTATGCAGTAAAGGAATATAGCATCAGCCAATGGACATATCGATCTACCAGATGGCGATCAAATAACTGGGAATTTTTTTTGGAATCCAACCGGCCACAGGTAAGAGCGATTTGACGTCAATTTCAGCCTGATCCGGCCTTGTTCTCATAGCCATCCATCCGGTCAGCGTATGTTGTTGTAATAACGAATGTCGTTATTGGTCATCAATTATCAGAAACGACTTCCCCCGCCCCCCCCCCCCCTTTCATGCATTCATGGTGGAACATGATACCGATCATATGCATTTTTTTTAATCCACTTTTTCTCCAATTTTTTTCTATTTTTCTCCCATCCCAATTTAGCCGTGCCAATTCTCCCCTTCCCTGTCTTGATCGTTGCTCGCATGTGCCCCCCACTGGCCGGTGGGGGGCACATGCCCAAAAATAATGAAGAAATATAGAAACGGCTCCTTGAATGCAACAAAATATTTATTAGTGCTATAGTTGTGCACAGAATTCAACAGACACTCAGAAGCCAGGAACACAAATGGCTGTATACTGTACATACATCCAGGAGTAGCAACTAGTTTCAATGCTGCCTGAGGAAGAACACTAGTTCAATGCTGCCTGAGGAAAAACACTAGTTCAATGCTGCCTGAGGAATAACACTAGTTCAATGCTGCCTGAAGAACACTAGTTCAATGCTGCCTGAGGAAGAACACTAGTTCAATGCTGCCGGAGGAAGAACACTAGTTCAATGCTGCCTGAGGAAGAACACTAGTTCAATGCTGCCTGAAGAAGAACACTAGTTCAATGCTGCCTGAGGAAGAACACTAGTTCAATGCTGCCTGGCTTGATTGAATTGATTGATTGAAAACTTTATTAACAGATTGCAGAATGGGTACAATACAGTACAGCTCAATACACACAATTGTTAACACTTTAACTGCCGGAAGACGTGTTTAGGCGTCCTTCCCCGCCATGCTCAAGTTGCTGAAGACGCCGTAACTCGTCTTTGATATCAATATTTCAAAAATCTGTGATCGGATTCATATTTCCCATCCGCTGGCCTGAGACCCACCAAAAAGCCCCACTGAACCCTCTAGCGGTTCAAGAGCGCCATCTGGTGGCCGATCGGCGCAATCGCCTAACAGGAAGTTACTTGGACGATGTGCTGTTCTCCCATATTACTTCCGGGCACTCGGTAAAGGTCCCGGCACTCTAGCTCGTCACAATACATAGCGATCCGTTGCCAATAACTCGATAAACAACATGATTTGGACGTATATACCATTATACAACCTGGAAATGGACCGGGTATTCCAACATCCCATAATAGGAAAATGTATACTCCACGCTCATCGCCCAACGGCGCGAGGAAGATACGGTAAGATTCAGCGTTATTTTTCAATGTCTTCTATACTAACTGATCTGATGAACATTTGATCCACATTAGATGAATGGTATAACGCTGCCCACGGAATTATAAACGCCCCCTCGCCCATCCGGTCAACATCAGATGACAACATCAGATGACAGAAGTCCGTCCAGTTGGATTTTTTTATATCGCGCCGATTGCTATCAAACTGTATTTGATCATCAATATAATGCATTTGGGGCTATAAATCACGTTCTGGAGAAAGCTGCAGAAAGAGATGAAAACATACTTATACTTTAGATCATATTTTAGTATGAATATGTGAATGAAAATGTTTAACGTTCATACACACTGAACAATACATATAGGACATTGAATGGGCCCTAATAATGGCAATTTAGCAATAGAATTTAAAAAGTTATAGCCCTGCAAAGAAGGGGAATTTCTCCATAGACAAATAGAGCTGGCAACCTATGGTATATCATGAATTTAGCCTTAGGCAATCAAAGTGTTAAGGGGATGCAGACCAGAGAAAGACTTTCGTCTTGTTTACATCAGAATCCCCCATTTTCAATTCATCAGGACAGGACATATATGACATACATGACATACAGATACAGTACTGCTACGATCTATACATTTATGACATACCAGATTTGCAAATACAGTACTGTTTGTGATACAAAAAGAGTCCAGAAAAGGGAGTATATACATTTGACGTAAAAACTGTACATTGGAGGTTGGGGGGGGGGGGGGGGGGGTTGGGGGGGGGGGAAACACTGTACAACTGTACAAGCAAAACTGTAATTGGAATATTGACGACCATACTAGGTAATTTACTGTACATTGGGGGGGGGGGGGACACTGTACAAACAAGCAAAACTAGTTCAATGCTGCCTGAAGAAGAACACTAGTTCAATGCTGCTTGAGGAAGAACACTAGTTCAATGCTGCCTGAACTAGTTCAATGCTGATTGAAGAACACTAGTTCAATGCTGCCTGAGGAAGAACACTAGTTCAATGCTGCCTGAAGAAAACTAGTTCAATGCTGATTGAAGAACACTAATGCTGCCTGAAGACCATGTGTTCACAACTGATTGATTGATTGATTGAAAACTTTATTAACAGATTGCAGAATGGGTACAGTACAGGACAGCTCAATACATACAATTGTTAAGGGCATGCAGACCAGAGAAAGACTTTCGTCTTGTTTACATCAGGGTCCCCCATTTTCAATTCATCGTAACATATGACATACATGACATACAGATAGACAGTACTGCTACATCTATATATTTATGACATACCAGATTTGTAAATACAGTACTGTTTGTGATACAAAGAGAGTCCAGAAAAAAAAGTATATACATTTGACGTAGAAACTGTACATTGGATTGGGTAGGTGGGGGGGGGGGGGGCTGTACATTGGAGGTGGTTGGGGGGGGGGGGGGGTTGGGTAGGAGTGGGGGGGAGGTTGGGTAGGAGGGGTGGGTGGGGGACACTGTACAACTGTACAAACAAAACTGTACATTGGAATATTGACAAGACCATACTTGGTAATTTACTGTACATTGGAGGGGGTTGTGTTAGGACATTTACAGGGGCCAGTTTCGAATTGTAGTCTCCCGTAGGTGTTTTTTGAGAGTGTTTTTGAAAGTGGGTAGTGATTCACATTCCTTTACAGCTTTGGGTAGGGCGTTCCACATTGATGTGGCATAATTGCAAAACGTGTTTAGTCCCTTGTTTGAGCCGAATCTGGGTTTAACATGATTTGTGGAGCTCCCTCTGGTGTTGTGATCGTGGTATTCACTGACCTTTGGGAAGTATTTTGACATGTACATGGGTACCTTGGTCGTGTAGTGTATCTTGTAGACCATGCCCATTGCAAGTTGCTGTACTCTGTCGTCTACTCTAAGCCATCCTAAGTTGTCAAAGTGGGCAGGGGTGAGGTGGGTTCTAGGAGTAAGGTCAAGCAGTAGTCTGACCAGTTTGTTTTGAGATGTTTGTAATTTTGTTTTTAGCACCTTTGAGGTGCTTTGGTACCATGAGGTGCAAGCATAGTCGTAGTACCCTTGAATGAGTGCTCCTGCCAGAGTCTTCAGGGTATTCTTGTTTACCAGTGAGGAGATCCGGTACAAGAATCGAGTTTGTTGGTTGACTTTTTTTATTACATTGGATGCCATTTTGTCACAGGAAAGATTTGCCTCTAGGATGGAACCCAGGTAGGTAATATCTTCTTTCCTCGTGACAATATTGTCACCCACTGTAACTGAGAAGCCGTCGGTCTTGCTGAGTTTGTTATTTGAACCGAAGAGAATGGACTCTGTTTTGCCCATGTGTAATGATAGTTTGTTATCAGCGAGCCATATGCAGATTTTGCCTAGTTCTGAGCTGAGGGCTTTTTCAACCTGTAACTTGTTCTTGTCAGAGACCAGCAGGGCTGAGTCGTCCGCAAACAGGAACAAGTTGCAGTCACAAGCTGACGACATGTCATTTGCATAAATTAGGAACAGTAGCGGACCTAGTATGCTTCCTTGTGGAACACCACAGCTTACTGTGAGGGGGGGGGGATAGGGTACCGTTTACCTCCACCATCTGCTCTTTCCCCTCCAGGTAGGATTGCATCCAGCTCACTGATAGACTATCAAAACCAATTGCTTTTAGCTTGTCAATCAGAATGGTGTGATTGACAGTGTCGAAGGCCTTTTGTAGGTCCAGCATGACCATGCCGCAGTATTTGCCCGCATCCACCTCTTGTTTGATGTGGTCGTTTAAATAGAGAAGGCATGTGTCAGTGGAGTGGGATGTTCTGAAGCCAGATTGGAATTCGTAGATTAGATTTTTTTCCACGAGGTATTTTTCGACCTGTTCGTATACAATTTTTTCCATGACTTTCGAGATGGAGGTAAGGATAGAAACAGGGCGGTAGTTGCCTGGGTCTAATTTACTGCCTTTTTTGTGCAGAGGGGTCACTCTCGCGATTTTGAAGTCCTTGGGACGTGTGCCTGTTTATGGAGAGGTTTATTATGTGTGTGATGACTGGGGTGATGGCGGCTGCTGAGTCTCTGAGGAATTTGGAGGGGATGTTGTCATGCATGGCCAGTGGCCTTGTTAGGTTGGAGGGCGCTCAGTTTTTTGAGTACCTCATCTGTTGTTACCATTTCCAGTTTGAAGTCGTCTTTGTGGACCCCTAGGTTCTTGTAGTATGCTACTATGTGTTCTACCCCATAATGCCCTGAGTGGAGGGTAGTTTGTTTACCAGTGTTGTGGCTATGTTTGTGAAGAAACTATTTAAGTAATTGGCTACATCCAGCTTTTCTGTGATGAGCGTGTTGTCCGTCTTTATGTTTATGTTTGAGAATCTGATTTTAAGTTTTTACTGCAGCCTAGTTGGTTATTGAGTAATTTCCAAAGTTCACGTGGTTTGTTTTTGTTTTCCTCGGTTTTGTCATTGATGAATTTTTTTTTGCTGTTCTGATCATGGAGTTTACATCATTTCTTAGTCTGTTTCTTTCCAGTTTGAGTTCACTGCTCGTGCTTATGGTAAGCTTTGACTGACTTTTACGAAACTCAGAGCATTTTTTGTCTCTGGTTTTCAACTACGTGTTGCTACAGCTGAATAGATATACTTATACTCCTTTATTGATCCTCTTGGGGAAATTCGGGAATGCATATCTACAGCTACATCTTAGGGCCGGTTGAATTCTTTGTACAACTATAGCACTAATAAATATTGTGGTGCATTAAAGGAGCTTCCCATTTATATCCCCCCCCCCCCCCCCCCCCCCCCCCCCAAGGACCTTGAACCCACATGTCACAAAGACTAGTATGGTCCTTTAAACTCACAAGCGCTGCATGTGAGTGTGGAGACCCTGAGCAGACTGTTGACCACATCCTGACCATCTGCCCCCTATACAAACCACCCTCTTTGATGTGGGACCAGAGTTAAGGGCATGGCTACAAGATACAGAGTTGGACCTCTGATGTTACACGAAAGAAGAAGTCCTTTAAATCAGTGTTTCTCAACTGGTGGGTCGCGGCGCCATTTTGAGTGGGTCGCGGATGTGTGTAAAAAATTATAATAATAATAATAATTTCTGCACTACCTATCTTTGTGAAAGTGGTTTCTCAGCTCTGGTCAAGCTGAAGACAAAGCAGAGGAAAATATTGGACATTGAGCATGACCTCAGAGTTGCTTTGTCTACCATCACCCCAGACGTTGAGACTCTTGTCAGGAGCAAACAACATCCCCAGTTATCCCATTAGTTCCCTGGGATGTTAAGCTAAGAAGTCTGCTAAGGATATATTATTTATTATTATAATAATTTTATTTCATTGTGTTTTTAGCCCTAGTTGCACTTTTGTTGCAACCCCAGTTATCCATTAGTTCCCCCAAACTTACTGTAGGTCTGTTATGTTAAGCTAAGAAGTCTGATAAGCATAATTATTTATTATTATAATTTTATTTCATTGAGTTTTTAGCCCTAGTTGTACTTTTGTTGCAACCCCAGTTATCCCATGAGTTCCCCCAAACTTACTGTAGGTCTGTTATGTTAAGCTAAGAAGTCTGCTAAGAAGCATAATTATTTATTATTTTATTTCATTGTGTTTTTAGCCCTAGTTGCACTTTTGTTGCAACCCGTTATCCCATTAGTTCCCCCAAACTTACTGTAGGTCTGTTATGTTAAGCTAAGAAGTCTGCTAAGAAGCATAATTATTTATTATTATTTTATTTCATTGTGTTTTTAGCCCTATTTGCACTTTTGTTGCAACCCGTTATCCCATTAGTTCCCCCAAACTTAGGCCTGTTATGTTAAGCTAAGAAATCTGCTAAATATATTATTTATTATAATTTTATTTCATTGGGTTTTTAGCCCTAGTTGCACTTTTGTTGCACTTTTTTGTGTTTATTTCATGTTTTTAACAGTGCATGAACGATTGTGTATTACTGCAAATAAATTAATAATTGGGAAATAAATCAGTGGTTAAAAATCTGGGTCGCGACTTAATGACTAAGGAAAATGTTGGGTCCCGAGGCTAGACCAGTTGAGAACCACTGCTTTAAATGGTGCACAATGTAGAAATTAGAAAAAAATGCGGAAATTAACATTTCATGGTATATTTTAATTATTAAATAAATAAACTGAGTCTACAGAAGTTTGAACTTACCTGACAATTTACTTAGTTACTTTAGATTTATGACTTTAGTCATCTAATTCTAAATGGCATGCATGGTAAATATTTTGTAAACTAATTGCAGGCTCTGCTAACATAATCGGTTTTCTCTCTCCAAACTGCACAGTGCACCTTTAACAAGAAGTATATGAATGGCTGGTGTATGCACCTACCCTCCATAGGTTTTCTGCTTTGACCCGACCTTCATGTATCATGTTACAATACACAGCGAGTCAATAGACTACTGTTCTCCTAACATGCTTATCCATAATAGCAAACATTGAGCTGGCCAAACGGCGCTGGAGAAATGGTTCCAGAATTCATTTGAAACTGAATTCAGTTGCCTTTATTATGAAAAACAAAACAAAAAAAACAGTGTTTTATATGCAATTCTGTATAGATTACACAGGTAATGGCCAATTTGCAAACATACCCCAAGTTAATGGGCTGGTACAATAGATTTTCCATACAAATGTAGAATAAATAATTAAAACATGTTTTCTACATATCCCATCAAGAATTGCAGACCGATCTTTCTTTTCATACAGTATTGGTAGTACAATATTTATTTTTCCTTTTAAATGTTACATGTTGGAGCAAGAAAATGACAATTGTCTTCAGCCACACATTTGATGCAGAGATAAAGTCAAGACTACCCAATAATGTATTGAGTACTACAGAACTGGCAAATCAGATTTTACATATATATACATAATGTATATGTACATATATTTTTCCACTACACTTTCGATGCTGGACAGTGAGACACTGTTGTGCAGAAGTTGATGAGAAAAAAAAACACTTTCAAAAAAAAAAAAAAGGCGATAACTACGCATGCTGATACAAACAGCAACATAATAATGAGGGGACAGGGATCCAATAAAAACAAAGATGATACCTACAAAGAGAAAACATAACCACTCTTGAAACACATACCAAACCCCCTGTAGGAATGCAGTGAAATAGACACGTACACACTCACGCAACACACACACACTTCTCATAAACCTGCACACAAAACCCATAGTCTCTGAAGGAGTTATTTTGGGTGGGGGGGGGGCTTCCAGGAGAGGGTAGAGCTAATGATTAGCATGACTGTTATTATTTATCATCTATTACCTCTGCAATAAGAGAGGGAGGATCCTTTTTTTGTCTTTTTGGTAGCGCGGCTACAGTATTTACAGTACAAATACAGGCAACGTCATTTAGTATTTTTATTTTTTTGTTCTTTTTCGTATTTTTTGTTTGTTTTTTTGTCGTTTTGATTTCCTTCTCACATACATCCTTACATACATACACACGTGTTGTATCACTCTCTCCCTCCTCTCATTTTGCAGTTGGGTTTTGCTGGGACATGGCGGAGCCTAGAGAATGGGACCAGGTGGGTGGTGGATGGGGCTGACAGGACAAAGAAAGGGGGGAGGGAGGGAGGACCAGGGGCGTCTCTCTCTTCCTCAGCAGCATCCTCCAGGGGCAGGCTTGACGGGGGTGCTAATGATCTTGATGTTGGGCTTCTCCGAGCCGCCGGTCGTGGCCCCGGGGCCCATCCTCTTCTTGATCTCCGCAGCCATGGTCATGAAGGCCTGCTCCACGTTGGTGGCGTTCTTGGCGCTCGTTTCCAAGAATGGGATCCCCAGGGAGTCCGCAAATTCCTGGGTGAATAGAGAGGAAGAGATATGGGGAGGGGGTAAAAGCGATCCATCACCATTGTTAAAGAGTAACTAAACACATGGCCATTTTGTTGTTTTCAACCTGCTGCACACTTTGCCCCACTGCAATCTGTGATGTTAGAGTACACCCCCCCCCCCCCCCCCAGTCTTTGATAGATTACATTCTAATTTATTGTCATTGTACAATACAAAGAAGTTTGGCATCCAACCAGAGTGCAAATGTAGCAATAAACGATGTACAGGTGATTAAACTGGGTACAAAATATACAAATGAGTACTACAGAGTGTAGTGCTAATCAGATGTCTGTACAGAGTTGTAGTATAATATGTGCAGTGATACAGGTGTAAAGACAGTATGGTAGTAGTCATACTGGCCAGCTGCGTAACTAATAAGAGTAGGATATGTACAGATATAGATCTGTAGTATCTACAGATATGTAAAAGGATATGTGCAGGTAAGTACAGACCGGACTATATGTATATATATATATGGTATATAGAGCATTATTGTACATGCTATGATAATAATAATAGGTTATATGCAAGTAAGTATATTAGAGGGGTTATATGCAGGTATATTCAGATCCATATTCAATATGGATATATATGCGGTAAATATAAAGATTCTGTATATACAGCACTGTTGTACATGCTATCATACAGACTATGAACTAAACACATGGTAATTTTGCTGCACAAATTGATGTTTTCAACCTGCTGCACACTCTGCCCCACTGCAATATGTGATGTCAGAGTACCCCACCCCGACAGACTTTGATAGTACCTCCAGGTACTCTGAAAGCACCTATTCCAGTGGGGTGGAGGACGCAGCATGGTGCAACTATCACCCACTAGGTCAGCAAAATGACCACGTGTCTTGTTACCGTTTAATGAATGACATGCATGTCTCAAGTCATGTCCGTCTCTCACCTTTGCTGTTGTGTAATCTACCACCTTCTTGGTCGTCAGGTCACACTTGTTTCCAACCAATAGCTTGTTGACATTTTCACTGGCATAGCGGTCAATTTCCTGTAGCCACTGTTTGACGTTGTTGAAAGACTCCTGAGACGGGGGGGGGGGGGGGGGGGGGGGAACGGATCAAATGACCAACCAGTATAGACCTTTTCAGTGGAATTGCGTTGCTAGGGGAAGAGCTCAGGCCTAGCAACGCAATGTGTATTTCCAGCCAGCTATTGAATTTATATGAGCGAACACTGAAACAGGAAATAAACATGGGTCCATTTAGAACGTGTATGTTGTGAAGTTAGAAGAGAAAGAACAGCTAAATTACTAAATGTAGGTATGAGAACCCATGAACCATCAACTCAGTGTAAAACACGCCAGAGAGCCGGTACAGATCAAGTAGGAGGATAAGAATCAGGGCTGGGCAGTGACCTGGGCCCTCATTTATCAACAATTCTTAGAAAGTGTTCTATGTTCGTACATAAGCACAGAATTTAGAATGTGTGTACGCACAGAAATATTGGGATTTATCAACCGTGCATACAAGGGTCCTACGCTTCTCTCCGTGTTGATAAATACCTCTTTGTTCTACGTCAATGCTCGTGCATGATTATACATATATGGTCATGAAACCCCCCCCATGGGATGTGAAATAATGGACTGACCGGAGCGAACTATGAGAAACTCCATGAGCGAGATTGTTCACGGAACCAAGAAGACACAACCCGTGTTATGGGATAAATAACAGGCTGGCGGACTTGTACATGGTGATGTCAGATATCAAGACTCCCTAAGACCATTGCTGCAATTCTGCCTGGGCAGCTCAAAATACTAATAAAGACCGTTCGTTAACCACTGTTTGGCGTTAGTGTGTCATTATAACCATGCTGGAATATGAATGCCTTTATTCGTTCTGTTCGATTGGCTACCGGGTATAATATGATTTGTACTAGAGGCATACAATCTATTTCATTGTCGGTATTAGGTAGTGTGACGTACGTGGGTTGGTCATTATCATTTTTTTTTTTTTTTTTTTTTTTTTTTTTAAACTTTATTTTTTAGCGTGTATCGCTTTTCTGGTCAAGCATGACCGACAGTTGTAGGGTGAAACGGGAGAGAGAGCAGGGGGAGACATTCGGCAAATGACGGCGAGTCCGGGAATCGAACTCGGAGTCAACCAGATCCGTGACGCAGCACGGAGTCCCGCGACGCAGCGCGGTAACATGGTGTGCTACTGGAGCACCTTGGTCATTATCATTATTACTGTATTTGGAAGACCATGTGAACATCAGATTAGTATAATTAGTGTTATGTTATGTTTTGTATGTGTGTGTGTGTGAACATGAGAGCTGATGCTGTCTCTTCTTCTCTTCCTGTCAGGTGCTGCCCGTCCCTACACTGAAGAGTGCTGATTGCCTAATGAGTGACAGCTGAGGGCAATCACTTCGAGAGGGACGGGTGGACAAGTAGCTGACAGGACACACACGTCGGGGCGCCTCACTGTGTCATTTTGCCAGTGACCAAGTGGAGTGAGGTTGCCTCTGCTTGCCACTATTGTGTGGGATTATCATTGTGCTAGTTTATACCAATTGCCACTGTGTATGGACTATTGATTATGTGCTGCCTGCGTGGACCAAACCCTGTGTGGGGTATGTATATTGTTGGCCATTTTAGATTCATCCTACACTGTGAGCTACATGGTTAGAGTGGGGTTTTCTTTGTTCCCAGATTGCCAACCACGTGGCAGGTGGTTGTGTGGTTAGTGTTTGTTTGTATTATATGTATATCTTGTTTGTCCTCCCCTACCTTTTCCCCTGTGCACCATGGAGGAGGTTTAAATCCCTACCTCCATTTAAATACATAATTTACTATTTGGAAAACGTCTTGTGTTGTGTCTTTTTTACCTACCTGGGACATTGTTTTGAAAGCATTTACTGAGAGAGGCTGCTTTTGCTCATGTGCAGCCAGCTCCAGTCATTATTCTGTGTGGTCCTTAGACCTTCGTACATGACAGGTAGCCTATATGAATTACATATAATAGCAGCCATAGCCTACATTATGCAACAGTAACGTGCGCATATTTAATAACACATGGCACAGCCCTGCGAAGCCCTGCATACAGTAAACCAACTTGATCATTAATCTAGCTGTTGTATCTTTATGCTTATGAAAACATTAAATAATATGTATAGGCTATAGGCCGTCGCTTTGCATTAATAGCCTATATTCTCAAATGGCATTTAATGGCTATCAGACTCCTCGCTATCCTCAGACGGACCAGTATACCTTTATATCATATCATATTCATATCATAGTTTACTCTATCAGCCTACCCAGCATGTAATACGTTCTTTGTTAGAACTCAACTCGTTATTTTGCGCATAGATTGCAGAAATACGGGAACGTTTTGATTTATATTAACACTATGGCGACCGACGGGGCGCGGCGATTTAGGCCTCAGAGGACAGCGGATTGTAAACAAACCGATGTACTTTCTAAGAGCTTTATATATCATTTATAGTATTGCTATCTGTCCCTTGTCACTTGAGTGCATAAACCGTGCCTTCATAATGGCTTAAAGAAAATAAAAATCCATCGGTTGGTTGTCATTTTATAGCGTCGTGAATATAAGGTATATCGCGCTTTTAGTCTAGGTTTTTCTGCAGGAGGCTGCAAAATAGGCCAAACGTTGGCGCCGTTATATCAAACGCCATTTCTGCTGTATATATACGAATGAAATAAAACAAACTGCGTAGCATCCGGACTATTACAGAGCATCTATGGATGAAATGGGGGCGGCGGGGAACGCCGATTACTATTATTGATTAGCAATACAGTGTGCGTTCAATATAGCATTCATTGATGATCACGTTACGTTATAAAACAATGTCCAATCCAGCTGTAATTTGGGGTAATATTATCCTACCGTCAGGCCATGTGATCGCCGGCAGCATTTCCTCACCAGTCATCGGATTCTGGTAGATCGATATGCACATTGGCTAATCATAAATCCCATTATTCCACGCTGAAAAAAACGCTCTGCAAGCTGATCCAAGATGAGGGTCTTCTTTTGGAATCAAGGATCTATGATCCGCCCACAGAACTGTATTTGCATTTTTTTTAAATCCACATAATGATACTGCAGTGGAGCGATGGCGCCCCTAAGCGGGTGTGGCCGGTACTGCATGTTTCGAAAATCAAATATGTGAAAAGATCCGGCTAGTGGATCGGGTACCTAAGAAGCGTTATAAATATGGAATAAAACAATAACAACTCGTCACGTATATACTCGTGGCTCTGGTCCACAACGCTCTTTTTCGAAACACGTATACCGGTATATACGTGGACGGACGACAGTGTTAAAAGGCTTTGACATTGTAAAACTAAATACGTGGAATTCTGTAAGCAGAATACAAGTCATATCACCCACACGATATAATATGCCCTGTATCCAGAGCATGTATGCTTTTCATTCATTCAAGACACATTTATTGCAAGGGTTTTGTATACACATAAACTCAACAAATAACCTCTGTTCTCGTTGCAATGCGTTTTTTATTCTTTCTTATAGGAAGGGGGAAGAACACTATCGTGGGTGTTCATATGACTTGTATTCTGCTTACAGCTTCGGGGGTTCCACTTATTACGTTTAGGAATGGCAAAGCCTTTTAAATATAATCAAAACGTTCCCGTATTTCTGCAATCTATGCGCAAAATAATAACGAGTTGAGTTATTGAGTTGAGTCAGTGCTTATTTCCCCGTTGTAAACATATTCTACCACCGGGCGCCAGCTACGCATGCTCCGAGCTGTGTGTAGATATACGCACAAAGTCAAGCACAAGTTCAAATTGATAAGTCCCACACTTTGCTTAAAAATGATCATACGCACGGGTTACGCACGTATCTGTGCGTACGCAACGTTGATAAATGAGGGCCCTGGAATCTACATCATGGTATATTATGACATTTACCTTGGTAACTATGAATGAAACCCTAATTATTTAAAAAAATATTTACACCAGCAAACAAATACCACATTCTCTATCATGTCGGCCCTCTGTAAACATGTTTGTAACATGTTTCAACAAAAAAAGGGCACAAAACTAAACAGCCTATCCCCTGAAGGGATAGAACTTCATAATGTTGGTATCTGTAATTTGTCGGCCTATCGCCCAGCCCTACTAAGAAATTGACCTATCTCAAACCACACACTCTTTTCTTGATCCTTGATTAATAAAAAGAGGGCAGGGTTTGAGACCGGTCGATTGGATATTTTAGTGTTGAACTAACCTGGTCTGTGACATCGTAGACTACTATGATACCGTGAGCGCCTCTGTAGTAGCTGGATGTGATCGTGCGAAACCTCTCCTGCCCTGCCGTGTCCCACTGGTATCACAGAGAGAGGAGTAGGAGAGACGTTTAACAATGCTGCCAAGCAGGTTAACCTTTTTGTTATGGTACGCATTCTGTAAAGCAGGTTTCTGCCAAATCTTGACTCAAAAACATCCACTTCAAATTTAACCATACAACTCTTCTGTGATTCATCTAATAACTAATATTATTTTCACAAAAGGTATAAGAATAACTTTTCTGATAATAACATTTCACTCTCTCCACAGTGATTTCCCCACCCACAGTATAGGACAGTTTCTGTAATAAATCGTATCCAACAACTACTATCTCTTCAGAAAATCAAATGGGGGTCCACAGCTGTTGAGAACCAACACTATACAGAAGTCAGTCAGAGAATCATCATATGAGAGTCTACAATAAACACCAAGAGAAAGCGGAAGGAGGGTCTTTAGGCTACTTACGATCTGAAGCTTGATGGTTTTTCCGTCTAGGTCTATGGTTCGTATTTTGAAATCCACACCGATAGTGCTAATGTAACTTTCTGTATATGTGTCATCCTGGGGAGAGAGGAGGAAGATAGTCAGGGTGAGACATCCTGCCAGTAAAGCAACTGTTACATCAACAGTATGGTTACTCAGTCAATATTAGCACTAGTGGGACATGAAAGGTTAGGTACACTAATAGTTCGTAATTATAGTATGGATATAAATCTAATCGTTTTTATAGTGTATACACAGCTAGTATGGATATAAATCTAATAGTTCTTATAGTGTATACACAGCTAGTATGGATATAAATCTAATAGTTATCATAGTGTACACAGCTAGTATGGAAATAAATATTATAGTTCTTATAGTGTATACACAGCTAGTATGGATATACATCTTAGTTCTTATAGTGTATACACAGCTAGTATGGATATAAATCTAATAGTTATTATAGTGTATACACAGCTAGTATGGATATAAATCGAATAGTTCTTATAGTGTATACAGCTAGTATGGATATAAATCGAATAGTTCTCATTAGGGCTGCAACTAATGACTATTTTGGTAGTCGACTAATCTGTCGATTATTATAATTTTTTTTTTTTTTTTGTTTTTTAATAGATTTTTTTTTTTTTTGAGACCAGGTGCTGCTGACTGTTCTAATAATAATGCCAGTTCATTTATATAAATATTGAACAGTGTGGGGCTGAGGTTGCAGCCTTGCTTCACCCCTCTGCCTTGTGGGAAGAAGTCTGTGTGTTTATCTCCAATTTTTACAGCCAATTTGTTATTTTCATATATGGATTTAATAACATCAAAGGACTTCCCCCCTATACCACTTTCTATTAATTTAAAAAGTAAACCCTCATGCCAGACTGAGTCAAACGCTTTCTGGAAATCGACAAAGCATGCATGAATCTTTCCTTTATTTTGATTTACATATTTATCGATTAGTGTGTGTAGGGTGAAAATGTGGTCAGCTGTTCTATAGTTTGGGAGGAATCCAATTTGACTTTTGCTTAAAACATTGTGCTCATTGAGGAAATCTATAATTCTTGAATTTAGGATGCTGCCAAATAATTTCCCCAGATTACTACTAACACAGATGCCTCTATAATTGTTGGGATCATATTTGTCTCCGTTCTTGAAAATGGGTGTGATCATCCCTTCACTCCAGCTTTCAGGGAAATATCCCACACTTAGTACCAAGTTAAATATTTTTAAGATGGCCAATTTGCATTTTCTGTTTGTATGTTTTACAAACAGAAGAGAGAGAGGTATCTCGAGAGAGAGAGGTATCTCGAGAGAGAGAGAGAGAGAGAGAGCGCGAGAGCGAGAGCGAGAGCGCGAGAGAGAGAGAGAGAACATACCTCTCTCTCGAGATACCTCTCTCTCTCTCTCTCTCTCTCTCTATTATTTTAATAATCACATTTTATTTTCCTTTTCGAATCCCATGCCCATCGAACTAAGCTTCGAAGTATTTAAGACAGCCCTAATGTGTACATGGTATATACCTTTGATTTGAGAGTATAAGGTTTCAGGGGATCAACCAGAACGGTTTGGGCTTATTGCACATAACGCGTTTTATCTCGCGATCTATGGAAAAATACTGGATTATATTGGAAATGCGCGATGTTTAGCGTGTAATAAACTACCAACTACAGTGTGTAGAAACAAACTATTTCTTCCATGTTGGACTACAAGTAGTGTCTGTCAAATGAGCCACACCATTGTCTCCACAGCTATAATACAGAACACACGCACACAGATCTGCAAACATCGTGAAACACCGCAAAAATTACAATTTTAAGCTGGCCTGAAGCGTTAAGAGATGGGGACAGCTTATGGCGCTGAATGAGTTAAGGGCACGAGCGTACGGAACATCCCAGGAAAACTTACTGCGAATCGGAGAAGAAGGCAAGACTTTCCAACACCAGAGTCACCAATCAGGAGCAGCTTGAATAAATAGTCACTGTGGAGAGACCAGAAACACCCCTGTTAGGCTAAAACAACAGATCACCATCCATGTCTCCACATTCACACTTAAAGCAGGGTTGGAGAAAGACTTCAAATCAACTATGAAAATCACAATATGGATACTTGCAATATCCTTGATGAAGGAGGCTGGAATATTTTGATAAAAATGTCAAAATGTGTGTCAGAAGGCCATTCTAAATTATTATAAGCCCTACTGGTGCTGCAGAAGTCCTCTGGCCAACGAATCAGAGTCTACAGATTTAAGCAAACGTCTTTGTTGTTGGCACAGACACCTGCAGAATTCACATCATCATTGTAAGAGAACACTTTTTTCAATGAAAATTAAAACAAGGACACAAAAAACATGCCATCAGGGTTAGAAATTAACATTTTTTTTCAAGGGCTTTTTTTGCCCCCCTTAATTGATTTTCGGGGGCTTTTTTTTGTATTTCGGGGGCATTGAATTTTTATGAAAATTAACATAAGGATTATAAAACATTGTTGACACTTTTTTTTACAGTCTTCGTCCCTATGTTTGATAATGTAATGTTAATGTCTCCATATATAGGGCTCTACGCTAACCTTTTTCCCAAGGAGCACATGTGCTCCTAAATAAAATGTTAATAAATAAAATCTAAATAAAAATTTAGGAGCACACAAAGAAATTTAGGAGCACAGTGAAAATTGTTCAAGTAACACAGAGTTTATTAACTATTTATCTCATGCATTATTATACTGTGCGTGTGCACACTATGAATTGAAAATGGGGGACCCTGATGTAAACAAGACGAAAGTCTTTCTCTGGTCTGCATCCCCTTAACTTGTGTGTATTGAGCTGTACTGTATTGTACCCATTCTGCAATCTGTTAATAAAGTTTTCAATCAATCAAACGCAAAGGATATCGGTTGTCAAGCTGCTTTTGTATGTTGTAGTGTTGTTATGATACCAACATTTTGACTTTGATACAGATAGGAAAGGTAATGGAATATATTATTAGATGACAGAACATTGAAAATTCTTTATACAATTATTTAATTCATTATGAAATAGAAATTCCGTTTTTGGGTGGAACGTTTGTTGCAAGGAGGGAGGAGGCGGGGACCGCTGCGTGTTACACACAACACGGAGAAATGGTCTAGCTGCTTCGGTGCGTCGTTAACGTCGGAAGAAATTCCCCACTAAGCCCTAAATTCAGAGCAGAGCAGTATCCCAATGACTTTTATGCTTCAGTCGATAAGGTGTTTTGCGAATTCTGTCAACATACCGTGTGGACTGGACCCGCAAAAACACGTGCGAATATCACTTCAAAAGCCATGTCAGCCGGATTCCTCTCTTTCTCCTCGTCTCTCTTTTGCTCAAAATAAAAATGAATGGGCTTCATGGCTGGCTGATTTTTTTGCGTTGTCTGATTCTGAATGTATAACTTGCCTAAGCCGGTACCGTGACTTTGTTTTCGGGCGCTACTGTGATTGGACGTTTATGCGCCTTGTGTAATGTGGGACTATTATAACAGCGGAGCTGTTTTGTAATCGTCACTCGTCTCAATGCTCGCACTGTAGATCATATATATAATTATATATATAATTAGTAAACTGTCGGGGGCATTTTCTGCCCCCCTTAACTGATGTTCGGGGGCATTTTGTCCATTTTCAAGGGCATTTTGCCCCGAGCCCCCGTTAATTTCGAACCCTGCATGCCATTAATGCTATCAACCATATCGCAATCACAATATGATATTTTTCCAACACCGTTCAGCCCAAAAAAACATTCAGTTTGACGGCTTCCAGTTCCTGGCTCTGGCAGAGTCATTTATTTTGTTAAAAAAAAATTAAAAAAATACTTGCCAAGAACCAGGACTTGCTCCCGTGAGTAATCACCTCTTGGGTTAAGAGAAGAGACAACTCCAATGTTCAGGAAGTGAGTCGAGGCGAGTATAGTGAGTCTTAGGGGTTGTTTAACAAATAATAATGTCCAACAGAGGCCTTTCACGTAATGTTTAGAATGCTCATTTGTCCTCCATGTTGGAAGAAACAGCAGCTGTTGTGTTGATATGAGAAATATATATGCAAAAAAATGATGTAATCATTTGATATTTATAATAGATTACAGAGTCTTGTAAACAAGTAACAGTAGAACAGTAATATCATACCTTTCCAGTACCTACTCTACCACTGCACAGAAACTAGGCATTTTCTTTTGAAAGTGGTTACCAATGGTAGCCATGTTGGAAGAAAAATAACTAAACAAACATTCTAGGCAAGGCCTCCATTGCTTCAGTTCAGACTGCTACATGTATAATAATGAACAAAACAAAAACCTCTCTGAGGCAAAGTGGAGAGATTAATATGTGTATTGGAAACGTTCCAATTGCTCAATTCAACATAGGCTTCAGCTACCTATAAAATGCCAATTGGCATAAGATTCATTTCGGCAGGGTGGCAGAGAGGCGTCTGCGTTTTACAAGCAAATTAAACTCCCACTGACAAGTGAAGACTGCTGAGCACAGCAACATCTTGAAACAGAAGGAAACGCAGCACGTTGGGAGAGACAGACCAACTGACATCTCATGTGACCGACCATATGAGATGACCTGGGCAGATTGTATAGTACAGGCCGGAGTCTCTGTGCTTTATGAAGACTCGTCCCTTCTCCAATAGGAGTCTCACTCCAGCTTGATGGAGATATGATGTCTCCTCCTAACTGAATCCAACAGCCTAATCCAAGTTTATGAGCGGAACGGACATAATTGCGATTCCTGAATTAACCAAAGAGGGAGAACAGTTATATACACACATCTGAGTGCTGACTGCTGAGTCAGAAAGATGATAGGGCTGTCCTCCTTGACTAAAGGAATTCCTAGTTGATTAAGTCATAGGATCTGTTGAGTAATAGATTAGTTGATTTCATGCAATAATGCAGAAGGCCCCTGTTTAAATCTAGTGTTTACCAGAGATGTGCTCGTCATTTTTCAGGAAACGGCACAAAATGTAAAAAAGCATAAAGACGACGAATCGACTAACATAACAAGGTCTTCTTGGTTGACTGAGACCAAACCGATCGATTAAAGGATTGAGAAGGGGCAGCCCTAGAAGACAGAGCAAAAAAATACATAGGAGCCACAACAACTATGGTTCAAGTAACCTATATCATTAGTTACTTAACACTTTGAATGCCCAAAACGACATAACACGTGTTATCAGCCCGCCCCCTGAATGCCCACCACGACAATTAGCGTGTTATTTTTTTATTAGCGATCTGAATTCATATTTCATCAACGGAGTCTCCCGTTGGTAAACCAGCCCCATCAGGAGCTCAGATGTGAAAAACCGCCCCCTATCGTCTCCCAGATGGTAATGCACCCTTTTGGAATGGACTCACTGAAAATGGATGAGAAAAGAAAAATCCGGAATCCACATTTTACTTCTCAGGCATGTAACCCGAGCCGATCGGATTCATTGTGGACCATCAGAACAGTATGTAGCATTGGATCAATAAAAGCGATCGATTTTTGGAATGATCTTTTTGGAGAACATCTGATCTGAGGTAAGGAATCTATTTTACAAGTCTTGGGATAATCAGAGTTGTATTCGCTGAGTTCTCAGCGTTCGCCCTATGTGTGTGTGTGGGGGTATGGCTTTGAGGAAATCAGAGAATCGATTTTTCAGATTGCCTATATAGCGTGCATACGTACACATATACTATCGATAATCTAGCGTTTATTTGAAAACGATTCATAAATAGGCCGAAAAATTACAATGTTTTTGTGTATTCTAGAATATTCCAGTACAGGGCGTTTATTATGGAATCTTTTAATTTTCCTTGAAAACGAGGGCTTTTCAAAATGCTATAAAACGAAAATGAACAGATAAAAAAAACATTCCGCTTCGACAATGTTGACTGGAAAATGAGTCATTGATAAGCGACGGGCAGATTAGAGACACAGCCATAATTTAAAACATAGATTAGGCGTTATTAACGCTAACATTGAAGTGGATGCTGGGCATTCAAGCACTAAATCGTGCGCCCCCTGCTGGCACTGAAAGTGTTAATTAAATAGACAACTAGAGATGTTCCGATACCATTTTGTTCCTTCCCGATCAGATTCCGATACCTAAGCTTTGGGTATCGGCCGATACCGATCAGCGTTTCCGTTAGCCGGTATTTGACCGGCAAAATCTGTTGAAGTCCGACATATTTAATCTCTCCGGTCTTAATGTCCGGTGAAAATAATTCCCTGAGTCTAAGCACAATTTGATTATTTGAATTGTATTAAAATAGGCTAAAATTAAATAGCCTATGCGATGAACGAAACGATCATTACATTTGTTTCCTCGTTGCTTCTAATAATGACAACGACGTTGTCAGCGAGAGCTTAGTGCTGGGTGTGCGAACTTTTGTGAAGCTGCAGAGCCGGAGCAGCAGCAGCACAATGCAGTATTCCAGCAGTACTCCAATTCAGCCATTTTCAATTCAATGTTGGGTGGGGGGCGCTGCTGTGCGGTCCCCAGAAAAGAGCCAATAACAGCTGAATCAGCTGCTCTGCAGCGCCATACTCTTTGCAAATAAGTCGTTGCGAGGTGGAGTCGTCACGCAAACCCACGATAATGTTGCCGTCTCTCTCTGCCAAATTTCTCAGTTCTTCGCTTGATATAATTAATACAAATGTCCAATATAACGGAATTCGTTAGCTCATAAAAATGTGATTATAACAGACTGTTGTTTATTAATGTCGGGCGACTGCCCACAGACACCTATTTGATTTAAAGTCGGCAGCAGCACGAGTCTCGGGACTTCTTTTATTTGGAATATAATGACTTTATATTAAAGTAGCCTAGTTTTAAGTAAAAATATTATAAATCTACATGCCTTGATGATGTCACTTTTGTTTTGTTGTCATTCTTTTGCCTATCAATTGTTTTTAAGCTCAATAAACTCTGACCGGAATTTCTCTCATTTGACCGGTAGATTGAAATCTACCGGACACTGAGGCCGGCAAAAAAAAATTCTAACGGAAACCCTGATACCGATACTGATCCGATACCAGTGTGTACATAAAAAAAATTATAAAATTTTCTTTTTTTTTTATAGCTAGTTTTGTATACTGTTTTTTAGTAATAACTAGTATAGAGTAATGGTATTTATTCAACAGGTGATTGTATAGATTAATCATTCATTGACAACTATGCTCAATGAGTTCACCCACGGAAAGGTTGTTGGGACATTGATTCCGCACGGACGTTATACGTTGTTGCACTTGCTACCAGAAGGCTCCGGTTCAGTTAGCTAGTAGGTGAGGCTCTGTTGTGATTTTTGCACAATAAATATTCAACATTCTCTTTTGAGACTCCCCGCCTCAGACTCTTATCATTTGGCACTAAAAGCTAAACATCGTCACCGGTATGGCTGTCCGCATTATGTCATTAATTGCGTGCATGTGTGGGAGAGGTCGATCAGCCACGTTAGCGTGAGCTAGGTTAGCCAGTTAACATGAGCTAACGTTAGATGGAAACAAGATAATGTAACGTTACTGGTGAAAAAATTTTTACCTTGGAATACTCCTTTGCCAACTTGCTGTACTTTGCTTGCAGGTCTGCAGCCATTATTGCTGGATTATGAATAGTCCCAACTTTAGCCAAGGTAACGATAAGCTAAAACTAGCTTTTCAGATAGCTCTTCAGCTAATGCTAATAACACCAGCAAGCATCAGACATCAGAGCTCCCCGTCACACTGCTGTCGGGATGATGGCATTTAAGAAAGTATCTGCTGTTAAAATGACAAACAGCATTGACACTTTAATTCACGTCGATTAAAAACATGTTTGTTTTATAATGCCCACTCTCAGCAGGATGCCGCACGTGTTGTTGATAAATTACGTCATATGGTATCGGAGGCTAGACTTTCGGCGAACTCGCCGATACCAGCATTTTAGGCTGTATCGGAGGCATTTCCGATACTGGTATCGGTATCGGAACAACTCTATAGACAACAGTCCAGCCACAGAAGGCCTTCACCAGTCTCACTTCAGGTCCTACGTCTCATATTAACACTTTGATTGCCACGCAGCATGCCCATCCTTATGCACAGTCTGCCAGCGCTGTAACCCTATGGAGATGTTTACCTTCTTTGCAGGGCTATAACTTTTTAAATATTATAGCTATATCGACATTACTATGGCTCATTCAACATCGGGTATCTAGTGTTCTGGATGTGGGAACGTTATATTTTTTCATTCATACATTGTGTTAATACCGTCGAGAATATAAGTATGTTTTAAGGTTTTCTGCTGTAATTCCAAAAACACAAGTTATAATTATTTGATGTCGATCTGCTAGATCCATTTCCGGTTTGTATGACGCAATAAACGCCGAAATCATATTGGTTATTGCGTTTCGAAAGCGATCCCATGCACTCAAATGTGTATCTAGACCCACGTTACAAGATATTACTGCCGGAGGAATTTCCTCGATGCACCAGCGCCACTTCCGGTTTGGTTTGGAGTGTAACTCGCCCGATCATCCACCAGGCGGCGGTATTGAGGCGTTGCAATATCAGACAGGGTGCAGCTGCAGTCCCGGAGGGAGGCTGGATGAATTGTGAATGCCATGGCGAAAAAATTTAATATTGATCCCAAAAACGAGTTAACTCGTTTCTGGCGCACAACGCATGGCGGGCAATTTTGAGTATACTCGTTTTTGGCGTCCAATGTGTTAACCAAAGCTCTATGTAAAGTTTAAATTCTTCTTGACTTTATGTAAAGTTTAAACTACTCTTGACTTTATGTCAAGTTTAAGTCTCCCTCACCCTCTCTTCTCTCCGACACTCACACACAGGGCAAGGCAGGATGTCAGTGACCATGGCAATAGCTAACACACAGCTACAGGAAGTGGTGTAAGCCGACTGAAATATGAGCTTACAGCTACAGTAGCCTGACATGGTAGGTTACTGTGTGAAGTAGCCGAGAGAGGTGCTCATGAATGTCTTTATTCCTTCAGCCTTTAAAAATTGTTCTTGGTCTAGACATGTCTGCTAAAATCCCAAGGTCCTACTAAATCCTTCAGGGTATCAAGCACCAGCTGCGAGAGACACAAGGGCAAGGCCATTTCATCAAGATGGTAAAGAATTAAATTAGCTTGAACTAAACGTTTTAGGGCTGCAACGATTCATCGACCACATCGACCATGAAATTTCATCGATTTGCACATTCATGATCGACGCATCATATTGTTAATTTTGTATGTGCATTTTGTGGTGGAAATGGCAGAAGTCATAACATGCACAATGTGTAATCTACCTAGTCATGCGCAATGAATCACGTTCAAAATATAAATCAACTATTCGTGATTCTGCCTAGAGCCAGGACTCGACAGTGCGCGTTTCACTCTCATTTGATAACTTCCGTGCTTCGTCAACTCCAGCTGTAAGGGGCTGAGCCCGATACCCCCAACTTCAATTAGAAGCTATGACAGCTCTTTAGCCCTGCGTTCTACAGCCTGTGACAACTCATCTCGCAAGTCGCACTGTTTCCATGTAAACTCTGCGAGCAATGGGTCATTGGAATACATGCGTCTTAACTAGGGATGGGTACCTTTCACATTTGAACCGATACCGGTACCTGTGAATCGATACCAGTACCCAACGGTACCTTTTTTCGGTACTTTAGTCTCAAGAAATTTAATTTACCTACATCAGTCGTGAAAAAAAAATCCAAACTTCAAATAACTACAATTTCGACAGTTTTCGGCTTGCCATTGCTCCGACTGCTTTGTTGTTGAATCAAGTCAAATCCTAGGTAAGCATATATTGTGCGTGTGAACGTTGACATGAAGAAAAAAGTAAAAAAAAAAAAAAGTAAAACATTTTTTTTTGGTATCTCACTTGATTCGATACTCGGTAGTACCGACGTGTTTCGGTTCGGTACCTCAAAAGTACCGAATTCGGTACCAATCCCTAGTCTTTACATGCTTTATATCATCGCCATTCCTGTATGCCCACGTCACGGTAAAAACCTTAATTAACTAATGTTAGCTGCTAACGCTAACTACGCTAGATAGCTCACAGGCACAGGAGAAATCAGTTATGTGGAATTCCAATAGGGAGATGGGAAGGAGGGGGGGGGGCTGAGCCTGTCTCTCTCTCCCTCTTTCTCTCTGTAGTCTGTACGTTCAATGACGATCAATGAAGTAGCCAAAAGTTACACTATAAAAACTAACTGGATAGTTGATAATAAATATTTCACTTCATTAGCAAAAATATTGTAAAATCCTTAAGTCTGCTATAAACTATTCTCCCTCTCGTGTGTGTATACATTTACTATAGACTACTGTTTTTGACATAGATTAGGCTAATTCGCTTTTAACAATCCTGATTCCTGAGCCTATTTTATTCAAAAGGAAGATATTGATTTAAATATGTATATAGCCTTGTGACGTACATGGGTACATGGGTTGGTCATTACCATTATTACTGTATTTATGACACCATCTGAACATCAGGTTAGTATATTTAATGTGTTATGTTTTGTATGTGATGTGTGTGTGTGTCTGTGCATGATGGCTAATGCTGTCTCTTCTTCTCTTCCTGCCAGGTGCCGCCCGTCCCTACACTGAAGAGTGCTGATTGCCTAATGAGTGACAGCTGATGGCAATCACCTCGAGAGGGGCGGGTGGACAAATACCTGACAGCACACACACATCGGGGCGCCTCATTCTGTCAATTGTCAGTGACCAGAGTGGAGTGAGGTTGCCATTGTTTTCCACTGTTGTGTGGGATATATATATTGTTGGCCACTCTGGATTCATCCTACACTGTGAGCTATATGGTTAGAGTGGTGATTCATCCTACACTCTAAGTATTAGGGTTAAAGTGGTGTTCATCCTACACTGTGAGCTGCATGGTTAGAGTGGTGTTTCTTTGTTTATCCAGGTGAGCTTGTGGACTTGTACCTTTGATACCTTTTGCTGGGGGTTTTCCCAGTACCAACCTCTGGCTGGTTGGTTAGTGCCTGTGGGTGCTTATTTAGTTTACTTGTATTATTATTACCTTGTGTGTTCTCCCATTACCCTTCTCCCTGTTTGTTAATTGTTTGTGGGTTGTTTTTTCCCTTTGTTCAAATATCAGTGGAGGTTTCAATCCCTACCCTGCATAATAAATATAATTTACTATTTTGGAAAAGCGCCTTGTGTACGTTATTACCTACCTGCCCGGGACTGTTTTGAAAGCATTTACTGAGAGAGGCTGCTTTTACTCATGTGCAGCCGGCTCCAGTTATTATTCTGTGTGGTCCTTAGACCTTTGTACTAGGGATGCCCCGATCGATCGGCCACCGATCGTTACCGGCCGATAATCAGTATAAATATGCGATCGGTGATCGGTGATAATGCTTTATTTTCGCCGATCGTCAAAACAGATCTCACTCGCCGAGTTCTGTCTCAGACACCGGGAGCTGCACACAGTGCTGCGCGTCTGCTCCTCCTCCAGCTCCTCCCGCACGCATGTAAACACGGGTCTAGTCTAGTCTAGTGGGACGGGACCTCCATGAGCTAACGTTAGCTACCGTTACAAAATGACCCAGTCAACTATTCACTTTTAGTTTAATACATGATGAGGCATTGTCTAACTGAACGGTATCTAGCCGGCTAGCTACCGATAGCTCCTGATATCAACAAATGCTCCAGCAATAGTCTAGTTATCTAGTACTAGTGTACGATACCTCTGTTAGCTCACGTTAGCTTAGCTCACTGTTCAAAACGAAATGTCCCATTCAACTAAATAGTTCACTGAGGCGTTGTCTTAACGTTATATTTCCGGCTAGCAGTAGCTACAGACAGCTCCTGATATCAATGTCTTATAACACTCATTCGATGCATATTCGAAGCCCGGCTTGTGTCGCAGTCACTAACGGGGATAGCTGAGGGAGTAGGGTATATCTGCAGAGCCTAGGGTAAATCTGCAGAGCCGAATGTGATTTGATCAAAGCAGAGTATACACACAGACAGTGGAGATAGCGAGCATTTTGACTTGTTGCGTGGTGGCGTTGTCTCGCAGATAATACAACTACAAGTACAAGTCTAATTATATAATATATATATTTTATAAAAAAAATATATATATATTTTTTTTTTTATTAATCAAAAACGATCGGTATCGGATCGGTATCGGCCGATATGGCTCAAGACGATCGGTGATCGGTGGCAAAAAACGTGATCGGGGCATCCCTACTTTGTACATGACAAGCCTATATATAAAAAATACATTTTTATCATATCTCCTGTGCTGGCACAAGCACTACCATAGTGTGGAGTGGAGATAACACACAATATAATAATTCATGGAGATATACTAAAAAGCTATTTATATTTTTTGGCTGGTCGTTTTTTAAATCTTAAAGTACATTTTGTTCCCCGTTTTTCAGCATTTAGCTACAGGCATGGATAGATTGTATGTAATGATAAACAATATCATAGTAACGGGCGGGTGTTATATTATTTCAAGATAATAAAGTAGCTATAATGAGTCAATAGATAAAAAGCAATATTGGCATGTAGGTTACTCACCCTACTCATGTACAGTAGGCATCCACACTACACAGCATTTATAGACGTAAAAAAAACATCATGGCTCATCTCCTACTCTGGGTATTCAGTAGGTGGTGTCAAAGAGGCAACTACCGATGTGATTGCAAATAGAATCAATTGTTGTAGTTTTGTTAAATTAATAGTTTATATTAACACTTTCAATGCCGACGAGATTTATCATTAGTTCTGAATTCATATTTCATCAACCGAGCCTCCCGTTAGTACAGCAGCCTCTCTCTGAGCTCCAATGGGAAAATACCGCCCCCTATCGTCTATCCCTGTGTAACTGCACCCCATTCGATTACACTGGTGGATGTGTGGGGGGGGCCTCCTCGCTCCACTATGCTGGTGAGGGATCTGATGAACAGGGAAGTGATCGCGAGATGGAAAACAACCTGAAATATATATTTACAGTAGCCAATAATCAATCAATAAACACGATCGATATTTGGAATGGCGATCAGGAATTGGAATAATCTTTTTGGAGAACATTAGGGATGGGTACCGAATTCGGTACTTTTGAGGTACCGAACCGAAACACGTCGGTACTACCGAGTATCGAATCAAGTGAGACACTGATTTTTTTTTTTTTATTAATTTAAAAAAATATTTTTTATTAATTATTTTTTTTACTTTTTTTTTTTTTTTTACTTTTTTCTTTTCATGTCAACGTTCACACGCACAATATATGCTTACCTAGGATTTGACTTGATTCAACAACAAAGCAGTCGGAGCAATGACAAGCCGAAATTGTAGTTATTTGAAGTTTGGATTTTTTTTTTACGACTGAGGTAGGTAAATAAAATTTCTTGAGACTAAAGTACCGAAAAAAGGTACCGTTGGGTACCGGTATCGATTCACAGGTACCGGTACCGGTATCGGTTCAAATGTGAAAGGTACCCATCCCTAGAGAACATCTGATCTAAGGTAAGGAGTCTATGTTACCAGTTTTAGGATAATCTGAGCTATTTTCACTGAGATAACAGCGTGCCCCGTGTGTGCGTTGATCAGGAAATGAGAGAATCGATTTCTCAGCTCGCTTCTATAGCGTGCATAAGTACACATACTATCGATAATCTAGCGTTTATTTGAAAACGATTCATAAATAGGCCGAAAAATTACAACGTTTCTAGTGTATTCGAGAATATTCCAGTAAATGTCGTTTTGACGGAATCTTTCTATTTTCCTGAAATTTTCGAGAAAACGATAGCTTTTCGAAAATGCTATAAAACGGAAATTAACAGATTAAAAAACAATCCGTTTCGACAATGTTGACTGCAAACAAGTCATTGATAAGTGACAGGCAGATTAGACACATAGCCATAATTTAAGACATAGATTATGCGTTTTTAACGCTATCATTGAAGTGGATGCTGGCATCCACCACGTAAAGGACGACACCCCCTGCCGGCTCTGAAAGTGTTTTAATCAACTAATAATAAGCCCTAAACGTTTTAAAAGCAGATTTTTATACAAAGCTGAAATACTGATTAGGTTAAATAGGGTAGAGCAAGACAATCTGTAGGCTACTAAAGGCCAAAGCATTCAGTCTACACTACAGTGAGTCCACCATACAGGGTTAGAAATTAACATTTTTTTTCAAGGGCTTTTTTTGCCCCCCTTAATTGATTTTCGGGGGCTTTTTTTTGTATTTCGGGGGCACTGAATTTTTATGATAAACGGTAGGGGTGGGACGGTTCACAAAATGGACGGTTTGGTTCGTATCACGATTTTGGGGTCACGGTTTTCAGTTCGATATACGTTAATCTTTATTAAAAAAAATGTAACACTCAAATCTAAACATGCTTCTCATTTATTAAAAATAAAAGGTTTACAGTGTTTACAGCCTTAAATAATGTTTGGCACACAAAGACCGAACTGACTGAAAAATATAGGCTACATTTGTCAAAGAATTAACTTAGTGCAAACAAACAATATGCTCAGCCAGCACTAGACTTTCCTTTCTTTAATTAATATAAACACACAAAAACAATGTCAACCATGTTTAAATTCCCTGATTGTCAGTTCTTAATGGAAAGATTCGTTTTCTGCTTGAAATTATTATGTTTCTGTCTACATTTATTTAGACTAACATTATTTAAATATTGAGTGCATCTGTGGTGGATTACGCAATTCGGTGAGTTGGAACTATCTATGGGTTGGTGCCGGGTCCCCACGGACATTTTAGTGTCACGCACCTTGGCAATGTTATTATCAGCTCCGGTAACGTTAGGAGGTGATGGCATGCAGTGGGAAAGCGGCAATAGTCCCGGTTGGAGTTAATAAAACACAGTTGTATGTTAGCCTTCTTGGATGTTGAATAAACGCCTATCATTGTCTTTAAACACCCCGCCTCTCAGACTCCCATTTCCTCCTCTGCTACAGTAGCTACGGTGACATTTCATTGACTGTACAGTATTAGCTTGCGGGCTGCGTCGGGCTACCATAGTTAAAACGTGCGTTGTGTTTACAAACTGCTATGGCAAGATGTGTGTATGCCTATGTAATGTTAATGGCTATGTTTTTAAAGTCGTAATGAAGATTGATTTATATTGTGCGTGCCATTTTTACACAAACTGACTAGCACCTGGCTACAGTGCTGCTGCTGCTGCTGCTGCCTGCAGCCAGTGCAGAACACCGGCTCCGCCAAATTAATTTTTTTATTTGCGCGTCATCTGAACCGTACGATACAGACGCTCCATTACCGGATAAATATAGATATAATTAGTAAACTGTCGGGGGCATTAAGTGCCCCCCTTAACTGATTTTCGAGGGCATTTTGTCCATTTTCAAGGGCATTATGCCCCAAGCCCCCGTTAATTTCGAACCCTGCCACCATACATTCTGCTCCGCACTTTGTGAATGAGGTCAAACACTAATGCTCCCCAACTTAAAGTAGGTCACTCACAACACTAGGGCTGTCTTAAATACTTCAAAGCTTCGTTCGATGGGCATGGGAATCGAATATGAAAATAAAATTCGATAAAAAAAAAAACTGGAAAAATACAGGAAAATATTTTAACGGGAGGGCGGCGGGAGAGAATGTTGAAATTAAAAAAAAAAATCGAAGGTCAGCCCTAAGGCCAAAGCATTCAGTCTACTGTCTACACTACAGTGAGTCCACCATACATTCTGCTCCCCACTTTGTGAATGAGGTAAAACACTAATGCTCCCCAACTTAAAGTAGGTCACTCACAACCAGTGTTGGGACTAACGCGTTACAAAGTAACGCGTTACAGAAACGAAGTTACTTTTTGCCGCAACTAGTACTCTAACGCATTACTTTTGAAATTCAGTAACGCTACTTACGTTACTGAATGGTTCGTCACTGCGTTATTTGCGTTATATACGGCGTAGATTGATAGCGAGCGGTAGTGATTATTATTATCCTCATCCCCACCCGCGTAGAATGATACGAGGCGAGTCTGGCCACTGGCCAATCAGAAGTGCGAAAACCAGATGCGGCTACGGAAAGAAATAGACCCTCTCTATTGTAAACAAAACAAACGCTCGCGCTATGAATCCACATAAAAAGAACGCAGTAACAAACTAACAAACCATTTAGCAACTACTTGGAGAGATAATTAATATACAACATGGAAACGAGATAAAGAACATGTTTGAGGCGCTGCTGGAGTCGACTAACGTAACGTTACTACATCTCGACCACCGCAGACTTTGGTGAGTGCAACTGAAACTCAAGTTGATCAACGGATTTTGACTGTACGAAATCTGCCAGGGAATCTCATAATACTAATCAAACAATATAAATAGTCCTTTCATGCACAATTGATATCCTAACTATTCTAACGTTGCAATGCTTTGATTGATATCTTAAACAACGTTGCAACTTGCAAGATGGTGATTGAATGAATGAATGAATGAATGAATGAAAACTTTATTTAACAGATTGCAGAATGGGCTCAATACATACAATTGTTAAGGGGATGCAGACCTGAGAAAGACGTTTGTCTTGTTTCCATCAGGGTCCCCCATTTTCAATTCATATAGACATTTATGACATACACAACATACATGACATTTATGGCATAGGGACATATAGGTATTTAGTACTGATACATTTGTGACATAAACGGTATTCAAATATACAGTACTGTTACCCGTAGGGCGTTCCACATTGTTGTGGCATAATTGCGAAACGTGTTTAGTCCCTTGTTTGAGCCGAATCTGGGTTTTACATGATTTGTGGAGCTCCCTCTGGTGTAGTGGTTGTGGTATTCACTGACCTTTGGGAAGTATTTTGACATGTACATGGGTACCCCGGTCGTATAGTGTATCTTGTAGACCAGGCCCATTGCAAGTTGCTGTACTCTGTCGTCTACTCTAAGCCATCCTAGGTTGTCAAAGTGGGCAGGGGTGAGGTGGGTTCAGGTCAAGTAGTAGTCTGACCAGTTTGTTTTGTGATGTTTGTAATTTTGTTTTAAGCGCCTTTGAGGTGCTTTGGTACCATGAGGTGCAAGCATAGTCGTAGTATGAATGAATGAATGAATGAAAACTTTATTAACAGATTGCAGAATGGGTACAGTACAGTACAGCAGTACAGTTCAAGTACCCTTGAATTATAATGGTTATAATGAAACGCTCCGGCGACATCAAGGCTGTTCCTTCAACCGCCGCACTTCTTATTATATCGACTCGGGACAACATTTGTTTGTGTCAGATTTGTGTTTGTATCTAGACCACATTGCTTAGCAGAGTTCGGTGATGTGAATGGAAACTGTCAAGTTGATCAACCGATTTTGAATACTATCTGGGGCATGGGACTCGGGAGCAATCTTTTTTTTTTATTTATTTTTTTAAATAACTAAATAGTTACTTTTCACAGTAACTCATTACTTTTGGGTGTAAGTAACTAGTACAGTAACGAAGTTACTTTGAAATGAAGTAACTAGTAAAGTAACTGAGTTACTATTTTTCAGTAACTAGCACAACACTGCTCACAACACTAGGGCTGTCTTAAATACTTCTAAGCTTCGTTCGATGGGCATGGGATTCGAATATGAAAATAAATTTGATTATTAAAAAAAAAAAGGAAAAATACGGGAAAATATTTTAACGGGAGGACGGCAGGAGAGAAGGTTGAAATTCAACAAAAATATTCGAAGGTCAGCCCTACACAACACACAGATACTGTCCAGCCATAGTATGAAACCTGCCTCAGCAAAACACACAGACCCTCATCTGCTCCCTACCCCAACTAGGCAAAGTAAAATATATTGTTGGTTTCCTGTTGGTTGTCAGTTTGGCCATGGGTAGGTAGGGAATTTATTTTATTTTATTTTTTTATTTTATTCTTTCCCACGGCGACTATGGATAGGGAATTTCTTTATTTAATTAAAATGTTCACAACAACATGGATGCATGTACTCTGCCAGCATGTTTAATATCCATAATACTAAATGTTTGACTAAGATTTCTATGAAACTTTATTCTAAAAAAAAAAAATCTGATTTTTTTTTTTTTTTTTGATTTTTAAAAACTCATAAAATATATTGGGTCGCACCTAAATCGGCAGGGTCGGTCGGCAACCGGAAACCAACTATTAATTTAGTTAGGCCCTAGCCTTGGCCACAACAGTAGAGCCATATGAAATCCGCGTTCACGGAATCGCGGACGGAATCGCGGAATTAACCAATAAAAATGGAATCAACTGCAAAACGTGGAATATTGCAGAATTTGGCCTAATCTGGACTGAAATTTTGTTTTTGGGTGGAACGTTTGGTGCACACACGACCGGGGAGGCGGGGACTCTACAGCGTGTTACACACAACACAGCCGCGGTGCTCAAGCGTCTGGCTGCTTCAGTGTTAACATCGTCAAGAAGCTAAACAATTCCACAATAAGCCCTCAATTCAGAGCAGAACAGTATCCTAATGACTTTTATTATGCCTCCGGTGATTAGGTGTTTTGCTAATTCTGTCAACGTTCCGTGGACTGGACCCGCAAAAACACTTGCGACACTATTGTGATTAAATAGCTATAACGTTAGGACATGAATACATGATACATAGCTTCTAGCTAAATCTAGTGCACCCATCCATTTGTTTAATGCAAACGATTGTCATTATACACTGCCCTTTATAAACTAAATACACTTAAATAGCTATGTAACGTTATAGGACTATAGATGGAAATGATAGCTTCTAGAAGTTCTAGCTAAATCTGGTGCACCCATCCATTTGTTTAATGCAAACGATTGTCATTATACACTGCCCTTTATAATCTAAATAAACTTAAATAGCTATGAAACGTTACAGTACATAGGACTATAGATGGAAATGATAGCTTCTTGCTAAATCTAGTGCACCCATCCATTTGTTTAATGCAAACGATTGTGATTATACACTGCCCTTTATAATCTAAATAAACTTAAATAGCTATGAAACCGCGATGCGGTTATGTGGTCAACTGTACTTTACATATTATCTAAACGAGGACCACATAACCGCATCGCTGCTTCAGCATAATTGTTTGTGTTATTTCCCCGGGTGAGGAGACCGTGCGCGCCCCGGTAACGGAGTGCCCAGCGCCCCGGTAACTGAGTGCCCAGCGCCGCGGTAACTGAGTGCCCAGCGCCCCGGTAACTGAGTGCCCAGCTCCCCGGTAACTGAGTGCCCAGCACTCTCTGCGACTGTAGAGGCGCTCAATGTACCTGTACTTTTCATACCTGCAATTGATCAAATAAGGAAACAAACACAGAAGATGCACATACATGGATGTAATGACAGCAAGAAGGCGTAGACACATATATGAACGTTGCGACCAGCGTTGCTAAGGCTTTAATGCGGCGCGTTCTGGCATGTGTGATTAACCATGTTGAATGGGGCGTCTGAACCAAGCGAGGACCTCATGCGCATGCGCGGCGAGGAATGCGGAAGCGCTCTTGCACTCTTCGGCTGGGATTAATATAGACGCAGCTGGGACACTGTTGTGGCCACACTAGCCTATTATTTAACCTGGTCAATGCCAAACACTGTCATGGATCCATAAAAAAGTATGGATCAACAATGGTATATACAAATTTTAAGATCATAGGCTGATGCATTTCTTTAAGTTAAAATAAAATGTGTTTCTTGCAGCAGTATTATAAAGATTTGGGGATAAATATAGTCTTAAAATATACCCTTTTGAATGAAAAAGCCATGACCATATTGTCCATCTTGTACTTTCCTTGATACTGTGAGAGAAATTCTGGAATGTCCCAGAATGTCCCTTTTCAGGCCCTTCTCCCATTTGGTCAAGTAGTAAGCTACCAGTGTCAGAAGGCCAGTAGAGTCAGAGAACACCTGGGGGAAATACTCTTGTTTAATCTGACTCAACTACTGCAGGCCTCTGAGCCTGGATGCAAAGGCAGCTTCCCATCTCTCAGGAGTCAGGACCATCTCCTTTCCCTCCCCTCTCTCCAGTCATGCCCTCTTCATTATGGCTGCTGTTAACAATGACCATCCCTGTCCGACGGTCATGGCTAGAAGGCCTTTCGTTGAACTTGTAATTTACCTTAAAAAAGTTGTCTAAATGGGCTATCTTAAACATAACCTTAACCTTATTAGGAGACGTATCATGTAGGGGTGGGAATCACCAGTTTCATCATGATACGATACGATATCGATTCTTTGGACAACGATACGATATTTGCCGATATCACAAAGTCTCTCACGATACAATACGATACGATTAGATTCAGGTGCCTGCGATCGATATGAGATGATATCATATGCCCATTTAACACAATCAGTAACATTTAGATCAACAAAAAAAAGGTAATGAAAATATCATTTGACATTTGTATTTTTGAGCTCTTCCAGACATTTAAAGGAAAATCAATCTATTGTTTTTAATACAAATAGACCTCCTGTTCACTGTAAAGTGCCACGTTTTTATATATTGAGCTTTAAACTTTAAGCTACATTTTTTGGAACTCAAAACTCACACCCTCCCTCTCCCAAACAGTTCCTACAACAATTTGTTGATGTTGCATGATCATGTATAGGCCTACATTTATTATGTATTATATTGTTTATGTTTAAATAACATTTAAACATCAAACTCCTCTGACCTCATCTGGTCTTTCCAAAGACGCGCGCACACACACACACACAGAAAGGGAGAATGCTATGCTGTAACATCTACACACACGGAGCTACTGCTGTTGTTCTTGGGCGGATATGAGACTCGCCACAGGATTTTCAAAATAAGAGTATCGATATGAATCGATCTTATTACATCGCATCGATCCGATTCGATTGTTGATAATTACATCGATGTATCGATCTGGATCGATGTATCGTCCCACCCCTAGTATCATGTCACACCCTAACTTGAAATATATATTTGTGATTCAAAGATCAAGTTCAACCAAATGTGGATGTCTTCTAGCCCTGACCACGTCTGAGCAAGGCTTAGTTACTAGTAATCAGTACTAAAGCAGGCTTACATTGGAGCACATTCAGAAAAGAAAGGCTCAGGGGTGAAATTAATCTGCTTAACCCTCTCCTCAAACTGGGAGAGATCATGTCATGTGAACGGAGCAACATTAGGCTACACCTTCATTTAAAGTCCAAGTCTACAAATTCCAAGTGTCATCCTCCCGGCACAGCACAGCAGTGCTCCCTGTGTGTCCACCATAGTATCCAACTGAATATAATAATCCTAAATAGGCCTATGCCACTCCAACAGTATTCCAGGATCAAGAGTAGGGCTGAACGAGTTGAAGGGGGAAATATCATATTGTGATTCCTTTGACAGATATTGCAATTGGATATGATTCACAATATTAGGACATTTTCATTGAAAAAGTATTAAAATTACCATGATGTGATTTTGTACTACTGGCTAATAACTATCTTCATCACTTCACCTACAACACACTGCCAGTTCAACACAGGACAAAGTCAGTCTACAAAGGTGCAAAGAAACAAAATACCCAGCAGGCCTTGTATAGTGACAGTATCACTACTAGACAGTGGATTGCCTATATAAACTGAATAAATGTATTCATGTATGAATGAAAACCAGAAGATAATTGTGGTGCTGGCCCAATAACTGTGGTGAAATAGTAAGCTTGTCATAATGACATGTGACCAACACATGACTGAAACACTGCACAGTTTGTTGCACTGCACTGTTGGTGGCTTCCTGTGCAATTCATGTGCAATTATCTGCAATGTAGAGCAGAGACCACGATTAACTGGATGTAAACAAATCAATAATGCCATTAGTTGACAAATCGTGGTTCATAAACACTGGTTGCCTTTATAACTGGGCCTTGTATAGAGAATGTCAGCAACAGGTTCCAGTCTGTAACAAACGTAGCAAGTAGTATCAAGCAAACAGCCTGACCTCCAGAAGGTATTCACATCCATCAAACTGTGTCAACTAAAGATAGTGGGGTGCCTTATGATTTAACTAAACTAGAGAAAATGATACCAACTCAACCAGTTAAAGCAAACTAATATGCTCGTAATAGCAAAGATATACAATTACATTCACCAGTTATTAACGCCAGCTGCAAATGAAACATTGACAAGCCAACGAGTTGACATTTGAGTTGACAACGCTGTTTGATATCAAAAGGAGCACTGCGGACAGCTCCAATAGAATGTAACGTCACACTACAGTCGGTGATCGAGCAGCAGAAGGCTAACAACTTTTTGTGTTAATGTTAGCCAACAACAGTTGACTCGTTTAGCATTGAAAGTAAAACTAAACCCCTCTAAAAGAAACACATGTGGGATTATTTTAGATGTTGTTACAGAATAACGTTGATTTATGTCAGGTGAAACAGGGACACCACCGGTGTACAGAACAACAACGTCAGCTAACGTTACACAGCAGCTGGCTAGCTAGATAGCTAACGTTAAGTTGCTTGAGCAAACAAAGCTAGTCAGCTAGCCCCAACCGACTTGGGTGTTGGATACTTACTATTCGGGATTCATTGTTGACTCGTCTTACAGTAGATCCCCTCTGGTAAAATGTCACGATCTTTCCCTTCCTTCAGATAATAAATACCGCTCTCTTGTTGTCAGACCGGGAGCGGTGCACTGTTCCCAAAGCCAAGGATGCCTGGCTTCTCGGTAAAAACCCAAAATGGCTGCAACTCCAACCAGGAAATAGCTAACATTAGCTAGCTGACTCAAAAACAAGCCACGAGAGATACGCAGTGGTCGACAGCTATGTAATTCTCCAAAGCAGACTTAGCTATGTGGGTTTCCACCTGGGTGACAAAGAATGTGCAAAGAAGACCGATGAGTTGTTTAAACAGCTCGCTTCTCTCTCCCTGACGTCACCGCAACAGTGCAAGCTGTCAAACCCCAGGAAGGATTACGTCATTTAGTGAAACGTGGCAAATAGGAGTAAGTAGGCGAGTACATCAAAGGTCCCCGGCTACACTGCATACCTGTCAACCCTCACGTTTTTCCCGCGATTCTCCCGTATTTCAACCTTCTGTCCCGCCGTCCTCTCGTTAAAATATTTTCCCTATTTTTTTATTTATACAAAATGGCTGCAATTCCCCTCCGTGACGACAGGTGGCAGCAGTGTAGATTAGAACGTTAGCACAGGAAGTCAGACCGGAAGACGGTTGCCCACAAACTTCTTCTTCTACTTCTTGTGAATTTCCGGCAGTCTAGGCTATGGTCTAGATCAGTGGTTCTCAAACTGTGGTACGCGTACCACTAGTGGTACTTGGTGGTACTGCTGGTGGTACTTGAAAACATTTACAAAAAAGCACAAAAAAAAATGTTTTTTTTTTTTTTTTTTTTTTTTTTTTTAGGCCTCTGAACTTAGAAGCAGGCCAGGCCAGTGTTTCTGGTTGCGGCGGCGCGATAGTTAGATAACCTAAGTGGGGAACAACCAGGAGATCACTGTGACAGAGAGTAATGCAGTCTAAACAGTCATACATCTTTAATTCAACTTCAGCCCTGATCATTTATTTTTAGATTTTTTTGTAATGTCAGATAAAAAAAGTACTCCCACTTTTCTGAAAAGAGTTGGTGTTAAATCTGACATTACAAAAAATCCATCAAAATCTGTGTTGCTGCTAATCATTGACACATGCCTATAGCCTGTAATAATCCCCCCCAGAAAAATGTACTTTGCATTTGATATATTGAAAATATTTTACTTTTTTTGTGTTTTCTTTAACAATAATTTGTGATGCCATCACACAAACTGGCATTTAAAGGGTAAACATTCAAAAATGTATTGAATATGTGTTTTCTTTTCTTTTTTACAATAATTTGTGATGCCCATCACAAACAATGGCATTTAAAGGGTAACATTTCAAAAATTCCTGCACCAGAATGCAGGAAATTAAGTTTTTGTAACAAAATAAGTGTGTGTGTGTGTGTGTGTGTGTGTGTGTGTGTGTGTGTGTGTGTGTGTGTGTGTGTGTGTGTGTGTGTGTGTGTGTGTGTGTGTGTGTGAGAGAATGACTTGCTTGCTGTGTGAGAGAGAGAGAGAGAGAGAGAGAGAGAGAGAGAGAGAGAGAGAGAGAGAGAGAGAGAGAGAGAGAGAGAGATCGAGAGAGAATTAAGTACATTTGCTGAAATACAGTTGTTCTTAATTTTCTCACTTGCTATGTGAGAATGTTAGTTATTATGTTCTCAATGCCCCTTGCATTGTATGAGTTGTGTGGAAGCGTTTGCTAGTTCTAGTGCTATCCCTTTGTACATTGTGGCTGTGTCTGACAAAAGTTAACAATAAATAATGGTATTAGGAATACATTTGCCTCCTGCGTGAACTGTGCATAGCTGAATAGACTGTATTTTAACGCCGGTCATATGGTGGTACTTGGAGAGCCAGCTACGTTCTCAGGTGGTACTTGGTGTAAAAAGTTTGAGAACCACTGGTCTAGACCATAGATATAGAACACTATATCTATGGTCTAGACTATAGATATCTATGGTCTAGACACCCTTCAGCGTATTGCTGCCTAACTACAATCTAGTTTACAATCTTCTTCTTCTTCTTTGGAATTAATGGCGGGTCGGTGCAAGACCCGGCAAATAAAAGAAAACAATAAAGAAAAACCAATAAACCCCATAACACACAAAACAAAATATCCAACCCTAACATCACCACCCTATCCAAACCTAATCTATGAGTCACGCATTGCCTCCTGTGGGCTGACTCTGGCCTTCTTGATCTCACAACCCCCTTCTTTAACTCTCTTACTACTTCCTCCCATGTCAACCCCTTTATTCCCATGTGCTGTACTGCCACTATTAACTTAATCCTTTTGTTTACTGCTAACCAACGCTGTTGCATTTACTACTCCTGCCACAAGGGCCACTACATTCAGCTTCTCCCCCCAGTGGCCCCACACCCTCTCTTTCTCCTCCTGTACTACCTCTACTGACAAATGCCCTTTTCTAAAACCCTGTTCCCTATCTTGCTTTTCCTGATCCTCCTGTACTACCCTTACTGCCAAATGCCACTAAACTGTTCCTTATCTTGCTCTCCCTGTCCTACCTTCCTAGCTGCCTCTGCATATGATATCCTACCTTCCCTTCTGACCTGCTGGACCTCTACCTCTCGTTTCATCACCTTACAACCCCAATACGCTACACTATGCTTCCCACCACAACTACAACGCTTCGGCTCGACTCCCTGTTCACATTTCCCATATTCATGCTCCCCACTACATCTTGCACACCTCTCTGCTCCTTCCTACATGACTTGGCTATATGTCCGAACTTTTGGCACTTGTACCTCAACGGTTTCGGCACAAACTCCCTAACCCTATAGGGGAGAGTGGGGTGAGTAGTGCCAAGGGGCATGTAGTTCCACCCCTGTTATCTAGAAAACAATAGAAGAAGTTGGTCATGTGACAACATATTTTTGAAGAGGCATCCATTTCACTCAACCTGCGAGAGGGAGACACCTGGCTTGAGAGGTAAGCACATTTAAGTTCAAAAAACAGTTTTTTGCCCTCCAAAGTAAAATTTGTATGATCAAGGTTTTTTGATTGCTGTGTTTGAACAATTATAGACAACTTTGAAAACAGTTCACATGTTTTAGTGCTTTAGTAAGCTACACCGTGAGTCTATACAGTTAGCATGATGCTAGCTCAAAACAACTGGGGGATGCATTTTTTTCAAAATGGTAGGCTTGGGGTGATTTGTGCCAAAGGGCCTGGGTTAAGTTGTGCCAGACATTCTCTTTGTTAAGTTGCCCCAACTTATAATTATTAACTATATTACTTTATTGTATTTTATTGTTATTGTACATTGCATTCTTGCATTTGATCACTAAAACTATGTGATATTCTTAATTTTAGACCAAAATCCATCATGCCACGCAGATATACAAACGGAAGACAGACAGGGTTTCAACTCCTCTTGAGAAGTTGGAAAGAGCAGTGAAAGAGGTGCAACAGGGGAAGACTATACGTCAGGTTGGAAAGGAGATGAAGATCTGCAGGATGCTTTTACCGCTTTTGAGATTAAAATGATCTGTTTTACGTAAAATTATAAATGGCACAATTTACCCCAGTGTATTCTCTCTAATGTCACAACTTACCCCGCACCGGTAACCACTTTTTTTTCTAAAGCTATATTTCTGAAACAGTTTATTTAAGATCCAAAGTTATTGTCCCCAGGGATGCACAACATCCTAAACTATATGTACATATTTTAGTTGGGGGCCTTACTGTAATCCCCTTGCTTTAAAGGCACTTTAAGTAAAAAGTGGCACTGCTCACCCCACTCTCCCCTATACCCTATAAATATCTCTTTTGGACTAACCTCGTCATCTTCAAACTGAATTGCTATCGTCTCTGTCTCCTTCTTCTGTGCTCCTCTTCTCTATTTCTCTTCTTCTTCTTCTTGTGAAGTTGAATTCCTCTGTCGGGCAAAGTGGGGTTGTTCCCGGAGAGCTCACTCTCGGCCGTGGTTTCTCGGTGTATAATGTATGGTGCTCTCCCTCAACATGCGAGTAGGGTGAGACAACACCATTTTTTAGTCCAAATAATACCCTACTATTTACTATATTATTGTCATTCGTTTAATGTAAAGTCAGTCTTACATTGGCACTGCTTTAAAGTTGCATTTACCCATAATCCATTGCTGTATTAGACCCATGTGCCAGTATAACTTTTGTAAAGTAATGAAGCGCAAATGTAAAGTTAATCAATACACAATGAAACAATATCTTTATCTATATCACATGTCAAAACTACTTTAATAAAACAAGATTTCGGTTTTTCATTTACATTTAGTCATTTAGCTGACGCTTTTATCCAAAGCGATTTGCAAGTTCTGTACGACAAGTCATCAGGAAGGGCACAACTCTATCAGCTGAGTAACAATGTTCATCAAAGTGTTGAGTGCTACAGTGTAGGTTAGTTTATTAGGACAAGTGCATGACAGTAAGGTTAGTTAGGGTTAGATTATTATTATTATTTTTTATTCAGATAATGGTTGAAGAAGTGTGTCTTTAGTCGACGGCGAAAGATTGGACGGGTTTCAGCTGTCCTAACTGGGGTGGGTAGTTCATTCCACCATTGTGGGGCAAGGACTGAGAATAGGCGACTTCTCTTTGATGACCCTCCCGGAGCTTGGATAGGAGTAGGTCTGAGGCGGCCAGAAGATGCAGAGCGTAGGGGTCTTGAGGGTGTGCGGTTCCCTTTGCCGCACGGTATGCCAGGTCGAGGGCCTTGAAGTGGATTCGTGCAGCAATGGGGAGCCAGTGCAGGTCCCTAAGCAGTGGGGTGACATGGGCCGACTTCGGTAGGTTTGAGATCAGGCGGGCCGCTGCATTCTGAATGAGTTGAAGAGGCTTAGTGGCAGTGGCCGGGAGGCCAGCGAGCAGTGTGTTGCAGTAGTCGAGGTGGGAGATGGCTGTTGATTGGACGAGGAGTTGGGTGGCTTCTTTTGTCAGGAAGGGGCGGATCCTTCTGACGTTGCTCAGGAGGAATCTGCAGGTTCTGGTTGTCGCTGCGATGTGAGCAGAGAAGTTCAACTGGTCGTCGAGGACAACACCAAGGTTCTTGGCGGTCGGGGACGCGGTCACAGCTGCATTCTTGACTGTGATGGAAAGGTCGGTCAGGGGGGATGATTTGGCCGGCAGGTGGAGCAATTCTGTTTTGCTTAGGTTCAGTTTGAGGTGGTTGGTCGTCATCCAGGCGGAGATGTCAGACAGACAGGCCGAAATCCGCTCAGAGACGTGGATATCTGAGGGAGGGAAGGAGAGGAAGAGTTGAGTATTTTAGGGAGGTGGGGACCACCCCCGAGTTGAGTGAGGAGTTGATGGTTGCAGTTAGGAATGGGAGGAAGTGCGGCTACGTAGCGTAGTGGGCAAGGCGCTCGCCACGAATACTGGAGACGCTGGGCTCGCCTGTTCGAGCCCAGCGCTCCATATTGCTTTCAGTTTAGCTGGTCGTCCGTACTAATACACATTGGCCGTATTAGGGGGTGGGAAACTGATGGGTGGGGATCTGGCGTTGTGGACAGCGACTCCTACAGGTCGGTTTGGTGCGCCTGCGCAGTAGAATCAGGAAGTGTCGGGGGCAGCGTGAGCCTCCCACGCGTTACTCCTCGTCACTGAAAGATCGCGCTGTGCAGGTGAAAAGATGCGACTGCTGTTACCTCAAGTATCGGAGGGGACTCGTGCTATGTATGACTTAGTCCACATTGCAGCCGGCTTGTGGGAGGCAAGAAACAGCGTTCGTGACAGGCACAGGGGAGGGTTGAATTGGATGATACGAAATTGGGATGGGAGAAAAAATTGAAAATGGGAGAAAAAGTGGATAAAAAAAAGAAGGAATGGGAGGATGTCTGGTGCTATGGTCTGGAGGAGTGGGGAGGGTAGCTGGTCCAGCTGGCATGTAGTCGGACGGTTCGACGTTACCAGTGTCAGGGTCTTAGCTTCTGTAATGGGAGAGAAAGATGACAGAGTGAAGGATGAAGTTCTCGATTCAGCATTTGGAATGGGTGGGGGTTGGGAGAAGGAGCTGCGGATGTTCTCCACTTTTTCCTCAAAGAAGATCGAAGTCTTCGGCAGAGAAAGATGAAGGAGGAGGGGGTGGGGGGGGGGGGGAGTGAGGAGGGAGGACATGGTAGCATGCAGTTTGCGAAGATTCTTGGCAGAGGCCTCGATCCTATGGTGAAAGAAAGAAGCTTTGGCATTAGTAATGGTTTTGGAGAATGTTAACAAGAGGTTGTGATATGTGTCGATGTCAGCAGTGAGGCGTGACTTTCTATACTTCCTCTCAGCCGCTCTCAGGACCTGTCTTTGTTCTCTCTCTGGATCTGTCAGCCATGGACTGGGTGGGGAACGGCGGGCAGGTTTCTCAACGAGGGGACAGAGCTTGTCGAAGGAGGTTGCAAGGGCTGAGAGGAGGGTGGAGGTTGCCATCTCTGTGGAGAGAGCAGAGAAGGTGTCACTCAAAGGTAGAGCGGATAGTATGTCAGAGGAGAGGGTGGACGGGGATAGGGAGGGCAGGTTGCGTCTGAGTGAGACGGTTTGAGTTGGGGTGAAGACCTTTTGATTAAGCATGAGAGTTAGTGAGAAGGATATGAAGGAATGGTCAGATACATGTAGGGGAGTTACCGTGGTGTTAATGATGCTGGAGTTACGGGAAGATATGAGATCCAAGGAGTTGCCTGCTTTGTGGGTGGGAGGCATGGCAGTGGGAGTCAGGTCAAACTCATTCTACTCATTCATCCAAAAGAAGACAGCAATTCTACTTCTGCATGCACCGGGAGAATTGAGCTCATAGCACAGATTTGGAGTTGATAGAATGGACATTGCTGTTCTTAGGAAATGTTGCACATGGTGGAAATAATGGAAATTAACATTTCTAACATTAACATTTAGTGTATGTTTAAAGTTGATACATTGTGGCATGGTAGAATTTCACTTTATATTACAGCAGTATCCGTTTTTAACATTACAATTAGTAAAGTCAACTTTGTCATTTTCCAATTTGTGCAAGACATACAGAAAAATTCAATTACGTGCCCCCCTTCCCATGGTGTATATAGAAAGAGACAATAAACACAAAAGTAACATAGGACACAATATACAATACACAGGACCAGTGTTGGGCAGTAGCTAGCTACAAGTAGCGACGCTACATAGCTTAGCTACATCTCTCAGTAGCGTGATGGTAGTGTCGCTCCTTTTGAACCAAGTAGCATTCTATGTAGTGTAGCTATTTTTAGACCCAAGTAGTGACGTAGCGTGAGCAAACGCTACACGCTACTGTCCGGAGAACTGGACTGCTGAATAAAGATTGTGAAGAAGAAAATCTCCCCGGAAAAAACCCACTATGATTGGCTGGTTGGTTGGTTGGTTTAGATATGACGACTAAGGGTAAGGTTAGGACTAAACATTACGGGTAGGCCAATCAGAGGCAGGATAGGGCGGGTCATGGCCAAGGCTCCGCAAACCACGAAGTAGAAAGCAGTCCGCAGCACGGCGCAGTGTTTACTGTGTCAGCCAAAAACAAAGCTGCTCTCAACTTCCCACACGCCCAGCACTAATTTGAGAACACATGTCAGTTGAGCTGATGAAACGCTTTACATAACCATTGTCAACTGTTCCCAACTGTTCCCAAACAGCACACAAGTCAGTGCACTTTTCTTGTCAACAGCTAACTTACAGATAGCTGCTATCATGTTTCACTGTAGGCAGAAAATGAACAATATTATGGGGGTGGGGAAAAGAAAAGGCAAACGTTATTGTCATTTTGCTACTGTGGTTTGAGTTGAAACAGTAGTTTATCCTGTGCTGAAAAGTCTCCATTCCAATAGAGATAGTATATATTTTGGTGTTTATTTGATAATTGTTTCACTGCCTTTTATTTATTATGTTTCCACAGTTTTTTCCTCATACTTTATTAACATTTTGTACATGGTACCGCAAGGTACATTAATACAAGTACATGTTAAAAGGATGACACAAAAAGCCAGACAGAGGGCTTGTTTCCAGTTTCAGTTTGTTTTATAATAAACAATTATATTTTTATATATGAATTTTTTGCCTGCCTATTTGTTTGGTGGAAACTTGATCATGAAGTAAAAAGAAAATAATAATAAAGTAGTGCCGATGTAGCTAGCTATTTTTGCCATGTTCTTGTAGTGTAGCTTGCAAAATTTTTCTGGGGATAGCTTCCGTTGTAGTTGAGCTATATTTACTCGAGAGTAACTTGTAGTGTAGCTTACTACATTTTCCAAGTAGCTTGCCCATCACTGCACAGGACTATGTACAATATAAACAGTACCTACAATTAAATTAATGAATGAATTAAATAAGAGGTAAAAGAGAACTTAGTGTAAATATTCCTTAATTTGTGTCAACGTTATAAAAATCCTATTGTATTCAACAAATTAATTATGATACACCACAATGTGCCCTTTCTATCTATTCTAAATCTATGGCCTTGCGATTCCACGGCTGCGCAGTGCCGACAAGAGCAGGCGTTCCATCTCCTCTACAGAAACACTGACACTTCCATTAATTTAATGCAGGGATGTACACAGCATTTCACTTTCAACCAGGTAACTGATTAATTTAATGTAGCAATTAGTAGTTCACCCAGTCCTTGGAGAGCAGCTGTCAACAAACATCCTAACAGAAAATATATACATACGAGGGGGAGGAGACTACATTGGGAGGGGTCGGGGCGAAATCTCCCGTTTTTTCAAATCCCAATGTTGACAGCTATGACACTGATGTGTACAGATTGCATTCATTTATAGCCACAATACTTTTCAGACATAGTTACAGTTTACCATTATGGTATTGTATCACACACACACACACACACACACACACACACACACACACACACACACACACACACACACACACACACACACACACACACACACACACACACACACACACACACACACACACACACACACACACACACACACACACACACACACACACACACAATAGTCCGTTGTGCTTAGCCTATAATCAATAATAATATTCTGCATGAAAATCAAATTTAGTGAATTTTTTTTAACGAATGTATTTGTATTTAATTGAATGAATGAATCATTGACCTAAAAATCCAGAAACATCTTCAGTCCCAAGATCATGAGTCAATGGCAGTGTCATCATTAGTCAACTCTTGGTAACAGGAAGGAACAGTCAGGGGTGTGTGACAGACTCATGTCAGCACCTGCATATGCCTACTAGTAGTAGTAGTAGTAGTAGTAGTAGTAGTAGTAGTAGTAGTAGTAGTAGTAGTAGTAGTAGTAGTAGTAGTAGTAGTAGTAGTAGTAGTAGTAGTAGTAGTAGTAGTAGTAGTAGTAGTAGTAGTAGTAGTAGTAGTAGTAGTAGTAGTAGTAGTAGTAGTAGTAGTAGTAGTAGTAGTAGTAGTAGTAGTAGTAGTGTAGTAGTAGTAGTTTATTCAGTCATCATCTCACACAATACAATATACACCATCATTTAACAATATTTGATTTTACAGTGACTGAAAAGGTACAGACTGAAGCATAATGCTTATATATGCCTGTCCTATATTTTTAACAAAAATTAAGACTCCAAAACAGTATTCTAAAAGAAAAGAGCAAAACAAACAGTATTATTCACCCTTGTAGTTTTCAAAAATAGCTTTACAAACCATTTTCTTAAAAACCAAAAGCGAATTACTCATTCTTAACTGTATATCAGCATTGTTCCACAAGTTAACACCAATAATAGAAATACACCTCCTTTTAATCCCTTTCTTAGCTTTTTGAACAGTAAATTTACAAATATCTCTCAAATCATATTTTCTTTCATGTATTGAAAAAAAAAACTTTGCACCCCATCTGGGAGTAACTTTGCTTTAGCTCTGTACATTATTTGCATAGTTTTATAATAAACCAAATCATTAAATTTCATAATATGAGACTTTATAAACAATGGTTCTGTATCGTATAGCTCTCGCTCGGCGTCACTCTCTGCACTGTCCTCGCACACGTGCACGCGCACTGAATAAAGACCACAATGTACTTTTAATCCCAATATTTGTCTGACCACACCCCTATCAGCTTACCCATATAAGCAGGGGTGGGGCCACCCACTCGCCTCCTTCTCGCTTTCACCACAAGGAAGTGCCTCGGTAGATCCCCACTTGAAGTGATGTGATGGTAGGAGAAGAGTTGGAAAACAAGGATACGTTGACATCATATCTTTATTTTCTCTCTCACTATTTTCGAGAAAATACGGCGATATTGTCTTTGTACTGGAGTGTCTGGAAGATGATGATCATTCTAAAAATCCTCCACCGGTTTTCGTATTGGGAGTTCGCGCCGCTACATGCCTTTCCAACTGCAGTCCTTGCTGTGTGCTGGTTGCAGTAAAGACACAGCTGGGCTGTAAGACGCGCCGCTGTTGTGAGAAGCGGTGGGTTCCAGGTTTGGTGAGTTATGTTTTGCTGGCAAGCTCCACTTGTCTGTTAGTGCTATGGGGGCTAGTTGACAATGTTTATGAAAACCGGCCCCAGACTAGGGTCCTTTGTTCAGCCTCCTAGGCGACAGAAGACCTTGGTCTGAAGCCCATTATAGTTTAACTAGTGGGCCACGACCATTAACATTGGTGATCCCTGTGTTTTCTGGACGAATGGATGTCTCTCTGTCACCGTGTTAGGCCCCATCTTTCATATCCAAATGAGAGTATTCCCTCACGAGGAGATATGGGCATAGATGTTCATTAGCGGAAGATCTGTGTTCAAAGTCAGTTACACAGGCCAGTTGGGTATTGTGCTGGCTCCGTCGGGTGTTGGTAAAATCACCGTTGTAAAACTGTGTTGACATCTTGTTTCTCTTTTCTCTTAAAAAGTGAGGAGGGTTTCAGAACGGCGGCCTGTCTGTGCTTCCCGTATCGCCGGGCCCGGTCCGAAGTCATGTTTCGTCGACCCGTAGGCCTGGGTTAACCCTTTTTTGAAAACTGAAACACTTGTACTGCGGTATAGCCGGTGTATACCCGCAGGTGTGTTTTGGAGTTTTTTCTTGAGGGGTTATAGGAACAACCACCGCATTGGGTAACACCAAGGTGGTTGATTCCCTGGTGTGTTGGAGCAGTGTCAACTCCCGGGTTACCCGGTTGAGGGTGCCCCTGCACGTTCATGACGTCTGCCAATCGTGTCAGCCTTCTCTGCCTCAACCCCTCTGGGTGGGGTTTTTTAAATGGAGGCTTGGTCATGCAACAACGCCAGCATACGCCCCTTCCGCCGGGGCGGCTGTGTTCAGCTGTCCCCTCTGGCGCCTGTCTCGTCCGCAGTCTCCAGGCTAGGGTTAACAGCCTGTTGCCTGGTTTTTCCCCGGTGCGCTGCCTGCTTCCGTTGGTTAACCTTTTTTGTGTGCTTACGGCCATGCTGACTGCCTGTTCTGCAGGGTCAGTGTGCCAGGCGGTGTACTATTGGGGGGACAGGGCCCGCTCGGCTGAGGGGCCTTTGTCCGAATACGCTGGCGATGTGGGGGGCGGGGTCACTAAGTGCCCACCTGGTGGGGTCTTGATGCTGGCATCATGGACTTCTCCGGGCCCCCGTTCCAGGGGGTCCAGTCCCTTTGGTGGGTCTGGGTCTTCCTTCGCGCTCCGCTGCTACGGCCTTGCCACAGGGTTGGGTTTGCCCTTGACCCCGTGATTCTGGGGGCAGTAACGAGGTTGTTCCCTCCGTTCGTTCCCGGGTGGCATGCGGGTTGTGCGTGTGTGTAGTCGTGGGGTCAAGCCACGGTCTGCTCACCCTGTGCGTTGAGTTGCTTGAGTGCCTCTTCGCACGGTCGGGTCCGTCGCCCTCCCGTGAAGCCCCCAATAGGGGGGGTGCCCTCCATTAGGGGGGGTCGGGGGGGCTCGGCCCTCCCTGTTCTGATGGTTGTGGGGGGCTTTCAGCGGGGTGTATTTGTCGGCCGATGGCTCTCGCTCGGCCTCCCTTGTGCAGAGAGTGACGCCGAGCGAGAGCTATACGATACAGAACGTTAGGTTATGACTATAACCAAGTTCTGTTAGTATAGCGACGCTCGGCGTCCGACGCCGCTACAGCCCTTGATCTCGCCTTGTGGTGAAAGCTTGGGAAGGAGGCGAGTGGGTGGCCCCACCCCTGCTTATATGGGTAAGCTGATAGGGGTGTGGTCAGACAAATATTGGGATTAAAGGTACATTGTGGTCTTTATTCAGTGCGCGTGCACGTGTGCGAGGACAGTGCAGAGAGTGACGCCGAGCGTCGCTATACTAACAGAACTTGGTTATAGTCATAACCTAACGATTTGTGTGTTCATAGTAACCAGCCTTGAAAAGGTTCCGAATGGCCCGCTTTTGCAGTAAGACTATTTGATTTACTGTCTTTTTAAATGTCGACCCCCATACTTCCACACAGTAAGATATGTAAGTAAGTATAAGTGAGCAGTAAATTATGTGCAAGGCTTTGTAGTTTAATATATCCTTACATTTATACAATATTGCTACTGACTTAGATATTTTTCCTTGAATATAGTTAACATGTTGTTTCCATGTTAATTTCTGGTCAATAACTACCCCTAGACATTTTATCTCAGAAACTCTTTCTATTTTTACATCACATATTTTTAACACGATATCCCCCTCTATTTCTTTTCGATTACCAACAACCATATATTTAGTTTTCTTAATATTGAGAGACAATTTATTAACATCAAACCAAGTTGAGAATTTCAAGCTCTCTTTCAATATCAAACAAAAGTTCATTTAAATTACTTCCTGAGCAATATACATTTGTATCATCTGCAAAAATAACAAACTTTAACAGCTCAGCAACATTGCACATATCATTAATATAAAGTATAAAAGGTTTTGGACCTATCACAGATCCCTGGGGTACTCCACAGGTGACCTTCCTAAATCCTGACACAGTGTCATTAATTTGCACACACTGCTGTCTGTTTTCCAAGTAGCTCTTCAGCCAAGAGTTAGCTATACCTCGTATCCCCTACTTCTCCAGTTTTCTCACTAATATGCTGTGATCTATTGTATCAAAAGCCTTCTGTAGGTCAATATAAATACCAATAGAACACTCGTCATTGTCAACTGCTTTAGTTATTTTTTTCTACCATCTCCATCACTGCATATGTAGTAGTTCTATTTCCCCTAAACCCATACTGGTGTTCACCCAGTATTTTGTATTTGCCAATGAAAAGATCCAGTTGTTTCACAAATAATGTATCTAATATTTTTGAAAATTGAGGAAGTAGAGATACAATACAATACTCATGTATTATAGTTGAACACAGCACCAAGGATGGTACTTGGTACAGATACAGTTTTCATTATGGCAAAAGCCTATTGGTGGAAGAAGGAAGAAGGAAGAAATATATGATTGACCCATTCTGATTGACAAGCTAAAAGCAATTGGTTTTGATAGTCTATCAGTGAGCTGGATGCAATCCTACCTTGAGGGGAGGGAACAGATGGTGGAGGTAAACAGTACCCAATCCCCCCCCCCCCCTCACAGTGAGCTGTGGTGTTCCACAAGGAAGCATACTAGGACCGCTACTGTTCCTAATTTATGCAAATGACATGTTGTCAACTTGTGACTGCAACTTGTTCTTGTTCGCAGACGACTCAGCCCTGCTGGTCTCTGACAAGAACAAGTTACAGGTTGAAAAAACCCTCAGCTCAGAACTCGGCAGAATCTGCACCTGGCTCGCTGATAACAAACTATCATTACACCTGCATGGGTAAAACAGAGTCCATTCTCTTCAGATCAAATAACAAACTCAGCAAGACCAACGGCTTCTCAGTTACAGTGGGTGACAATATTGTCACAAGGAAAGATGAAATTACATACCTAGGTTCCATCCTAGAGGCAAATCTCTCCTGTGACAAAATGGCATCCAAGGTAATAAAAAAAGTCAACCAACGAACTCGATTCTTGTACCGGATCTCCTCTCTGGTAAACAAGAATACCCTGAAGACTCTGGCAGGAGCACTCATTCAAGGGTACTACGACTATGCTTGCACCTCATGGTACCGAAGCACCTCAAAGGCGCTAAAAACAAAATTACAAACATCTCAAAACAAACTAATCAGACTACTGCTTGACCTTACTCCTAGAATCCACCTCACCCCTGCCCACTTTGACAACCTAGGATGGCTTAGAGTAGACGACAGAGTACAGCAACTTGCAATGGGCCTGGTCTACAAGATACACTACTACACGACCAAGGTACCCATGTACATGTCAAAATACTTCCCAAAGGTCAGTGTTGGAGCCAAAAAGCCTTTCTGTTTATTTCATTTTATTTGTACTCACGGTGCAGAGGTGTGGCATTTTCAGTCACCATGGCAACCACCACAGGGGTTGGTTACCCATTTATACTGATCAGTGGGTGACGAGCGGCAGGTGTGCAAGGGGATAGCCAAACAGTTTTTGACCGTGTTCGTGTTGATGTGCCGTATAGGTCAGCGTTCAGTGTAATTAGGAAAAGAGTTTTTTGTATTATATTATTTGGTTGATAATGGTCAATAAAAGGATTGGCATATCGAAAATGATACGAGCACTCTGGACATTGAATTCTTCAAGCACGTGTAACTGGTCTAAAGCCACCCTCTTGAATGTCGTCGTGCATGAGAAGTGAAAAGACAGTTGTGGCCAGTCATTGTGTTTATTTCTCCTGTTGAAGACATTCAAACAGGCACATATCAACACACTTGGCCAGCAGATGGCGTCAACAGCTTGCATAGGCTATTCCTCGTTCAGGCCAGACTGCTCATTTTGAATCATACATTGAAATATCACATTAAAATAAAATACACAATGAAATAATACAAATTAAACAATAAGACATCTCCAATTACCTGTTGAAGACATTCAAACAGGCACATATCAACACACTTGGCCAGCAGATGGCGTCAACAGCTTGCATAGGCTACAATGGGGGAAACATGTCACGCTGTCAGAACGAGGCCTACAACACATCGCTCAACCATTTACTACTAGCTCAGTCAGCATGTGTCATACAAGAGTTCGCCACCACAGCTAAACCACATTACAAAAAGTGCAGAATTGTTCATCATTAACACAGTTACCACTATATACAACTCCGGTTCATTTGCCCGGTAACTTATTTACAAAATGTAAACCATTAATAAGTTCTTTTAAACCAAGGATATGTTTAGGGACATGGGACAGCTCTTACCTATTCCTCGTTCAGGCCAGACTGAACGGGAAAGGCACGCACCAACGTAAATACGTCACTTCGGGAGGAAGTGACGACGGTTTCAAAATAAAAGACTATGAGAGTAAAAGATAATAATAAACAAATTAATATAAAACGTGAGGGAGGGATTCTTTGTGGAATACATATTAGTATATTCTATATATACCTGCTACACACGCGTCTAACTCAAGCCAGCCCACTTGCCCCTCGCAGTAGGCTTATAGGTAAAGGAGTCTACATTAGTCAAAAACTAAGGCTCTTCGTTTGAAATGGACAATTGCCTTTGTTACTTATTGGAAGACGAGGATAATCGCGCTCGGCGCTCAAGATTCATTCAAACAGCTGATCAGCGAGACAGCGCGCTCTGCGCTCAAGATTCAACAGCTGATCAGCGGGACAGTGTTTTGATTTTTGAGGCCGCTGAAAGACATTAGTGACAACTGTTTGGTTCACCGTTTCGCTTGGAATTGCGCGGAACGTGGACAATCTGGACCAAGCTGCCCAGCACCGTCGGGGAGCGGACGGACCGGGAGGAGCTGCCAGCACCGTCGGGGAGCGGACGGACCGGGAGGAGCTGCCCAGCACCGTCGGGGAGCGTACGGACCAGGAGGAGCTGCCCAGCGCCGTCAAGGAGCAGACGGCACCAGCTGAGCTGCCCCAGCACCATTTGGGCGAGCGGACGGATCGGGAGCTGTCCTGCGCGCAAGCAGTTTATTGAATAGCACTCGGACAAGGAGCGCTGTTTGAAGTTGAATAGCGCTCGGACAAGGAGCGCTGTTTGAAGACTTTTCGAAGTTCAAAGAATAAAGTCAAACGGGCCCGACAGCGCTGCGCAACGAACAGGTATGTAGCGCGCTACCGGTATATCTTATATGGCCATATAAAAAACAAATGTGTGCACACAGGGTCAATTGAGAAAAATATAAAAAGGGAAAATTCCAATGCATTGGTGGTATATGATTGTGCAACCCGTTCGTGTGTGTGTCAAGGTTTGGTTAGAACGTCATGTGATGATTAACTGTGGGTTTGTTTATTGTGATTTAACCAAAGGTACCGTTTCATATTGAATCTGTTGGTCTTATATTGCTGATATGAATTCTGATAAAGGTGTTCAGAATCCAACAGAGACCAGCGTTATGGTTGAAAAGCCAGCCACGGCTGAAACTCATTGTAAAGAACCTTCATTGGTTGAAAAGTCACACCCCACACCCACAGTGGCTAAAACACAGTCCGAGGTGGACACAGGTCAAATCACACACAATGTTGATACCGATCAGCATGCAGGTCACAAAACGCAAGAGCAAATTAACACCAAAGGCCCTATTGGATAAAATTGACACATTACATAAATTACATAAATCTAAATTTAACAAGGCTTCTAACTTGCAAAAAACGATTTTGGGGTTAATGCAAAGTGGATGCAAACAGGAGGTGCAATGCGCATTTATGCAATATCTCCACATATGCAAGGAAGCAGAAGCAAACCAGGAGGCTCTGTTGCCAATAGTACCTCCTGAGGAAAGGGGAAAACATGACATTTAGTTCAAAGCCAAAATGATCAATGTCAATGACTTTATTGATCACATGAATGCATGGACAAAAATGACACAACCGGTGGAAAGTGTTAATGAGGATGAGGAGGATGTGCAAAATCTAATTAATCCAAATGACAGCATTTCTAATGTGGAAAGTGTTAATAAGGATGAGGAGGACGTGCAACATCTAATTAATCCAAATGACAGCATTTCTAATGTGGGAAGTAAAAAATCTGCTCACAAAGGTCACACAAGGTCTGGTACCAGCAGGTCCAGCAGGTCCAGCAGATCTTCTACCTCAGCAGCTCGCTTACAGGCCGAGGCAGATAGAGCTTCACTTGTGATTCGAGCTGCAGCGTTAAAGGATAAACACGCTCTGGAGGAGCAGGAACAAATTCTAAAAAAGGATAAACACGCTCTGGAAGAGCAGGAACAGATCCTGAAACACGCTCAGGAAGCCAAGGAACAGATCCTGAAAAAAGATAAACACGCTCTGGAAGAGCAGGAACAGATTCTGAAAAAGAAAAAGGAAACGATGGAGCTTGATGCACAATTGGCAGCTACCAACGCAAGAATAGCAGTATTACAATCCCCCAGTCACCAAGCTCTTTCACTCACACAGTCCGATGGAATGGACTCCTACTACAGGAAAGGAACAAGGTTAAAGGAACCCTCAGTCACTCTCAATCCTCATGCAAAAGAATATACATCACTACCACAGCAACCGTCTATGCAACCACCAGAACTGCAGCAACCATCTGCACAGCAATCATATGTGCAACAACCATCACTATGGAAACCACAAGCTATGCAACAGCAACAAGCACCCATTCAACAACCACCACCCTGGCAAATACCACAAGCTATGCAACAGCAACAAGCACTCATTCAACAACCATCACCCTGGCAAATACAACAACCTATGCACTTGATGCAGCCAACACCCATTCAACCGCCCCCATTTTGGCAAAGACAACAATCTATGCTGTTACAGCCAACCCTCATTCAAACACAACCGCCATCTTTACAAAGACAACATGTGTCTTGGGATGGAGAACAGGACAATACAACTCACATGGACCCTCCTGTGCAGCTAACGACCCCAACTGTAATTTCACCTCAAAGTAATGAAACCTCAGTTGTATGCAACCTATTAAAAAGACAAAATGAGATAACAGCAATGCTAGTGGAGCAGCAAACCACTCACTTACTGCCACCAAGAGAGATTCCATATTTTGATGGGGATCCTCTGCAGTACAGAACCTTTGTCAGAGCCTTTGTTCATTGTGTGGAGAAGAACACGAGAAACAGAGGTGATTGTTTGTACTTCTTGGAGAAGTACACCAGGGGTCAGCCTAAAGAGCTTGTACGTAGCTGTCAACACATGGCTCCAGACAGAGGCTATGATATGGCAAAGTACCTACTTGAACAACACTTTGGAGATGAATATAAAATCACAGCAGCTTACATGAAGAAGATGCTCAACTGGCCGCTAGTGAAGGCTGAAGACATAAAATCTCTTCAAGCCTATGCTCTTTTCCTTCGGGAGTGCTGTAATGCTATGGAGAATGTCCAGTACATGAGGGAACTCGATATGCCAGCGAACATGAAAGTATTGATTTCAAAGCTTCCATACAAGCTCAGAGAGAATTGGAGAGTCTCTGTATGTTCGATAATGGAAAAACACCATCGCAGACCACAATTCATGGATATTGTCACATTCATTGAGCGCCAGGTAAAGATTGTCTCAGACCCAGTCTTCGGAGACATTCAAAATACACCACCAAATACAGGAAGTAGACCTATGAACATGAACAGAATGAAATCACAAATTAAACCCAAATTCAAAGGAGACAGTTTTGCAACCACAGTTACTACCATCGAAACCCCTGCAAAGCAAAGAAATGCATCTGCTCACAACACCAACACTTGTGTATGTTGCTCTAAAAATCACACTCTGGATCAATGTCCTCAGATGGAGGAGAAGACACACAGGGACAAGATTACTTTTAGAAGGCAAAAAGGAATCTGTTTTGGCTGCCTTCGCATTGGACATCTTAGCAGGAATTGCGAGAAGCGCTTGACTTGCAAGGTGTGCAGCCAAAACCATCCCAGTGTTCTTCATATTAATCAGAAGGAGAGAGCAAGCAACACAAACCAGCCAAAGAAACCTTCGGTGAGTAACGCACAGATCTCTTTGCAAACATGTGGACAAACAGGGGCCGGAAGCAGCAATGGGACTCTGTCAATCTTGCCTGTACAGGTGAAGTCCAGCAAGGGAGACAAAATCATCACAACATATGCATTTTTAGATCCAGGCAGCACTGACACATTTTGTTCAGAATCCCTAATGAGAAGGCTGAACCTTACAGGAAGGAAAACACAAATCAGCTTACATACCATGGGCCCAAAGGCATCTGTGTCCAGCTACATACTGACAGACTTGGAGATCTCCAGCCTCACTGGGAAACAGTTCTATGACCTGCCCAAGGTCTACACCCAGAAGAGGATGCCCGTAACCATGAGTAACATCATTAGCCAAGAGGAGTTGGCTAAGTGGCCATACTTAGATGGGGTTGCCCTTCCTCGGATTCAAGCTGATGTGGAGTTATTGATAGGTACCAATGTCTCCAAATTGCTTGAACCTTGGGAAATTGTGAATAGTCATGGCAATGGGCCATATGCCATTAAGACCCTATTGGGGTGGGTCGTTAATGGTCCCCTATCAGGCTACAGTGAGCAGCGGAGTGAGAATGTCAACCCCGCTGCTATTGTTAATAGGATCTCTATAACAAATCTGGAGGAGTTGCTGAACAATCAGTACAACCATGATTTTAATGAAAGGTCATCAGAAGACAAAGAGGAAATGTTGAGGGATGATATGAAGTTCATGGAAATCATGACTGATTCATGCAAACTGCAAGATGGACATTACACCTTGGAGCTTCCCTTTAAAAGGAAAGAAGTGTCTCTGCCAAACAATCAGTTTGTTGCTAGGCAACGCATCCTTGGACTGAAAAGGAAGTTTGGGAGAGATGAGAAGTTCCACCGAGAATACACCAACTTTCTTGACGACGTAATCAGTAAAGGATATGCTGAACGTGTTCCTGAACATCAAGTGGAACGGTGTGATGGAAAAGTATGGTACATTCCACACCATGGAGTGTACCATCCCAGGAAGGGCAATCGGCGTGTCGTATTTGACTGTCGAGGTGGATGGAGAGAACGCTGAGGCGGGGACTTGCGTTTACACAACCCCACCCGTTTTCAGGTTTGGTACAGACCCTATTGTCGGGGTCAACAGCAGTGACAGCTCTGGCCGACGAGATCCAATCTCTGTGGGCGAAGCAAGCCATCGTCGTGGTCCCAAAGGAGGACGCGATGCGTGGCGTTTCCTCCCGGTATTCTCTGGTGCCCGAGAAATCTCTCGGAGCGGCGGCGAGTGGTTGGGTTCTCGGCACGCTCGGGAGGTTCCGTCCTAGGACGGTTACGGTGCTGTCCATGATGCGCCTGCTGCTGGGGTCCCTCTTGGCCTCCTCTTCATGGGGAGGATGCAGAGGTGGTTTTTTCCAGTATGGAAATGGACCCGGTGTGAGACATAATGGAAGCGGCTGAAGGTTCCCATGTCAGTACTGGGGGACCTCGTCTTCTGGGGAGGGTCTGGTGCCCTCACCTGCGGGGTCCCCTTGGGGAGACGTGGGATGGGGGGGGGACGTGTCGGACCAACGCAGTAGGGGGCAGCTGCCATGCTGCCCGGTCTGCGCTACATTCAATATGTTGGGATTCCGTGGTCGTCCGGGATTCTGTACGCTTTCCCCCCCCCCTTACACCTGATAGCTCAGCTGTTGGGGCGGGTACGTCGGGAGCGCGGGACTTGGTCCTGGTCGTGCCGGGCCGGGGCTCAGCTGTGTGGTCCCCGGCCCTGATTCAGCTCTGTGTGGCCCCGCCGTGGCCTGTTCCATGGTCACCGCCTGCCCTCTCTCAGGCACGCAGAACTCTGTTCTGCCTTCCTGTTCTGGGGCAGCCCCTAAGCTTGGCTGCTGACAGTGTGAATCTGGTGGGGATGCGTCTTGACTATTCTGTGGTTAGCGCTATCCGGTACGAGCGCGCTCCGTCCTCTACCGCGGCTTACGCTGGGGAGTGGCGTATGGTCGAGTGTGGGGGCGGAACGTTGTTCAGCCACCCTCTCGTGGGACGTTCCTGCTTGGCGCTCTGCGTCTCAAGCCTGTGGAACGTTAAGATAAGATAAGATAAGATATTCCTTTATTGATCCCCTTGGGGAAATTCAGGCATCATAGCAGCATGGGGGGGAGGGGGGGGGGGGTACAGTAGTAAAACAACACAGTATACAGGTAGTAGAAAAACAACACAGGCAGTGTAAACAATTTGATCAATATGGTCAATATAATTTACTATCTGACTAGCTGAGGAATATTCACATTATTCACAGTGTCACATAAGGTGCAGTATGCATGAGGTAGTGTTATAATTTACTATCTACTGAGTATACATTATTCACACTGTCTCCGAGTGGGACCTCCAACTGGTCCTGGGCCGGTTGTCGGAGGCCCCGTTTGAGCCTCTTGAGCAGGCGCCATTGGATCTGCTGTCTTAAAGACCGCGTTCTTTTTGGCCATCACCTCCGCTAAACGCGTGGGTGAGCTGTGTGCTCTCTCGGTGCGTCCTGAGTGCCTGTCTATTCGGGCCAATAGCGGTGCGACTCTGAGGCCTAATCCAGTCTTCGTGCCAAAGAATATCCGGAGCTCTTTTCGCTCCAGGGATATTGTGATTCAGGCATTTCATCCGCCTCCTCACACTAGTGGGTTAGAGGCGAGCCTTCATCTGTCGTGTCCTGTCCGTGCTTTGGGGGTTTACCTCAGTCGGACGCAGGATCTCAGGGCTGCCGATCAACTGTTGGTTGTTACGGTGGCCCTCACGCAGGTAAGGTACTGTCCAAGCAGCGCCTGTCACATTGGTTGTGCGAGGGCATTGCCCCTTGCTACACGTTGGCTGGACAGGTCCCCCCTGGGGGTGTCAGGGCGCACTCCACTCGTGGAGTGGCGGCCTCTGACGCCTTGTTAGGGGGGGCCTCGGTGGAGGACATCTGTGCTGCGGCCTCCTGGTCCTCCCCGGGTCCCTTCGTTAAGTTTTACCTCATGGACATGACTGGGGGTTCTGTCTCCCAGGCGGTTCTGAGGTCTGGGACCTCCCCTGCGTCCCACCAGTCAGTGGGCTAGCAGGGGTGTGTGGGTGTGTGCCACGGGGTGCTGTGTCACACGTGGTCCCGCCTGTACTGTGCGCTTTTAGGGGTTTCTGGTTCCCCTTTTTTTCGCACTTTGGTGGAGTTGACTGCCTCCCCCCCTTCGTTAGGACGGGCGGGTGGACGGGACTCCCCTCCTCCCTGGTAGTGGGGCTTACGGGCCCTCAGGGGGTACACTTGTCAGGTCACGCGTCTGCTCTGCCCCATATCTCATAATGGCAAGAGCGAGACGCGATGACAGTATGATAATATAACGAAAGGTTATCCTATAACCTAGTAATATGAATACTGGCAGAGCGTCTCGCTCTCAGCGCCCTGAGGTCCCTTGGTTGGGTTTTCAATGTTGGAAACTTTTTTTCCCGAGGAAGGTAGAGTGTGACCATGTCCGGCGTTTTATAGGAGGACGCTGGGGCGTGGCCTGGTCACGTGCATGGGTGCAAATTGTTTGTTCATGAGCATAGTAGGTGCTAGGAGATAAGAGTTATCTCATAATGGCAAGAGCGAGACGCTCTGCCAGTATTCATATAACTAGGTTATAGTATAACCTTTCGTTCCCCATTGACAAACTAGCCCGTTTTGCGCAATCATAATTTTTAAGTCAGGACTAGATCTTTCCTCGCGAACGGATACTTGGTCACCACAGAGTTTTATTTGACGTAATTGGTGCGAGTTCGGTCACGTATCTTGCGCTCGACCAATAGCAGCTCTCTTTGTTGCGAGGATACAGCCGTCGGGCGACAACAAATGACATCCACAGAGTAACGTTACGGACGAAAATTGACAAAAAACACCTTCTAAAGTTCGCAAAAAGGTTTCTAAACAATGTTATATGCATCTCATGTCCGTTCAGAAAGAACGTGTACAAGATTTTACACAGACACGGTGGGATAGATATAGAAACTGCGTTGAACGGTGGCTTAACCTACCAGGCCAAAATCATACCATTGCGGAGACATACACACATTGTTTAGAGATCGATTTGTATCATAAATGTCATAATATATATCTGTAACTTATGTCGTGTATGTCATAAATGTCATGATGAATTGAAAATGGGGGACCCTGATCTCTGGTCTGCACCCCCTTAACAATTGTGTGTATTGAGCCGTACTATTGTACCCATTCTGCAATCTGTTAATAAAGTTTTCAATCAATCAAGATGTGGATACACTATTTGATGCTGTGCTGAGATAGTTTAGCTGTGTTTTTGTTTACATAAACTAGCATTCTAGTTTTCTTCAGATACTGTATGTGTATGCCATCTAGTTTGATTGTTTACAGTGATGTTTATGTAGCTCTGCTAGTTCATAGCGATGTTTAAAGTATGTTAGCTTTCAGAACCCCCTCATCCACCACCACACTTCCCAGGCAACACTGACGTTAATCATCCTCACCACTGTCATCTGAGTCATCATCCCATGTAGCCCTATATCCTCAGTTTCCTTAGAAACATTTGCACAGTTTTGGCATTGACAAAGATCTGTACATGGCAGTTTTGCAGACACACAGGAACATCTTCTTGTCTGCCATTTGAGTTGCCTTAACTGATAACTGTAACTCACAGTAACCGAACATATTTGAGTTGCCTTAACTAAGAACTGTAAGTCACATGTAGCCCTATATCCTCAGTTTCCTTAGAAACATTTGCACAGTTTTGGCATTGACAAAGATCTGTACATGGCAGCTTTGCAGACACACAGGAACATCTTCTTGTCTCACATTTGAGTTGCCTTAACTGAGAACTATAAGTCACAGTTACATATTTGAGTTAAGGCAAAGAAGATGTTCCTGTGTGTCTGCAAAACTGGGGTTGCGATGTATAGGGCGAGGGGATTAGGGTTATACAGTAGTAGTGTGATTTGTTTGTATTTGTTGAGATCAGTTTGACACTGATCTCTCCACACACCTCACTGTTTACTCATTTTACTCTGTAGTGTATATATGTATATTGAATATTCCTCTTTACTTTACTTTTTACTTACTTACTTTTTTTACTGTATGAAGCACACTCTCATGGGCTCATACAGAAACAAGCATTTCATCATAAAGTACCTGTATTTTATTGTGATAAATAATAAACAAACTTAAAACTTGTGATGTATGTGACGAATAAACCTCTTGAATCTATTTTTGTATTTGTCTTTAAATGGAAAATAAAAAGGTTAATCATTAACTTATTAATTTGTAAATTGTTTGACATTATTCCAAATTAAGGGGATGGTGTAGTGTTTTGATTGATTAACTATCTTGATCAAAAGGTCTATTATTTTTGTCATTATACTATCCACTGAACTGTTTTGTGTACAACCTCAATCTTTAGAAAATTGTACCAGCATGATGCTCTGGCTCGCCGGGGTACCGGACTTGGGGCTCTCGAGGTCTGGGGATCGTGGCTGTGATGGGTGGTGAGGGAGGGGGCTTAGTGTGTTAATTGTACAATCCGGTTTATTTATTGTCTAGTCATTGTTGTGTTGAGTCGATGTTTTTGGTGTCTTTTTATGTATTATTATTGTTGTTACAAAGGGTCAGATTAAACCGAATATATATATTTATTGCTTGATATCCCTTGTATAATATTTGTATATCGTTTGATATCCCTTGTATATTATTTGTATATATACACGGAATATCCCTTTACCTGTGTACAAACCAGAGTAAATATTCGCTCTCCTATTGGACAGCGACCCCCAGGCGCCAACGGCCAAACCCCCAACGGCAAGTTCAAAGGCAACTCCGGGCATGTCGCAACATGCCCAGAGTCTGCGCAGTAATACGAGACAGAACTGAGGTTGGCACTAGATAATTCACCTTACGTATAAATATGGCGCAGGTGTAAACAGCAGCACTTCGTTCATTACTAGTAAAGCCTTCACCACGAGTCAACGTGCAAGTGAAGTGAGCAACCTTGCGTCTAAATAGAGCGTTTAGAACATGTGCGAATAGGATAGTAAAAGTGTCAGAGTTTAGTGAAGTAACGTCAAGTTCGACCTAGTTTAATGTGAAGTATAGTGCACAGGAGAATCTACACCGGCGACTGCAGAACCATTTCTGGTTGGATTATATTGCTTTGGGACCGTGACCGCTGGAGCAGAGAACCGTCGATCCCACTGTCGTTTGGGATTTACCCCCGTGAGGATCATCACTCGGGCCCGCCTCTAGGAAGAGGCTGGCTAGCTGTCTTCCATGCTGTCGAGCATACTTGGATTACAACTGCTGCTTTGTCTGCTGATCAAGGGAGTACATGTACCGGCTCCTGTATCTGGAGCCTCGTTATTCCTCGTTGACCCAGACTTTGTACCCGAACATTCCTCTACCCCTACCGGCCTTACACCCGGAGGGAACCCCCCAGTGTCTCCAGCTGGTACTAGTGTGCCCTATGTAATTGCTATACCACAGGTGGCGTCAGTTTAGACCCATCATAGTATTCATACTATTCTCATTGACTTATGCTCTTGACTGACTTTACGTGTGTTCTTCGCCATACAAGCGCGAGCCTAATTCTCAATCTGTAACCTAACGTTGCTTAATAATAATAAATACCCTCCAAATAGAACTTTATGTGTCAATGCCGTATTCTTGTGTGGGTGTTCACCATATATATTCATGTACTGTATGGCCAGTAATTAAAGTACATAACTAGTAGTGGTTTAATATATCACAATCTTATAATACAGTCAGGGAATTGTACCCCTCAGTTACAATTGGTCCTTCGAGCCGGAGGGTATCAGTGTAATATTTAATATAATATTAATATTAACCATGGCCAGCGGTGAACACTCCCCAAGCGGCTCTCCCAAGCTAGAACGCCCGCAGCGCAAACGTCAGCCACCTCCCTATCTGGAGGAATACGCTGTCGTCCTAATACCTAGCTTTAACCAGACGTTAAATACGGATAAAGCGGATAGTCAAAGCATGTCAAATCCTACCGACCAGGCGACCCTGCCAGTAGAGACCCCAGTGGGTTCTAACGAAACTGACCAAGCTCACGGGGGGGACCAGGGGGGACATGACATGACTATACCTCCAGACAACGTCACCGGGATAGTCCCCGGAGCGCTCCAGGATAAAGAAAGCGCTCCAGGGACAGAACCCGACACACAACCAAGAGAAGAGAAGCGCGCCCAGGAGATGGACCTCGGGGCGCGCCAGGAGAACAGATCTCCAACGAGCTCTGTCAGAAGCCGATCACCTCCGTCAGTGTCATCCCCCAGCCAGGCGGACCAGATACTGGCGCAAGCCTTGATCGCCACACTGGCAGCCTCCACCGAAAGAGACCGACTTCAGGGTGAACGCGACCGGCTTCAAGCAAAGACGCTTAGTGAGCGCGAACACTCTGCCATGGAACGCGAGCGCCTCCAGGCTCAACAGACGAGCGAGCGTGAACAACGAGAGCGCCTCCAGGCGCAACAACAGACGAGCGAGCGCGAACAACGAGAGCGCCTCCAGGCGCAACAATTAAGCGAGCGCGAACAATCTGCAGCGGAACGAGAGCGCCTTCACGCGCAACTCCAAGCGCAAGCCCTTAGTGAACGCGAACACTCTGCAACCGAACGAGAGCGCTTCCAGGCGCAACAAAGGAGTGAAGACGACCGCATAAGACTGGAGGAGAGACGCCTTCAGACGGAGGAGAGACGCCTTCAGACGGAAGAGAACATTGAAAGAGACCGCGCCAATGCACAGCGCGACGCCGCCAATGCACAGCGCGACGCCGCCAATGCCCAGCGCGAAGCAGAGCGCGACGCCGCCCATGCCCATCCCGGCCTCTGGTACCCACCGAGTACCAACCCACGACAACACGTACGGGGAGACTCGCCCAGGAGGCCGCTTCCCCTACGCTCACCAATGTGCCAGCCATCCATGGCATCGTACCTTGGCACACCGACGTTCCCAGACTTTACGCGCGAGGACAGAGCACAGTACACGGAATTACGGATGTGCTTGGAGACTATGATGTCCGACGTCCCCGATGAGTCGTACAAATATGCCATCCTCCTCAAGCACCTCAAGGTGCCCAGAGCGCATAATATAGCGCTGGCATATTCCAACTCAAGCACCCCATACTCCGCGGCTCTAGTGGCCCTCGACCAGCGTTATGGACGCATATGGGACTACGTGATACAAGAAATAAGAGATATCGACCGCCTCCCCCCAGCCAAAGACAATAGAGCACTGGATGACCTCTCTATCAAGGTACAATCCCTAGTAGGGATGCTGGGGTCCCAAAAGGAGAAAGGGAGACATGAACTATATGCAAACTCTAATGTGGAGCGAATACTGGAGAAGCTCCCTCTAGCCCGCCAAGAGCGTTTTCGGCGGCAGAGAGACCACCGCGACCCTAACGGCCCAGAAGCATCCCTCCTAGACCTAGCTGATTTCCTCGCCAGGGAGGTCAGCAGCCTACGACTGGACACGTTCGTGTGGAGTGGACCAAGCCCAAGAGATGGACCTCGGAGATCTAATGATAACCGCCGGTCAGTGACTGTTATGCACCAGGCCGAGTCAGTGCCGCAGCACGAGAACCACAGCAACCCCCCGACCAAGGGGGAGTGGAAGATTGTATGCCAGTACTGTGAAAAGGAACATCGGCTGTATCAATGTGACACTTTCAAGAAGCTGACCACTGACGAGGTGAGTCAGTGGATCAAAGCCAACCGCCGCTGCTTCCGCTGCGCGCGCAGCCATATGGCAGCTGAGTGCCGTTTAAAGAAGAAATGCAGCAAGTGCGACGGCGCCCACTTGGAGGTCCTGCACGACATCAACAAGCGTCCGCCAGGAAACCAAAGTGGGCCCATCACGGTGATGTATCAGGCCGAGGCGATGGCACCACTACCGAAGATCCATAGGACCGCCCCCTGGTGTCCTGACTGCTACGGCAGACACTGGGAGTCACGGTGCTACTCGGACTACCGCGAGTCGGCACCACTACAGAAGATCCAAGGCAACCCACCAACAGGAGTGCTCCACATAGACCAGCATAGCGGGACCCCCGAGTGCTCATCAAGGTGGTCAGAGTGCTCCTGAGTTACGAGGACAAGGTCCTGGACACTTACGCTGTCCTAGACGATGGGTCTGAAAAGACTCTCCTCCTCGCTTCCGCCGCAGCCCAGTTGGGCCTGCGGGGTGCCAAAGGAACAATGACAATCCGTACCATTAGAAGAGACCAGAAGACCATAAAGGGTGAAAATGTCTCCTTCACGATAGCAGCGGTCGAGCAGCCCGAGAAGCAGTATAGCATCACCAACGTCTTCACCAGCCACGACATAGGCCTGTCACAGTACACCTACCCCATCCCACAGCTGATGGCGAAGTACGTGCACCTACGTCAACTACCTATACCGCTCATCGACGGCGCCACACCGACCCTGCTCATAGGCTCCGACCACGCGGACCTCATTCTCCCAATTGAGGCGGCCCACATCGGACCCAAAGGATGCCCAGTCGCGGTTCAGACCCGACTGGGGTGGACGCTCCAGGGCCCCCTCTACGGACTTGACAGTCAACCCACGTCTACACGCTGCCTGCACACAAAGGTGAGCGACACAGGCCACTCTCTCGTACAGCCCGTTGAGAGGCTATTGACATTAGACGAGAGGCCTGTGAGAGAACCGTGGGCCCAAGAAGAGGGAGTTCCGAACTCCACCCCCCTCAGCTGCGCTCCAAGAGACGTAGCTGACCTCGAACCCAGCACCCCAAGCGACTTCTTGATGGGGCGGCCGGAACCGGCCCCTCCTCAGACGGGGTACAGACCGAACAAGAGGAACAGACGGAGGATGTGGAGACACAGCCAAGCACAGATCAACCAGTCTCGGGCCCGCTTCCTCCTAAGCTCCCTACCATCCCTTCCAGCCCGTCAGAAGCGGGTCAAGGACAGGGACAACTTAAAGGTGGACACAGTCGTTATGATCATAGACCAGTCACTACCCCGAGCTGCGTGGCCGGCCGGCCGCGTAAGCAAAGTGATCACTGGTGCCGACGGAAAGGTCAGAGCGGCAGAAGTTATTGTCCAGGGACGGACCTACACCCGACCCGTGGCGAGGCTGATAGAGTTGCCGAGGCTCCCTGACTCCCTTGATGACGATCATGACCCACTGACTTTGTAGATTGCCCTACTCCCCACAACAGACATTGAGTAGTTGACAGGACTATTAATCTGTCTTTGCTTTAACTAATTAGGTGCAGACTAATTAGGAGGCGGCTGTTACAAAGGGTCAGATTAAACCGAATATATTTATTGCTTGATATCCCTTGTATAATATTTGTATATCGTTTGATATCCCTTGTATATTATTTGTATATATACACGGAATATCCCTTTACCTGTGTACAAACCAGAGTAATATTCGCTCTCCTATTGGACAGCGACCCCCAGGCGCCAACGGCCAAGCCCCCAACGGCAAGTTCAAAGGCAACTCCGGGCATGTCGCAACATGCCCAGAGTCTGCGCAGTAATACGAGACAGAACTGAGGTTGGCACTAGATAATTCACCTTACGTATAGATACGGCGCAGGTGTAAACAGCAGCACTTCGTTCATTACTAGTAAAGCCTTCACCACGAGTCAACGTGCAAGTGAAGTGAGCAACCTTGCGTCTAAATAGAGCGTTTAGAACATGTGCGAATAGGATAGTAAAAGTGTCAGAGTTTAGTGAAGTAACGTCAAGTTTGACCTAGTTTAATGTGAAGTATAGTGCACAGGAGAATCTACACCGGCGACTGCAGAACCATTTCTGGTTGGATTATATTGCTTTGGGACCGTGACCGCTGGAGCAGAGAACCGTCGATCCCACTGTCGTTTGGGATTTACCCCTGTGAGGATCATCACTCGGGCCCGCCTCTAGGAAGAGGCTGGCTAGCTGTCTTCCATGCTGTCGAGCATACTTGGATTACAACTGCTGCTTTGTCTGCTGATCAAGGGAGTACATGTACCGGCTCCTGTATCTGGAGCCTCGTTATTCCTCGTTGACCCAGACTTTGTACCCGAACATTCCTCTACCCCTACCGGCCTTACACCCGGAGGGAACCCCCCAGTGTCTCCAGCTGGTACTAGTGTGCCCTATGTAATTGCTATACCACAGGTGGCGTCAGTTTAGACCCATCATAGTATTCATACTATTCTCATTGACTTATGCTCTTGACTGACTTTACGTGTGTTCTTCGCCATACAAGCGCGAGCCTAATTCTCAATCTGTAACCTAACGTTGCTTAATAATAATAAATACCCTCCAAATAGAACTTTATGTGTCAATGCCGTATTCTTGTGTGGGTGTTCACCATATATATTCATGTACTGTATGGCCAGTAATTAAAGTACATAACTAGTAGTGGTTTAATATATCACAATCTTTAATACAGTCAGGGAATTGTACCCCTCAGTTACAATTGTTGTATGTATTGTATTATTGTTATTATGTTGTGAACTGTTTTGTTTCATGTTTGAAAATTAAAAAGAAATATATCACAAAAAAATATGAAAATTGTACCAGCATCTTTAATATTGCAGGTTGGGAATCACAAGGTAAAGTGTTTTTGATACAAATGTGCTGCATGCATCACGGATTGTGTGTTTATGGAGGTTTAACAAATAATTTCCCCGACAGGACGTCATGCATCGGTGTGTGCAATGCTGTGTTGTAAATAGAAGGCGATATGATTTAAATGTACAGTATTATTTACATATTTTATGGCCCGTTTCACAGCTGTATTCAATCGCTTGCCTATAGCAAGTAGCGTGTATGCATATGTAGCAGTCTGGAAAATATGGTATATTATTCAGAACTGCTGACTGTGTTTATATCCCTTTTTGTACACAAAGACATTCTAACTAGTGTCATTGATTCACACGAACAATGACACAAACGTCCCCGGCCAAAGAGCATTGGAACACGGATTATGAATTACAGTATTGATTCATAATATTCTACAGTGCGTTCCCCTTGTGACTGGCAGGCGGGACCAGCAGGGGGCAGTAGCAGGCAGAGAGTGGCGGAGAGAGCTGAGAGATGATAAAGGGAGGAGGCCAGCGGAAGTCGTTCTCTTCGGCAGTGAACTTGACAACGAGAAGTCACGTCTAACGGGGGGGCTCTGGATAGCCCCGTTGCTGACTTTATGCCGGAGTGCCCCGTGGAACAGTGACGGGTGATAGGAAGTACTGGCTAGTGGATACGATATCCTAGCAGTACCAGTGTTATGATATTATGAACATTAAGTGCAGAGTCAGGCACTAAGAGTCGAGTTATACCTAGTTACAGTGAGCGGTATAGGTAGCGTGCGGCTAAGGATCACAGTAGCATTGCTCGTGTTATACCTAGTTACAGTGACGGTATAGTCTGCGTGCCAGAGACTTACGGGACATCCAAGCAGTCTGCCCGGGCGTCAACAGCTGTCTGCACCGGAGAGCAGCAGCACACCTGCTCCAGGCTGCCTGCAGGACACGGGGAGTTCTTTACCACCAGCAGAGTTCGCCCAGCACCAGCTCAGCCAGCACTGCCTCTCTGCTATAGCTCCGCCTGCTAGCACCTGCGGCGCGAGTGTTCGACGCCATCTTGCCACCAGGACGGTGGTGGAGCGGCGCGGCCGCCATTTTGGTAGAGTAAACATTAGGGCTTCGGCGCCCAGGATCCTATCGTACATTACACAGTGTGTCGCAGCCTACGGGCGAAGCTGGTGTTTGCTAACCACAGTGCATAGGGGTACCCCATAAACATTACATGCCGGCATTAGCATAGGGCTTTTGTTTTGGTAATTGTGGGCCCACACTTTGGTTTTATTTCCTTTTCTTTGAGCGTGATACAATGTGTGTGTATTAATATTTTCCCATTCAATTAACCCTTCCCTGGGGGGGGAAGTTACAGACCTGGTGCATTATAATTAAAGCCTTTTGAGGTATTATTCTGGCCGTATAATTAAAGCCTGTTGAGGTATTATACAGGGTGAAGACCCAGACGTGGGTGATGAGTCAAACACAGTGAAGTATATTATCCCGGATAGTAACCCAGAGGTGGGTGCATAATATACGTGTTTATGAGGTATTGAGTTGAACAGCAGGGGCTATAGTAGGACTTCAGCCCAATTGGCCAGTAGTATTAAATAATTGTAACTGAACAGTACAATTAACATAAAGACTTGAATGGGGTTCTGTGTGCGTGTCCATTCCTGTGCCCTGCATTAACTCTTTTGGTGTGGGTAACGTATATATATGGTTAACCCCTTCCTACCCAACTCTCCCCTTTTCAGTGGAAGGTTTCTAGGGTCATTGAGGGAGGGTACTGCTTGCGGGGGGAACTCAGAGCATTTGATTACAATTCAGTCACGAGGTGTGGGAGGGTCTAAGGAGCGACTGGGAGGAGTGGGAGCGTGTTGGGGAGTACTGCTGACCGCCCTGCGACAGGGAAGGAAGACCAGAGTACCAGACCAGGTTGGTAAATCCCGGGCCCCATCCACTCACACTACCAGCCTCCAGTCGACGCCCCAGGCCCAAAGACGAGGGTGCAGCCAGACAGAGTTCTGCTGTGTCCAGCTACCTCCTGACTGCCAGCAACCGTTCCCACGAAGCAGGGATAATCCACCCTGCTACACATATAACATTGTTTAGAAGCCTATTTTGCGAACGTTAGAATGTGTTTTTTGTCCATTTTCGTCGAGATGTACTCTGTGGATGACATGATAACATCACGTTACTGTTTACACAATGTCTTGTGGTCTGTAACTTGGCAACAAAGAGAGCTGCTATTGGTCGAGCGCAAGATACGTGACCGAACTAGCACCAATTTCGTCAAATAAAACTCTGTGGTGACCAAGTATCCGTTCGCGAGGAAAGATCTAGTCCCGATTTTAAAATTATGATTGCGCAAAACGGGCTAGTTTGTCAATGGAGAACTTTTTGTTCCTAAATCTACACCAATATATCTTTCACCCAGAGTACAAATTGTGTAGTCCGCCGAGGTAGGAACGGGATGAAACGATACAGCCTTCACTTTACGGCCTAAAAGGCCTTGTCAAATTCTCAGACCTCTTCAACAATAATAGATTTGATAGCTTTGGAACAATCTGCACCAAGTATAATCTACCCCGGAACAATCTATTCCTTTACTTCCAGATTAGGCATTATATACAAGCCTGCTACCCCTCTTACCCTGATCTGCCCTGAGATCAGCCCAGGGAATATCTCTTCACAATCAGACCGGGGCGAAAAGGCTTTATCTCTGATGTTTACAGCTTTATCTCTGATCTTGACACAACCTCTCTATCAAAAACAAAGAACAAATGGGAGACTGAGCTTGGGGAGGACCTCTCTGATGAATGGTGGATCAGAGCTATAGACCGTATTAACACCTCGACCACCTGCGCTAGATTAGGGCTCATCCAATTCAAAGTCTTCCATAGACTCCACTACTGCAAATCCAAACTGGCAGCGATATACCCCGACGTGGAAGACAAATGTGACCGATGCGCTCTTTCTCCAGCCAATCTCACACAGTGTTTACCACACTGCTAGCAAGGCGTACGATTTTGTTAGGATGGACGTCTCCTGCCCCTCCCAAAATAGCTACTATGTGGCTTACGGATATTATGTTCTTTTTAAAGTTGGAAAATATTAAGTTTACCCTTAGAGGATCTTCAAAAAAAGTTTACCCAATACTGGCAGCCGTTTATCACTTACTTTGAGAACCTTACAACGCTACCCACCAACTAATACCCTTATAGTCAAAAGTTCATGCCCATGTAAGAATGTGAGACATATCAATGTAACCCTGAGACTAGAGCAAAGATCCACTGAAATTACTATAAGCCCTGAATAGCTGGAAATAAAACCTACATCTGACGGACCTGATAGCTGTACACACCAACACACACACGCCTATAGCCTACTGTGCTTACTTGTGAGTGACTCCCTAGAACACCATTTTATTTGTGACTTTACATTTTAAATTTTTCTACGTTCTATCTTTTATATTATTCTTTATACCTTAACTTTTGATTGATGTACGCAGATGTGACTACATATGACATGTGTGGATATACTCCGTGATACAGGGCCGGACTGGGGAAATAATTCATACCGGGAGATATAGCGCGAAATATAGCCCCAATCAGGCCACTTTTTAAGCGGGGGGTCTGGGGGTCCCCCACCAGGAAATTTTTTGTTACAAAGACTTAATTTCCTGCATTCTGGTGAATTTTAGTGCGTGTGAATCACAAACTAATGAGCCAACAATTGCTTAGTACAATGTACTGTTATGGACCTCAAATAAAACTGTTGTGGCACTAGCAATGCTACTCTCTCCACCTTCAAAAAGAAAAAAGCAAGAGCACAACATACTTTTCTATTTACTATTATAATACAGTTAACCACTCTCTCCTGTATTTTCCTTTTCTTTGTTTTATCCCTCTCTCCTCCACCCTTTCTCTTTCTTCCACTGTCCATCTTGACATCAACGTTAATTGACTTTCGCTCTACTGTATCTCTCCCGAGTCCCTCACTACCTGGCTCACTGCCTGGCTGTTATTCTGCATCTGAATGCCGTCTGCCATTCCATTCGCCGCCTCCGCTGTCAATCAGTTGTATCGCCTGGTCCCACAAGCGGCAGCACGGCTCCATTGTGTGTGTGTGTGATCCGCGTGAGGGAGAGAGAGAGTCAGATAGTTCTCCAACTCTGTCGCAGACAGTGAAATCCTGGTTGTTCCCCACACATCTAGGTTATCTAACTATCGCGCCGCGCCGCCGCCACAACTAGAAACAATGGCCTGGCAAAAAAATAATAATAATAATAATTTTTTTCTTTTTTTTTTATATAATTTTTCTTTTTTTAATCTGTGCAGGCCAGACCACCGGGAAAACTCCCGGTGCTCCCGATGGCCAGTCCGGGCCTGCCGTGATACAACTCAGGTACCCTGCTCTGACAATGGCCGTAATAGGAAGTGCTGAAGTCTGTTACATTTGACCTTGTCCTATTTATTTCAATTCCCCCCCCCCCTCTGATGTAGAGGCTAAATGCTTATACTCCAAACACAGGAGAGGGGGGAAGAGAGAGAGGGAGAGAGGGGGAGGGGGTGAGAGAGGGTGAGGGGGAAAGGGAGAGAGAGAGGGGGAGAGAGAGAGCGGGAGAGAGAGGGGGAGGTGAGATGCGGAGGAGAGATAGGGAGAGGGAGGGAGAATGAGGGGGGAGAGAGAGGGAAGGAGAGAAATAGTAGGACCTCGTCCAGGTTTTTTTTTTAAGTTTTTAAAATATTATTCTTTACACTTTAACTTCTGACTGATATACACAGATGTGACTGCATATAACATATGTTGATATACTCCGTGAGACGACTCAGGTACCTCGCTCTGACAACGACAGTAATGGAGAGGGTTACGTGGGGGGGAGGGAGAGGGTTTATTATTTGGGGGGGGTCCTAATTGTTATTATTATTACTATATTTCTTGTTGTTTTCCTCTGATGTAGAGGCCAAATGCTTATGTTCCAAACATTCTAACATACTTGTCTCAAGGGAGGTGGGAGGGAGGGGGGAAAAATCTACTCAATGTAAACTGTCTGTAAATTGAGAAATGCAAATAAAAATATATTGGGAATTTTTTTTTTTTTTGTATTTTTTTTTTGTATTTTTTTTTTAAACACACATATAAACAAACATGACAACACATGATAAGATACACAAGCATTAATACACAGTGTATATCCAACGAAATTACCATTTATACCAATGTCTTATACAGGATATACCCCTAATACCTGTTATCTAAAAACCTACACGCTCCAGCTCGAACCCCCCCCTCCCGGACCCCTCTTTGGATAGTACCTCCATTATCCCTCGCTCCTAACCAGACACTACCATTATAAGCTAGCTTTTATTCTCTCCACCACTTCTAACCACATTGTCATTTTGGATTCATTGAGATCCAGAATTCTTGCTGTAGATATTTCTTGATAAATCACATCGAGATATGTAAGAAACCAAACTTTCCGGCAAATTTTTTCCGGTTGAAACCAGCGTGATGCGATCAGCTTTTTAGCTACTGTGATACCCGATAAAACCAATCTCTTTAGCTGTGGATGTACTGCAAATTCAAAAACATCATTCAATAGTAATACAGAGGGGTGTACAGGTATATTCCAAGATACGAGTTTTGATAATTGTTGGGTCACATCTTTCCAGAATATCTTAACTGGTGGGCAGTCCCAGTACATGTGCATAAATGTCCCTTCATCCCCATTTGTACATTGGGAGCATTTGGAGTCTTGTTTAAGACCCATTCTGTTCAGTCTTATAGGAGTCAAGTATGTCCTGTGAATATAGTTAAGATTGATTTGTTGATGGTCCGGGTTCCTTGATGTAAGTCGGACATTTGCCCAGGCTTCTTGCCAATCAAAGTCACTTTCCAGGTCTGGTATATCCCTCCTCCAGACAGAGTCTAGTTGGAGGGTTTCATACAAGGACGTTAGTAATTGATGATAAAAATCTGAAACAAAACCTTGGTGAGATAAATTTTTTTGCATATTTCTCCATAACTACAAAAACCCTGTTTGTTAAAAACATCCCCTAATGAGTGTATGCCTTGCTCTTCCCATATAGGGAATCTTATAGGTCGTTTTTCAATTAAGAGTGCATTGTTATTGAATAAGGGAGTATGATTGTGCCATTTATGTGGGTTAGGATATTTTTTTTGTGTTTCACGCCATATCCGGATCGCATGAGTAATTATGGGGCCAAATTTCCGTTCACAATGCTTGATTGGTAGTTTAGTGTATGCTATGTCCTTCAGTCTATGTGGGGCTACTATGTTTTCTTCTAATTTTCTCCAGGATACTAATGCTTGGGGATCAAACCATGTTGTCAATGGTCTTAATGTGTACGCCTTAAAATAGTGGAAAAAACCTGGAAATGCCATGCCACCGTCTGCTTTATTTCTCTGTGCGGTGGATCTTTTTATACGTGGTGGTTTGTTATTCCAAATAAATTTGTATGTGGAGGAGTGTAATCTTTTCCAGTAACCCTCTGGAGGGGGTAACGGTAGCATTGAACTGAAGAAGTTGATTCTAGGTAGTACGTCCATCTTAACTATTGATATCCGTGCCTGTACTGAGTTTTTAAGTTTTGCCCACCTATCAAGGTCGCCTTTGATTTAGTTTTGGATTTTTGTGTAATTGTGCTTCACCGTTTGTCTTATGGTGGGGAATATTTCCACTCCCAAGCATCTAAAATGTTTTACCATAGGTATCTCTCCTGGGAGGGTTATATCTTTTTTTGCAGGGGTGTTAAGTGGAAGGAAAGCCGACTTCGGCCGATTTATCTTGAATCCCGATAAATCACCAAAGTTCTCAATCAGCTTGAGCAGATGAGGCAGTGTGGTGTTGGGGTTTTGCATGAACAGTATTACGTCGTCCGCATATAAACTAATTTTATGTTGTGTGCCCTTGATTACGATTGGTTGTATGGATTGGGATTGTCTTATATATTGTGCTAAAGGTTCTAATGATAGATCGAATAGTCCGGGACTAAGAGGGCAACCCTGTCTAGCTGAGCGTGATACCGGAAATATTCCGGAGGTGATTATACCTGTAGTAATCATGGCCGATGGGTCTTTGTATACTACTTTAATCATATCAATGAAACCTTTACCTAACCCCATCTTCTCTAATACTGCCCATAGATACGACCATTCCAGCCTGTCAAAAGCTTTCATTGCATCCAGGGACAGCATCGCCTTAGGTATGGTGTCGTCCTTGTCGGCATCTAGTACGTGCAGTATTCGTCTTATGTTATCAGTGATCAGGCGGCCTCTTATGAAGCCAGTTTGGTCCGGGTGAACTAAAGACGTCATATGCTTTTGTAATCTGATGGCTAATACCTTAGAGTACAGTTTGATATCGGTTCCGAGGAGGCTTAAGGGTCTGTAACTACCGCACTCGTGGGGTCTTTGTCTTTTTTGAGAAGGACTGTTATGAGTGCAATATTGTCGTTTTTATGGAAGTTCCCCTCCTTGACTGAGTATAAGATCATATTTAGTAATAAGGGTCCAATTATGTCCCAACAAGAAAGGTACATTTCTGGTGGGATACCGTCTCTTCCAGGAGCCTTACCACTTTGCATTTCGGATATGGCCTTCTTGAGTTCCTCTAGTGTGATCGGTGTTTCTAACTGTTTAGCGTCATCCTCTGAAAGTTTAGGGAGAATAATTTGATTAAGATATGTGTCCATTTTGTTTTGATCGAAGGTCGTTTCTGATTTATATAAGTCGGAGTAGAATTCTTTGAATGTATCGTTTATTTTTTCAGGGTCTGTTTCAAGTACTTGTTGTGCTCTAATGTTAGTTATATCTGCAAATTTTGCATTAATTCTTAATCGCATGGCTAATAGGTGACTAGGTTTAGAACCTTGGGAGTACTGCTGTTGTCTTGTGCTACGTATTTGTATTTCCGATTGTTGTCTGTATATGGCATTGATCTCTTTTTTTAGTACATTAACTTGATTTTCTAGTCGAGTTGAGTTGTTGTATTTTAAAGAATTAAATAACGTTGAGTAAAGCGTTTCCAGTTCAGACAGTTTTGTGCATTGATTCTTGCGCATTTTGGAGGAAAAGCTATCAGTGAAATCCTTGATCATTCCCTTTACCGACATCCATATTATTCTGGGGTCTTGCACCGAGTTTGCATTCTCCCGTAGGAATACTATAAGAGCTTCTTTGAGTTGTGTAATGAATTCCTTGTTATTAAGCAGCATCGATTTAAATCGCCATCTTGGGGCTCGGGAAGATAGTATACCAAATGTTCCTTTTAGGAGTAAATAACAGTTCTGTTCCGTTAGGGGCTCTGCTTGGCATCACTACTGCACTCCCTCGCGTACGTGCACGCGCACTGAATAAATTCCACAAATGTACCTTTAATACCAGTATTAGTCTGACCACACCCCTCATCAGCTTACCTTCATAAGCAGGTGTGTGGTCACCTGCTCTCCTCCTTCTCGCTTTCACCACAAGGAAGTGCCTCGGTAGTACCCCACTTGACGTGTTGTTAGTTGAAAAGAGTTGTGACTGGTTTACATTGTGCTTAATCTTTTCTTCTCTCACTTTCGTTGTACAAGAAAAGGTTTGGGTCATAATGTATTCCGCGGAGAGTAGACCCGCTAGACCTACTCTTCACCACCGGTTCTCCATTCCCGCCTCCGTTGTGCGCCTCGGTGCTGGGCTGTTGCCACTCTCGTGGTTGCCGACCCAGCCCGGGAGACTGCCGGTGGATAGTTTTCCTCACCGAGGAGCCGAGGGGTCGGTGCCGTCGCTCCGGCGATGGCCTGATCTCGACTCTGGTTCCTCTGGTTCTGGAGAATCGCCCGTTGGTGAACGGGGGGTTGTTCTGGAGCCGGAGGATTTGCGACGCAAACTTTTCGCGTCTGCTCGCTCGCGTCGCAAGATGGTGGCGTGCAGACGCGAACGGCCTGGGTTTGGGGAGCTGCTGGAGACCAGCGAAGATGCGTCCGGCTCGGGATTTCCGATGGAGACTGAGGACTTCATGGACGAGGCGGACGGATTTTTGTTTGATGGCCCCGTGGAGGAGAGTATCCCTCCTCAGGAGACCCCGGAGGGGGGGGAAATGGCTCCATGGGGCGCCCTGTTCGAGGATGTCGAGGAACCACCTTGGCCTCAGCGGCAGGATGCCCTATTGTCGGCCGCATCGGATTGTGGTTCCTTGACCAGTCGCAGCCTGCTGTATGTGAGGGATGCGGGGTCGGTGGAGGAAGGTTCGCAGGGGGAACTGCGGGCCTTGTTTCCCGAGCTCATGGCGGTAGCCGCTACCGCAAACGGTGTGCCGCTGCCGCTGCCATTGCCTGCACCTGTCCCTGATGACCTCATAGGCCATCCCTGGCAGCGTCCCCCAGTGAGAGGGGTGGACGTTGTCTACCCATTTTTCCCATCGATGGGGGCCTATGTTCGTCGGGGTCAGGCGGTGGCCAACATCATGGGACTAACTCCTACCTACGTACCGGTTACGCGGATAGCAGGGTTGGTCAAAGGTATGGGGGAGGGCGTGCCTCGGCTTGACAGTCCGATGGCCGCGCTCCTCTGTCCGGATATGGTGTGGGAGCCATTGTGCAAGCCGGTCCTCCAGGGGAAATCGGCTAGGCGATTGGCTTATTGGGGTGACCAGTCATTTATCGCTGGTACACAATCGCTGGCTGCGGCGTCTAACATCGCCCACCTGGCTAGATTTGTATCGGGGATAATGACGGGCGGCACGGATCTGACCGAGGTGAAATGCGATCAGATCACCCAGGCTGCGGGAGCTGTTCTGCATCTTTCCCAGGTGCTGGCCATAGCCATGGGGAAAGTGCGCGCCCTGGCCACCCTGGGCCAGCGTCACCTTTGGCTGGAGCAGGCCCGTGTGCCAGAGAAGAAGAGAGCTCCTCTTCTGACGGCCGCCCTCTCCGACGCTGGCCTGTTCGGGAAGGCCCTGCGGTTGATGACCTCAACGTGCAGAGAGATGGCAGAGGAGAGATCCATCCTCCAACCCCATTTTCCGCCTCCCGTCCTTGCCGGTGGAGGCAGAAGGCTTCCGCGACGTCGAGCTGTCTCCGTCGCCGCTACCACTGCCTCCGCCGCCGCTGCTGGCCCTGCCAAGAGGGCCAGGGGACGAAACGGCGCTTCTGCCACTGCCGGCCCATCCCAGACCGGAGGAGACGGTAGGGAACGTCGTGTCCAGCAGACTGTAACCTACCGTCCCTCCGGGGCTCCCCGGGGTGGCAAGACTCGAGCGGCGCGAGGTGGCAGACGCCGTTAAGAGTGACTTTTTCCCCTCTGTGTCCCCTCCCCTACACCCTCCCCGGCCCCTCTGTGATTTTGTGCCTTACACATTATTTAATTAGTAATAATAAAGAAAGTTCCCCGACGGAGGGGGACTGTGTTTTGGCCGAACAAACTGTGTGTTTCTTCAAACAAATCATATGGTGGGGCTGTGTATATATGAATCTGCCCTTTTTTACGTTGTGGGGTGAGTTGTGTTGTGATTACGAGGTTAAGCAAGGTCTGCAACGTACACTCGGTAATAGGTTCTATTTAGCTTGATGCTCCACATGCAGCTAGAACTGGTGTTATTCCATTGCTTTGACTAAGTATATGTGTTTTCACAATGCTGTGTTGTTTAGTTGCAGTAATACTCGTACGCACACATTTCACGGCCTAGCCGCTTACTCTCGTTCAGCGTGTTTTTCCTATGTATGACATAGGCAACGGGTATAGGATTCACGCACAGGCGACTTGTGTTTTGTTGTAAAACCTTTTACACTTTTTGTGGGTAGCGGGCATTGTATTAGCTTCGCTATGCTTTGTTTTCTACCGGAGGTTTTCTCAAGATGGCTACGGTTGTTTTTCTGTGTGTAGGGATAAAGGGTGTGTTTCGGGAGGGGGTGTCGAATAAACCCCTCCTTCCCCACTTGATTGGTTTAGGGGATTTTTGATCTTTTCTGCTGAGCCAGTCAGGGCCAAGCCAGTGCTTGACAGGGGGGGGGGGGGGGGGGGGGGGGGGGGGGAAGGGGTATTCTACCGACTCCTGTTACATGACAGGATCCGGTAGGTTTTCCCCGCCCGTTGTAGCGTTGTTGCTATGGCGACGCCTTCCATGAGCTGGTGTCTTAAAGATGTCGAGGTTGGGCGCAGGGCTCACAGGCCTGCTGCGCCCGGTTTATGTGTCAAACTTGAGTCTTTTGGTCACGTGTCTCACAGTTTACATATCTTTTTTCTTGACCGTGGTCTCATGTGGGAAGGTGTTTCTGGGAGGGTCTGGTCTTACACTCTTATTAAAAGGAGTGACTGGATTGAAATCATGTGAAAAACAGGGTTTTTTACTCCCAGCTGTGCAGATTGGGTCATACGGGTGATGCCTTTTCTTTATTTGTATAAAGAGTTGAATGTGTTTTGATGGATTGGAAATGAGGGTCCCTGATGGTAACAAGACTAAACGTCTTTCTCAGGTCTGCCTCCCCTTAACCTGTTGTGTGTATTGCCGTACTGGGTTGTACCCTTTTCTGCAGTCTGTTGGGTAAATTTTTTCATTCATTCATTCATGGAGTTGATTGCATCTCGCCCCTCTTGTCGTTTCCCTGGGCGTCTTGGGGATTCAATATGGTGGTCTAAACGACCTGTTGTTGATGTGGGTATGTCCAAACGCACACATAGTGCTGGCTCAGGATGTGCTTTTGGGCCATTGGCTGACTAGCGCGCCTTGATTGCTTGGGTGAAACAGCGTTTTTATGGAGCAATTGGGATGGGGGTTTTTTCCTCTTCCGACACCCTGTGTGTTGTCGATGGGTTCCCGTTCATGTCAGGGGATGATGACGGAATGGGTCTGGACATATGGGGAAGGGTCTCACGCCCTAGGGGTGGGCCACCGGGCGCGGTTCATACCGACACGTCTGGGTGGCGCCTCCTTTTTTATGGTGGGATCAAACACGCATATCTGCCCCTTCTCCTGGGGTTGGCAGGTCGGCGTGATTAGGGCACGGGACTGGTTCTGGTCGCGCTGGTCCAGTCCAGTTGCACCCGTTGTCCGCTGGGGATGCAGATCTGCTGTTCTGGTACCCTGAGGGACTTTTTTCAGGGGGAAAAATGCTGGGTCGATCCGGGTGTCACAGGGTTGAGCGTTATGGGACCCTTGTTAGGTGCGTTGTATTCTGCACTGTCGTAATGGCTTACGGCCGTGCCGACCTGTACGCGTCCGATCTCGTCGGATCTCGGCCGCTGTGCGGGTTGGTCTTGGTTGGTACTTGGTTGGGTGACCTCCTGGGAATACCGAGTGCGGGGTGCTGGGGCTGGTCTTCCATTTTTTACGCTCTTCTCTTGCGTTTGACGCTGAGGGGCCTGTTGGGGTGGTTTTAACCTCCTCGGGGGACCCTGTGCTCCCCGTATCACCGGGCCCGGTCCGGGGTGATGCTCGTTGACCCGTAGGCCCGGGATAGCCCTGTTGGAAACCAGAACGCGGGCTGCGGCGGTGCCGCAGATGTGTTTTGGGGTTTCTTTCCTGGGGGTTATGGGACCAACCATTGCATGGGGTGATGCCTGGGTGGTTGGTTCTCTGGTGTGTTGCTGCAGTGTCAACTCCCGGTTCTCCGGTTGAGGGTGCCCCTGCACGTTCATGACGTCTGCCGATCGTATGGGCTTTTTCTGTGAGCAACTGTCAGGGGTCGAGTGGTCTAAGGATCCCGCTTCTGACATGCTGTTTAAAGGCTTGGTTATGCGACAACGCCAGTTTACGCCCCTTCCGCCGGGGCGGCTGTTTTCAGCTGTCCTTTCTGGCGCCTGCCTCGTCCGCAGTTTCCAGGCTTGGGTTGACAGCCTGTTGCCTGGTCTTTTTCCCCGGTGCGCTGCCTGCTTCCTTGGTTAACTTTTGTGTGTTATGACCATACTGTCTGCCTGTTGCAGGGCCTGTGTTCCAGGCGGTGTGCTGTTGGGGAGGACAGGGCCCGCTCGCCTGAGGGGCCTTTGTCCGAATGCGCTGGCGATGTGGGGGGCGGGGTCACTAGGTGCCCACCTGGTGGGGTCTTGATGCTGGCATCATGGACTTCTCCGGGCCCCCATTCCAGGGAGTCCAGTCCTTTTGGTGGGTCTGGGTCTTCCTTCGCGCTCCGCTGCTACGGCCTTGCCACGGGGTTGGGTTTGCCCTTGACCCCGTGATTCTGGGGGCAGTGACGAGGTTGTTTCCTACGTTCGTTCCCGGGTGGCATGCAGGTTGTGCGTGAGTGTAGTCGTGGGGTCAAGCCACGGTCTGCTCACCCTGTGCGTTGGGTTGCTTGAGTGCCTCTTCGCACGGTCGGGTCCGTCGCCCTCTCGTGAAGCCCCTAATAGGGGGGATGCCCTCCATTAGGGGGGGTCGGGGGGGCTCGGCCCTCCCTGTTCTGATGGTTGTGGGGGGCTGTCAGCGGGGTGTATTTGTCAGCCAGCGGCTCCGCTTGGCCTCCCTTTGTGCAGTAGTGATGCCAAGCAGAGCCCCTAACGGAACAGAACGTTAGGTTATGGCTATAACCAAGTTCTGTTAGTTAGGGGTGACGCTTGGCATCAGACGGCCGTTGCAGCCCTTGACCTCACCTTGTGGTGAAAGCTTGGGTAGGAGGAGAGCAGGTGACCACACACCTGCTTATGAAGGTAAGCTGATGAGGGGTGTGGTCAGACTAATACTGGTATTAAAGGTACATTTGTGGAATTTATTCAGTGCGCGTGCACGTACGCGAGGGAGTGCAGTAGTGATGCCAAGCGTCACCCCTAACTAACAGAACTTGGTTATAGCCATAACCTAACGTTATCAAATAGTCTCGGGGATGCAAATACATAATCTATTCTGGTTAATGTGTTATGTCTCGCAGATCGACAAGAGTACTTTCGGGTCGTGGGATTAAGTGATCGCCATAAGTCATTTACACCTGTAATCTTCGATCTTCGCTGGAAAAGGCGAGGTAAGATTTGTCCATCCTTGGATTCCAAATGGCATTAAAATCTGCACCTATTATAAATGAGTAATCGGGAAGGTCTAACATTGCATTGGTTAGTGTAGAGAAGAAACCCTCTTCGTACAAATTTGGGGCATATACCGCTGCCAACGCTATTTTCCTGTTATTGTGTACAATCATAGCTATAGTTATACGACCATCTGCATCAGACCATACTCCCTTTAATTCAATATTTAACTTACGTCTAACGACTATGGCTACACCTCGAGTTCTCGTACCAAAAGAAGAGTGACTAATATTATGATATGTGTTGTCCGCTAACGTATCTATGTCTTTCTCTAAAATGTGCGTTTCGCTTAGTAGAGCCACGTCCACATGTTCTTTTTTCATCAGTGTGAGCACGCTTTTGCGTTTGTGTTGTTTATTTATCCCACCAGTGTTCCATATCATTATATTCAAACTAGCCATAATCTATACATGTTGTTGTGTAGTTTTTGGTAATGCTTCTGGAGTGCGAAGCTACAATAGATGTACATCCAATTATTGAGGTCCCGTTGAGAGCCGAGCTTAAAAACATATATATATACAAATAAAAATCCCCTTTTTCCCCCTCCCCCAGAAAGTCGTACAGGCCTGTGTTCCATAGACACATCCTCCGCGTATGACTCCCTCCCTTAGGCCACCGGATTGCCCAAACTGAGCTTTGTAATCCTACTCTTCCTATGCTTGCCATAGGATCTAACACTTTCATTCTAATTCAATAGAATGTCGCTTTTGGTCTTGCGCCTTCCCTTAATGTACTAACAATATTATGAAAAATGAAAAAAAGAATACCTTCATTGATATATTCATTTGAACCTTCTACTAACTTATGTAGGAAACATCAGAAAAAGGAAAAGATTTGAGACAAACACTAACACCTTAAAATGAAGAAAAATAGAAAAGAACAATGAAAGACAAAAAAAGGGAGTGAGAGCTAAAATAAAACTCAACGTGGAGAAACCACTAAAATAAAATTGAATACAGAGATAAAAGAGAAAAACAGAGACTTTTAGAGCTACATTGTGCCAATCTCTAAATCAGTGGAGTGATTATTTAAAATATTAGAATAACCTTGTTGTGCTCATACATTTAGATGTGGCTGATTTTTTTTAAAGCCTTATTAAGGCCTGATTAAACATCAGTCAATTGATATGCTTATACACACCGGATGTTAATGTTAAAGTTGCAGGCCTTCGTTGTAATGGTGCATTATATTCTAGAAGGTTGTAGAATACCCTGCCTAGTACATACTAACAGACTGCTGTTGTGTTCCAGAATGATCTTCCTACCCAGGGTTCATGACTACTAGTATTTTCGGGATATTCCTTTGTGTCCCAGAGCAGTCGAGCGATGAGCCCAGAATATTCCAGATTGTTCACAATGTCAATGATAGATTCTTGTCTCCACGGAGACCAGAAGTCTGTAAATATAATGCATTACGAACCATATTATACACCTTGTGCCTTGGTGTTGCCGGCATGCATATCATCTGCTACTTTTGTTGAGTCGTGGTAAAGTCATTCTAATAAAATTACTGAAATACAAAGAGAAAGAGAGAGATGAGTAGGCTTATCTGGTGCGAGACAGTGTTGCGTTCTGCCCTGGGGGACCTGCTCCATGTAGCTTCAAGTATTCCTCGGCGGCTTTAGGCATGCGTATTCCTTCCCTCCGGCCGTCTTTTCCCACGATCGATAATAGTGCCGGGTATATTAGCCTTGGCCTGAGGCCACTCTTGAACAATCTCTGCATCACCTCCTTGTAGGGGAAACGCTGAGCGATGGCCTCTTTGCATAGATCTTCATAGATAAATATTGAATTTTCACCATATTTCAGTTTCCCCCTTTGGTTGCGTGCACCTCTGATGATGTCATCTCTTATTACCGTCTTGCGCAGAGTAACAATGATGACTCTTGGACCGTTGCCTCTTTGTTCTCGAGTACCGATTCTGTAACATTGGTCCACTATCGGCTCTGTGGTTAGAATGTTGTTACCCAAAATCTCTGCTAACACTGTTGGAAACTTGTCGTCTGTGCAATTGACTGATTCATCAAGTCCCACTATGCGGATATTATTTCGCCTGTAGTAACGTTGGGTCTCGAGCAGCCTCTCCATCGCTTCATCTTTGACTTCTTGTATTTTCCTCCGACATGCTTCTTCCATCTTTTTTATCTCATTCGTTAACTCTATCAATCCATCGTTGACGTTCTTCTCGTTCTCTTTGACTACCCGTGTAATTTCTGTCACCGTATTCTCCACTGTCGTGATTCGCACGGACTGTACAGCGACCGCTTTCATAACCTCTTCGAATTTAGCATCGATGTGTGCAACGTGTAATTTGAAAGCGACCATCTGTTCCTTAATCAGGATAGTCAGAGAGTTGAAGTCGGGTTGTGTAATTGCACTGCCTGTGTCAGTTGATATTGTAGGTGCAGTGAGGGGACAGATGGATTTGTTGGCGATTATCTTCTCAAAATCCCCTGCTTTATCCTTCACGGTACTTTTTCCTGTCGTTCCCGTTATGTTGTCATCTATTGTCTCCCTCTCGGAGCCAGTCGCCGTTGGTCCCGGTATATTCTCCATTATATTCCCCCCATCGGGGCTTGTCAACAACTGATCCGCCGCAGCATCGCCTGTTATTTTCTTTGAACGTGTCTCAATCGGCGCCGTTGGAATTCCTGCTTCGTGTTTCTTTCCCCCCTTTTTCTTATCCTTACCATCCATGTTGAGTCTTTATGTCTTTTGATATAGTTAGTAGAAGTTCCTATTAATACATACGATGTGGTTTAATCTCATTGGTATTTGTTAAAATAATGTTTTTGAACTAAATTAACGGTGACGGGTGCACTACATATTGTAGTCAAACCGGAAGCCATTTTCTTTTTTATATGTTTCTAAGACCCTAATCATGGCAAATGTGTTGCTCAATCAAATAAGCCTTCTCTGCTTTTACTGCTATTAAGCTATTACATCCCACTCCATTCATTTTGTAGAGTCCACGTTTCGCAATTATGCCACAACAATGTGGAACGCCCTACCCACAGCCGTAAAAGAATGTGAATCCCTACCCACCTTCAAAACCACCCTCAAAGAGCACCTACGGGAGGCTGCAATTCTAAACTGGCCCCCGTAAATGTCCAACCCCCCCCCCCCCCCCCACCCACCCACCCAACCCCCTCCTAATCTAGTTTCCTCGCCCTCAAATGTATATATTTCCTGTTAGGATCTCTGTTAAACTGTATATTTGTATATGTTGTATGTCATAAATGTAACAGTACTGTATATCTGTATGTCATGTATGTCATAAATGTCATGATATATATCTGTATATCTGTATGTTGTGTATGTCATAAATGTCATTATGAATTGAAGACAAAAAGTCTTTCTCTGGTCTGCATCTCCTTAACAATTGTGTGTATTGAGCCGTACTGTATTGTACCCATTCTGCAATCTGTTAAGTTTTCAATCAATCAATCAAAAGTCCCAGGTCTGCTTATTTTCCAGGAGCTGGTGATGGAAGTCTCGGTTCCTTCCCATCTCTGCAAGAACCTAGGAACCAGATTTACTGTGGGCATATTATATATATGAACAGTGAGTGAGTGTGTGTGTGTGTGTGTGTGTGTGTGTACATAATAAAATAAAAAAAATTAATAAAAACAATAGGCGAATGATAATAATAAAGATTTTATGGGCGGCTAGGTGGTGTAGTGGGCAAGGCACTCGCCACCAGTGTGGAGACGCTAGGATTCGCGTGTTCGAATCCAGCTCTCCACATTGTTTTCAGTTTAGCTGGTCGTCCGCAGTAATACACATTGGCCGTATTACGGGGAGGGAAACTGAAGGGTGGGGATCGGGCGTTGTGAACAAGCGACTCCTACAAGTCGGTTGGTGCGCCTGCGCAGTAGAATCAGGAAGTGTCGGGGGCAGCGTGAGCCTCCCACGCGTTACTCCTCGACACTGAGAGATCGAGCTGCGCAGGTGAAAAGATGCGACTGCTGTTACCTCAAGTACCGGAGGGGACTTGTGCTATGTATGACTTAGTCCACATTGCAGCCGGCTTGTGGGAGGCAAGAAACAGCGTTCGTGACAGGGGAGGGTTGAATTGGATGATACGAAATTGGGATGGGAGAAAATATAGAAAAATGGGAGAAGGAAGAGGACAATTTACCGGGATCATCGATTACGGTCCCCGAAAGAGAGTTAATAGAGACCAACATAACAGAAGGTACAGAATCAAGCTCCGTGAAAGCGAGAGCAGCCAGATTTATGGATTCCAACGTCACTGCATCTATCTACCATATGCCGCCAACTGAAGAAAGCAGAAATCCACCCGATTTCAACACACTGACTAACCTGATGGTAGAACAGTCTAACCTGCAGATTACACACATCAAGGCGCTCGAGGCAAACGTTGATGCTAAATTCGATCGCATCGAGGCTAAATTCGATCGCATCGATGAGAAATTAGAAGAAGTCAAGAAAGCGATCGATGCACAGTCAAAGCGAATCACGACAGTGGAGATTTCGGTGACAGAAAACACAAAAGCAGTCAAGGCGAACGAAGGTGGCATGACAGAGATGGGAGAAGAGATGGAAAGAGTGAAAGAGGAATATCGGAGGGAAATACAAGGGCTTAAAAACGAAGCGATGGAGAGGCAACTAGAAACCCAACGTTACCACAGGCGGAATAACATCCGCATTGTGGGGCTTGATGAAGCAGTGAACTGCGAAGACACCGACTTTCCAAAAGAGTTATCAACGATTTTGGATAACACCGATCCAAACAAAGTGCCAGAAGTGGAACAAGTTTACAGAATCGGTTCCCAGGGGCAAAGTATCAACGGGCCGAGAGTCATCATTGTCACTCTGCGGAAAACTACAACAAGGGATGACATCATCAAATATGCTCGCAACCAACGTGGGAAGCTGAAGTATGGTGATAAACCAATATTTATCTACGAAGATTTGAGCAAAGAGGCCATCATCCGACGTCTACCATACAAAGATGTGATGCAAAAGCTGTACAAAGCCGGCTACAAGCCAAGGCTAGCATATCCGGCGCTGTTATCATTCTTGGGCAATAACGGCCGCAGGTCAGGTCCATATACACCTTTTGAAGCTGAGGATTTCCTGAATCAAAATGTAGCAAATAACCCAAAGCATGACGAAAATGCCGGAAACAGTTAAGCCTCTCTCTCAATATATACCAGTGTTGGAATGGCTTTATTGTGTTCATCAATGAGGTCATTCCACCAGTGTTGGAATGACATTGTTGTGTTCATCAAAGTAGCAAACGATATGCAAGTCGTCTATAACAAAGTGTACTGTGTATAATACGATTCATAATACATTATAATTTCAGTCTCTGGTCTCTGAGGGGACAAATAAATATCATTGCAAAAAGATCTATCTGGAATATTCTGGGTTTATCGCTCAAATGCCCTGGGTCTCCTAGATCATTCTGGAAAGTAAAATAGTCTAGGCACTAGTATATTCTACAACCTTCTAGAATATAAGGCACCATGACAACGAAGCATACAACTCTAACAATAACATTCGGTGTGTATACACATAGCAGATAATAAATTAAATTAAGTGCAATCAGTCCTTAATAATACTTTAAAAATTAACCACACATAAACGTATGAGCACAGCAAGGTTATTCTAACAATTTAAGTAATCACTCCATTAAAGGCACATTGAAGCGCTAAAAGGCGCTGCTTTTCTATCTTATCTAATCAGTTAAATCGGTTCTAGTGGCTTCTCCACGTTGATAATTATTTATCTCTTATTCCTTATCTATATCTTTCCATTGATTTTTATTTTATTTAATTTTTTCTTCTCATTACTCTATATTTTTTAAATATATTTTAACTTACATTGTTCTTTTCCAATGTTCTTCACATTAAGGTGTCAATATTACTCTATATTTTTTAAATATATTTTAACTTACATTATTCTTTTCCAATGTTCTTCACATTAAGGTGTCAATATTGCTCTACAATCTTTTCCTTTTTTTCCCCCACACGTTAGTGGAGGGTTCAAAGGAATATGTCGATAAAGGTTTATTCTCTTTTTTTATTTTATTTTTTATTTTTATTTTTATGTTATTTATCACAATACTTCATTACAGTAAGGGAAGGTGCAAGACCAAAAGCGACATTCTATTGCAATAGAATGGAAATGTTAGATCCTATGGCAATTAGCATAGGAAAATTAGGATTACAATGCTCAGTTTGGGCAATCCGGTGGACCATGGGAGAAAGTCAATCGCGGAGGATGTGTTCTTGGAACACAGGCATGTTCGACTTTCTGGGTGAGGGGAAAATAGGGGATTTTTATTTGTATATATATATGTTTTTAAGCTCAGCTCTCAACGGAAACTCATTAATTGGATGTGCATCTATTGTAGCTTCATACTCCAGAAACATTACCAAAAACTACACGAAAACATGCATAGACTATGGCTAGTTTGAATATAATGGTATGGAACACCGGTGGGATAAACAAACAACACAAGCGCAAAAGCGTGCTCACACTGATGAAAAAAGAACATGTGGACGTGGCTCTATTAAGCGAAACGCACATTTTAGAGGGAGACATAAATACGTTAGCGGATAACATATACCATAATATTAGTCACTCTTCTTTTGCTACGAGAACTAGAGGGGTAGCCATAGTCGTCAGACGCAAATTAAATATCGAATTGAAAGGGGTATGGTCGGATGCTGAGGGGCGCATAACTATAGCTAGGATTATACACAATAACAGGAAAATTGCATTGGCAGCGGTATATGCCCCGAATTTGTACGAAGTGGGTTTCTTCACTTCACTAACAGGAGAAATGTTAAACCATCCCGAGTACTCATATATAATAGGTGCGGATTTTAATGCCATTTGGAACCCAAGGATGGACAAAACTTACCTTTCCTTCTCCAGCGAACAAAAGAATTCATCTAAAGCATTAAAAGATTGGTCGAAATCAACAGGAGTAACTGATTTATGGCGTTCACTTAACCCCATGACCCGCAAGTACTCCTGTCGTTCGGCGAGACACAACACACTATCCAGAATTGATTACGTCTTTGCATCCCCGAGAATATTTGATAAATATGAAGTGGAAATGACACCCAATGCGCTATCAGATCACTGCTACTTAATCCTGAAAGCAACATTTGGTACACTATCTGCCCGGGCCCCAAGATGGCGTTTTAATTCGATGCTGCTTAACAACAAGGAATTCATTACACAAATTAAAGAAGCTCTCACAGTATTCCTACGGGATAATGCTAACTCGGTGCAAGATCCCAGAATATTATGGATGTCGGTAAAGAATATGATCAAGGATTTCTCGGATAGATTTACCTCCATATTGCGCAAAAATCAAAACACAAAACTGTCTGAAATGGAAACGCTTTACTCAACGCTTTTTAATTCTTTAAAATACAACAACTCTACTAGACTAGATAACCAAGTTAACATTCTAAAGACAGAGATCAAAGCAATGTACAGACAAAAATCGGAATTGCAAATACGCAGCACTAGACAACAGCAGTACTTCCAAGGTTCTAAACCTAGTCACCTATTAGCCATGCGACTAAGAATTAATGCAAAATTTGCAGATATAACTGCCATTAGGAAACAACAAGCTCTAGTAACAGAACCCAAAATAATAAACGATACATTCAAAGAATTCTACTCCGATTTATATAACTCAGAAACGACCTTTGATCAAGACAAATTAGACACATATCTTAATCAAATTACTCTCCCTAAACTTACGGAGGAAGACGCTAAACAGTTAGAAGTACCGATCACATTAGAAGAACTCAAGAAGGCCATATCCGGAATGAAAAACGGCAAAGCTCCGGGAATTGACGGTATCCCATCAGAAATGTACATTTCTTGCTGGGACATATTTGGACCCTTATTACTAAATATGATCTTATACTCAGTCAAAGAGGGAAGCTTCATTGAACACCAAAATACCGCACTCATTTCAGTTCTTCACAAAAAAGACAAAGACCCCACTGAGTGCGGTAGTTACCGTCCTTTAAGCCTCCTCGGAACCGATGTCAAACTGTACTCTAAGATATTAGCCATCAGATTGCAAAAGCATATGACGTCTTTAGTTCATCCGGACCAAACAGGCTTCATAAAAGGTCGCCTGATCAATGATAACATAAGGCGAATACTGCACGTACTAGATACAGACAAAGAGGACATCACACCTAAGGCGATACTATCCCTGGATGCTATGAAAGCATTTGACAGGTTGGAATGGTCGTTTCTATGGGCAGTATTGGAAAGGATGGGGTTAGGAAAAGGTTTCATTGATATGATTAAAGTACTATACAAGGACCCATCGGCCAGGATTACAACAGGCACATTCATCTCCGATATCTTTCCGGTATCACGCTCAGCCAGACAAGGTTGCCCTCTTAGTCCCGGACTATTCGATCTATCATTAGAACCTTTAGCACAATTTATAAGACAATCCCAACACATAGAACCAATAGTAATCAAGGGCACACATCATAAAATTAGTTTATATGCGGACGACGTAATATTGTTCATGCAAAACCCCAACAACACATTGCCGCTTATACTCAAGTTGATAGAGAACTTTGGTGATTTATCGGGATTTAAAATAAATTGGCCTAAGTCGGCTTTTCTTCCTCTTAACACCAGTGCAAAAAAAGAGACAACCCTCCCAGGTGCGATACCCATGGTCAAACATTTCAGATGCTTGGGTGTGGAAATATTTCCCACCATAAGACAAACGGTGAAGCACAATTACACAAAAATACAGAACAAAATCAAAGACGACCTAGACAGGTGGGCAAAACTTAAAAACTCAGTACAGGCAAGGGTATCAATAGTTAAGATGGATGTATTACCAAGAATCAATTTCTTCAGCTCAATGCTTCCGTTACCTCCTCCAGAGGGCTACTGGAAAAGATTACAAACCTCCACATACAAATTTATTTGGAATAACAAACCACCTCGCATAAAAAGATCCACCGCACAGAGAAATAAAGCAGACGGTGGCATGGCAGTCCCAGATTTTTTACAATATTTTAATGCCTTCACATTAAGACCATTGAAGAAGATATGGTTTGACCCCGAGGCTTTGGTATCTTGGAGAAAATTAGAAGAAAACATAGTAGCCCCACAGAGATTGAAAGACATAGCATACACTAAACTTTCAATCAAGCATTGTGAGCGAGAATTTGGCCCAATAATTACCCATGCAATCAGGACATGGCGGGAAACACAAAGGAAATTTCCTAACCCTCAAGTATGGCATAATCACACTCCCATATTCAATAACAATGCTCTCTTAATGGGAAAACAACCTATAAGATTCCCTATATGGGAAGAGAGAGGCATACACTCATTAGGGGATATTTTTAATAACAAGGGCCTCTGTAGTTATGTCGAAATATGCATAAAGTTTAACCTCACCGAGTCCACATGGCTTTTTTACATACAGTTACGACTTTGTATGAGATCTCACGGTGTTCCATTACACATACCAATTGAACACCACAGATACCACAATTTTTTCTATGAAAGAGATACATTGGGAGGTTTTGTATCAGGTTTTTATTATCAATTACTAACGTCCTCGTATGAAACCCTTCAACTAGACAATGTCTGGAGGAGGGATATACCAGACCTGGAAAATGACTTTGATTGGCAAGGAGCCTGGGCAAATGTCCGACTTACATCAAGGAACCCGGATCATCAACAAATCAATCTGAACTATATTCACAGGACATACTTGACTCCTATAAGGCTGTGCAAAATGGGGCTTATACAAGACTCCAAATGCTCCCAATGTACAAATGGGGACGAAGGAACATTTATGCACATGTATTGGGACTGCCCACCAGTTAAGGCATTCTGGAAAGATGTGTCCCAACAATTATCAATACTCGTATTTTGGAATATACCTGTACACCCCGCGGTATTGCTATTGAATGATGTTTTTGAGTTTGCAGTGAATCCACAACTAAAAAGATTGGTTTTATCGGGTATCACAGTAGCTAAAAAACTGATCGCATCACGTTGGTTTCAACCGGAAAAAATGTGCCGGAAAGTGTGGTTTCTTACATATCTCGATGTGATATATCAAGAAATATCTACAGCAAGAATTCTGGGGCTCAATGAATCCAAAATGTCAATGTGGTTAGAAGTGGTGGAGAGAATAAAAGCTAGCCTATAATGGTAGTGTCTGGTTAGGAGTGAGGGATAATGGAGGTACTATCCAAGAGGGGGTCCGGGAGGGGGGGGTTTGAGCTGGAGCATATGTGTGTAGGGTTTTAGAAAATAGGTATTAGGGGTATATTATATACTAACATTTATATAATTGTAACTTCGCTGGATATACACTGTATACGGTTAAAATGTTATTATTGACTATTTTTGTTTTATCCTGTTTCTGTACTTGCATATATTTTAACCACCTTTACTGAAAGTTTCATTATACATTGTGTGTTGAGTACTGACTTTTAATAAGTTTTGTTTTGCAATAATAAAAAAAATTAAAAAAAAAAAAAAGAACAATTTACCATGCTTTGTAACAAAATATCTCTCTTGTATCATTTAATGTAACAAATAAACTGAATAAACGCTAAAAAAAAAAAAAAAAAAAAAAAAATGGGAGAAAAAGTGGATAAAAAAAATAATAATAAAGATTTTATGTCTCATGGAGAATTATGAGAAACCTCGATCTGTGTGTCAAACTTTTCTCACTTCGTCACTATGGCTGGAATGCGGAGGATTGGTACGTGTCTCTACGGCAACCTTATCCTGGTTCCAGAATGCATAGGGGAACTCCACTGAGGAGGCAGCTCCCACTTCACCTTAGCGAGGACAAAATGGAAGAATTTACACATAATTATCCTCACAGAAAAGGGCATTGTGTCATTTCCCAAACAATTATCATGGTGTTTCCATCATTTCTTTGTCACTACGATGATGGTAATGGCCTAGGAATGGTGGAAATACTATAATATTATCGTTGCTATCATGGTTTAAATTGGATCATACCATGGTATTATTTAAATGCAAAAGTGCACTAAGGTGATACATAACCTTTACCATGGTAGATTATTTAAACAGTGGCCAGTACCATGGTAAAACTCACATTGTCAGAATAAATATATATATTTTTTTATTTCGTATCGTCCAATTCTACCCTCCCCTGTCTCGAACGTTGTTAGGCCATGCCTCCCACAAGCCGGCTGCAATGTGGACGATGCCTTGCATCACGTGTCCCCTCCGGTACACAAGGAGGCAGCCGTCGCATCTTTTCACCTGCACAGCGCGATCTCTCAGCGGCCAATTGTGTTAGTATGAACGACCAGCCAAGCTGGTAGCAATGCCGAGAGCTGGGCTCGAACCCAGCATATCCTGCATTAGTGGCGAGCGCCTTGCCCACTGCGCCACTTAGCCGCCCTCAGAATAAATATTCTTACGACCCAAAACCTGCAATGAATGTTTGTGTAGTTCTCTGTCTTCCAACATAGCTGCCTGTAACAATAGCAACCATTGTTTTGTACATGGCAATGGAAGAGAAAATGGTTGCCATCTGCAAAACAACGGCTGCTATGTGTTGACATATGAGAAATATATAGACAAAAACGTAATAATTTGGTGTCTTATGACTGGATCTTGTAAACAAGTCACAGTGGAACGGTAATATCACATTTTCCAGTGTTTTACCTACTGTAATCTACCACTGCACAGAAGACAAGCATTTACTACACAAACATTCCGTGCAAGGCCTCAATTGTGAAGGCTAATAGTAATAGGACATTCATCATGCTTTAAGGCTAAACTACTATCCTACCTTGTTTTTTCCTCACTCAACATGTCTGTTTACATGGTTTTGGCTTCATATGATACTTCCAGAGAATCATTTGAGGACCCATTTTAATCTTCCCATGTCACTGTATTATCCTGTTACCCTCAGTCCACACCTGACAGCGGCCTCTCTGAACTGCAGCGTCTCACTTGTTAACACGGGCTGTGTGGCTGCTCTAACTTGTTAACATGGGCTGTGTGGCTGCTCTAACTTGTTAACATGGGCTGTGTGGCTGCTCTAACTTGTTAACATGGGCTGTGTGGCTGCTCTAACTTGTTAACATGGGCTGTGTGGCTGCTCTAACTTGTTAACATGGGCTGTGTGGCTGCTCTAACTTGTTAACACAGGCTGTGTGACTTCTCTAACCTACAGTGGTGTAGTGGTTAACACTGTCGCCTCACAGCTAGAAGGTCTTGGGTTCGATTCCCACTGGGGGACCAGGTTGCCACATTGCCAGGTACCCAGGTGGGGTATCTCCCGGGCCTTTGCATGTTCTCCCCATGCTCGCAAGGGTTTCCCCTCCCGATAAGATAAACCCAATGGAAAAACATGCAGAACAGATCGCTAACGCTGTCGTGTCCCTGACGCTGCCCTTGGGGGGAAGGACGACAGGATGGGAAAAGTAAAGAGAGACATTTCATCAGCGCATGTGTGTGTGTATTCCTGTGGGTCGCCCATCTCGCATGTGTGTGTTAATCTGCATGACAATTAAAGATGTCTTCTTTAATGGGCTGTGTGACTGCTCTAACCTGTTAATGTGGGCTGTGTGACTGCTCTAACCTGTTAATGTGGGCTGTGTGACTGCTCTAACCTGTTAACGTGGGCTGTGTGACTGCTCTAACCTGTTACCATGGCCTCTGAAATGAAAAGCAAGACATTCCACACATGTGCTACTCAGGTGAGTGGTGTGGGCCGGCCGTTAGGGTAGAAATATCATTCATATTCTCATACTTACTTACTCACTCACTCACTCACATGAATATATAAACATAACAGCCTACTGTACAGTACCTTCATGTTCAGGGCTATCAGTCCAACCTCAAAACACCTGTCAGGAGCTATCCTAGTTATGATGTCATCCAGGACAGTGTGACAGGCATCGCTGGGGGAGGATCCTGGGAGACAGGAAGTAAAGCGCAGAGCTAACAGGGTACATGACCTCATGGGAAACCTCAAAGGGAAAATCCACCCTAAAACAGAATTTACATTGTGCTATTCCAATGATCTTAGTCAGTTAAGTCAAATCTATAAACATAAGACACCTCTCTCCCTAAGCTGGAAATCAGAGCATCAAAAGCATCAATATTTGGTCCATTGATAGTGAATCTAATGACTGACCATGTGGATTCAAACTATCTTTTTGTTTGAAGTATTACATCCAAATCAGCTTTATTTAAAATATATGGTTTACAGGTCTGAATCAGAAAATGTAGTAGTAAAATCTCCATGGTTACTGTCATAATGTCCTGGAAGTTGTTCCATTATTCACAGTCTATGGAGCAGCTCCAGGATCTGTCTCTTGATGACATCATCACAAGAACTTTGTCTCACAGCTGTAAAGCAACTTGTTCATATTCACAAATTGAAAATGAGCTGTACAGTAATATATAAATACAAATATGTTAATTATATTTTAGGGTGGATTTGTCCTTTAAACCTGCACTATGTAATATTCTCATGAAAATATATATCGTCTTTAGCTAAATAAATCGTGGAATTGGGCAGATCAAGTGAAAACCCTCCCACAGTGAAATTGCCCATGCGAGCTCTTCTGGTCAGTGAAATCCATACTACAGGCTACAGTCTTATGTCTAGAGCATAAAATATGAACGACACAAATGTAAAACAGTGCCCAAAGTTACCTTGCTTGAAGAAATGTATATTTTGTTGCCATTTTCTCTCATCATCCTCGTTTTAAACAAGGTGCTTATCTTACTATCAATATTCCATTTAATGTACAGGTCACATCAGTGTGACCCCTACCTAACAGGTTGGGTGGGTTGCAGGGGTGGGAGATTAACAGCGGCCACCAGCCAATTGCTGTTAAATTTTGTTTGTGGCTGGTGGGTTTGTCTACGACAAGACACTTTGACAGGTAAACAAAGTATTTGCAATTCTAAAATTTGAATTAGGCTGATAGAACAATGAATGTGTCTGGTGGTGAATTACTGAATCCACAAGTTTCACATCACATGGTCTAAATGTCATTTTTCCAGAGCCGTTTCCAACCCTGCAGAAAATGTCTGTATATACAGTAGGGTTGGGTAGTGGGTACCGTTCACATTTGAACCGATACCGGTACCAGTACCGATTTCTGGAATTCGGTACCAAATGGTACATTTTTTCAGTACTTAACTTTCTCTGTAACAACATACATTTTTATTTCAGTTTAAGTTTAATTTAAGTCCAAACTTCTCAATTTCAACATTGTTATTTATTGCTGTAACACACCACACAAAATAAATCACATGATCATGTATTATGTTTGTAAATGTTTAAATATCTGGCCATCCTCAGTATTATCAAACTCCTCAGTAATAAATAAATAAATATATATTTGTGGAAAAGGCTCCCTCTTGTCTAGTATATTACACTATATTGTACTTTATACTAAACATGTAAAGGTCTGAAATTTGGTACAGATTGATCTCCCGTGAATCAGTACTCGGTAGTACCGATGTAATCCGGTCGGCACCCTTAAAAGTACCAAGTTCGGTACCCAACCCTAATATACAGTAGATGGGGCCTGTAGGTACAGTATAGTATTAAAACGTAGGCAGACCAAGTAATTGGGTACTGGACTGGTGCGGATCCAATTGGAAGGATATTCATGATTTCTTTCAGGAATGTGTGGCTTTCACCTGTTTCATCAGCTGGACGACGTGAAAGCTGGGGCAGAAGCACATGATCTGATCTCCATCACCTGTGGCTGGATACAAAGACTGACTGAATGAATGATCATTGCATTTATATAGCACTTTTCTAGACACTCAAAGCGCTTAACAATGTAGGGTGGAAATTGCCTTCTTCACCACCACTGGTGGGTTGTGACTGATTGATTGAACTTTATTAACAGATTGCAGAATGGGTGAAATACAGTACAGCTCAATACACACAATTGTTAAGGGGATGCAGACCAGAGAAAGACTTTCGTCTTGTTTACATCAGGGTCCCCCATTTTCAATTCATAATGACATTAATGACATACGCAACATACAGATATATATCTTGACAGAAAATATATACATACGAGGGGGAGGAAACTGTACATTAGGGGGGGGGGGGTTGGACATTTACGGGGGCCATACAGATATACAGATATGTATCATGATATTTATGACAATACATGACATACAGGTATACAGTACTGTTACATTTGTGACATACAAGATATGCAAATATACAGTACTGTTAAACAGAGATCCTAACAGATAATATATACATACGAGGGAGAGGAAACTGTACATTGTTGTGGCATAATTGCGAAACGTGTTTAGTCCCTTGTTTGAGCCGAATCTGGGTTGAACATGATTTGTGAAACTCCCTCTGGTGTTGTGGTCGTGGTATTCACTGACCTTTGGGAAGTATTTCGACATGTACATGGGTATCTTAGTGGTGAAGTGTATCTTGTAGACCAGGCCCATTGCAAGTTGCTGTACTCTGTCGTCTACTCTAAGCCATCCTAGGTTGTCAAAATGGGCAGGGGTATGGTGGGTTTTAGAGGAGTAAGGTCAAGCAGTAGTCTGACCAGTTTGTTTTGTGATGTTTGTAGTCTTGTTTTTAGGGCCTTTGAGGTGCTTTGGTACCATGAGGTGCAAGCATAGTCGTAGTACCCTTGAATGAGTGCTCCTGTTAAGAGTCTTCAAGGTATTCTTGTTTACCAGAGAGGAGATACGGTACAAGAATCTTGTTCGTTGGTTGACTTTGTTGATTACATTGGTTGCCATTTTGTCATAGGAAAGATTTGCCTCTAGGATGGAACCCAAGTAGGTAATTTCATCTTTCCTTGTGACAATATTGTCAACCACTGTAACAGAGAAGCCATTGGCCTTGCCGTATTTGTTATTTGATCCAAAGAGAATGGACTCTGTTTTACCCAGGTGTAATGATAGTTTGTTATCAGCGAGCCAGTTGCAGATTCTGCCGAGTTCGGAGCGGAGGGCTTTTTCAACCTGCAACTTGTCCCCGTCAGAGACCAGCAGGGCTGAGTCATCCGCGAACATGAACAAGTTGCAGTCACAAGCTGATGACATGTCATTTGCATAAATTAGGAACTAGAGCCGCGTCAGAAAATAGGAGCTTCGCACTTGGACTCTGCTGTGGGTCTGCTGTCCGCTGAGATCAAAGCTCAAAGAGTCCGCACGGACCTCCGCGGAGTCTGCTCTGTGTACAGTCTGCTCGACTATGGGAGGGCCTTAAGTCCTAGTATGCTTCCTTGTGGAACACCACAGCTCACTGGGAGGGGGGGGGGGACAGTGTACCGTTCACCTCCACCATCTGTTCTCTCCCCTCCGGGTAGGATTGCATCCAGCTCACTGATGAAATATCAAAACCAATTGCTTTTAGCTTGTCAATCAGAATGGAGTGATTGACAGAGTCGAAGGCCTTTTGTAGGTCCAGCATGACTACGCCGCAGTATTTGCCCGCGTCCACCTCTTGTTTGATGTGGTCGTTCAAATAGAGAAGGCATGTGTCAGTGCAGTGGGATGTTCTGAAGCCAGATTGGAATTCGTAGATTCGCTTTTTTTCCGCAAGGTACTTTTCGACGTAGACTATTTTTTCCATAACTTTCAAGATGGAGGTAAGAATAGAAACAGGGCGGTAGTTGCCTGGGTCTAATTTGCTGCCTTTGCAGGGGGGTCAGGTCACTCTCACAATTTTGAAGTCTTTGGGGACGTATCCCTGTTTTATGGAGAGGTTTATTATGTGGGTGATGACTGGGGTGATGGTGGATGTATTTTCTTTGTGATGGTCTTCTACTGTCTTTAACTATGAATGAACACAACACCATAACTTACCATCTTTAGATAATAGTTTTAAAACACTGTGCAAACATAGTACAGAAGAAAACAATCACCATTGAATGAACATACCTGCAGCAGCCCACACCTGAAAAAAGTGTGGAAAGTTGAAGTTGAAAGTCAATAAAACAGTGGTAGTATCTTTCACACATTACGCTACAGGTTGTACCTAATTGATCCAACAATGAGTGTGATATAGTTGTTGACAAGAGCTGAATTTGGGGTTGACTTGCCATGTGTTCAGCATATAAGCCACAGCCAGGCAGCGGTGAGTCTCCAACCCGTCCTGGAGATTTGAATGGGGCTCCAGAGGTGGACACTCCTGACCAACGGGACAGGAACATCAGCTCATCAGTAAACTCTTGGTAAAAGTAGCTTCAAAGAAAAAAAGGCTTTTCCTTTTTGCCTTTCAACTTATACTGCTGTATGCACAATGGTATATTACTGAAGGATGAAGGTGATTACAAATGAGTATGGGTAATATTAATCTCTTTATAAATATATGATAGAATGAGTGGGATGAGGGTAAAGGTAATGCCGGAATGGCTAATCGGAGGATCCAGGCAGAATGCTGGTGGGACAGTCATTGTGTGGGCCAGTTAGGGTTTAATGATATTATAAACCAATTAGATTGACTTGCTGCATGAGAGGAGACACTTGCTGGGTGTCTCTTTTCACTTTTGTGACAGATTGGCATAGACATAGTGTTGACATGTCTTTCCAAAAACATTTAAAAAAATCCACAATCTCTGATTGACCATGCCCAGGTTTGTTCAATTAGAAGAGTGGGAACTGAAAAAGCACAGAATTAAAAAAGAGGACACAGCTAAATGTGTCAAACTGACGTGTTTCCTATCAAACAAGGTTGCTGCCAGCGGCCTAAATGGATAATGATGATGACAACAATAATAATGAGTAGCGATGGAGAGGGTGTGGGACAAAACTATGCATATGATGCAACGTCTATTGTGCAATTTCATCATTGCAGCTAGAGGACTTGTGTGTGGCCTATGTAGAAATTCTTGCATTTTTTAAGCGCATAATTCTTATAATAACATCACCTAAGGCATCTCGTCAAGTCCTGTATGATCTATGTTGTATTCCTATGTTGTATACATGTCTCACTCCCCACTGTATTTTATATGAAAAGTTAAACGTTAACTAAAAGAAGGGACTTGCATCTAATTTTATTTATCTATCAGGCACTGCTCATGATACTTCCCTATTATCTCTGCTCTTTGATTGCTTTTAAATACAGCACATATGGTACTAGCTACTAGGTCACAGGATTACTTAGCTTTAGATACACCACATGTAAAAACTTAGCTTGGTTTAAAATATTGTGTCCCGTACAAATAGAATGAGCGTTGAGCTTTGATCCTTTGATCCCCGTTCTATACGGTCAGCCGGAGCCCTCTAGGTGTCTCTGATTCATCTGCCTACGTTGGAATTGCAATGACGATCGAATCTCACCACGTGGCAGTATCGCCTACCTTTTGAACTCTGATTGTCTGAAATAAACTGTCTCTGTCCTGATCCCTTTCTTTCCTACTCGCTCTGAGGGGTATAGGAGCTCTTGCAGAGCAATCGCTAGGAGATCTCCTCGCCTCAAAACCTATAGTTTCCCGTATACACGAGTAATTACATATAAACGAGTAATCGCGATCGCCGATGGGATCATTGGAATTATTCTTTTTGGAGTCCCTTCTGGCTAAGGTAAGGTATATTCTATGTCTATTTTACCGAGCCTGAAACATGTTTCTGTAACGATCACAGTGTCGTATCTTACTGGACCTAAACCAAGCTTTTTGTAACAATCACATTTTCGGGGTAAGACTACCCCCCCCCTTGATGATTTTGTGAAGGCACATATGTACATGGTGTATACCTTTGATTTGGGAGTATTTGGGGTTTCAGGCGACCAACCAGAACAATTTGGGCTTATTGCATAAAACGTGTCATATCTCGCAATCTATGGAAAAAGACTGGATTATTTTGGAAATGGGGCGATGTTTAGCGTGTAGCGTGTAACAAACTACAGTGTGTAGAAATTAACTGATTAGTCAGTAATGGACTATGATACTATTGTCTCCATAGCATACAGAACACATGATGGGTCTGCAAACATCGCTAAAATGGTCAATAACGCTGGCGCCATTTAGTAAAGATGGCGAAAGCTGGTGGCAGTCAAAGAGTTAATGGTTGACCTTCCGTTGTCTGTGGCTGGTGTGAGATGGGTAGTGTAGTTTTATGAAATTTAGACGTCCACCGAAAGCCCTGGGTATCCTCTTTCTTAGGACTACAACGATTTCATGACGGCTTCCTCTCCTCACATCTAAATCCTCAGATTTCCGATGCAATGTGCAGAGGTTTTTATAAGCTCATATTTAGCTAATAACACTTAAAATCATTGCTAAACAAACGTAGTACTGAAAATATACACTTTTACTGCAGTTTTGATAGGGTTAGGGTCTTTACTCTTGGCTACATTCGAAAAAGAAACACAACTATTTGTGACGTGAACTAATTCTCGACCCGGTACCGGGCCAATAGGGCTTAAGAGATTAAACAATTATGGTCAATTCTGAGGACGCCCCTGCACCCTGCGCACACAAAATCTTGGTGTTTGGACTATGGGCTGGTCTGTAGTGTGAAACTCCCTGGTTGACCGTTAGGCCCACTCCAGCCTTGGGTATAGAGCAGGGCTATTCAACTGCCGGCCCGCGGGATGATTCTGACCGGCCCGCCAAAGATTACACGATAATAATTTTTTTTTTAAAAAAATATATTTTTTTAATTTTTTTTTTTTTTTTTTTTAACTTTTTTCTTTTCATGTCAACGTTAACACGCACAATTGAGCCAAAAGTCACTCAATTAATGACAGATTTCATTGATAAATTGAGGGAAAACTTTGCAAGTCGATTTGATGAATTTGACATGTCAAGAGAATTGATGCATTTTGTGAGCAACCCATTTGCCAATGTAGCTGCTATTTCCACAAAAGGACAAGAGTTCCTTGCATCACTTCACATTGATGAAGGTCTCCTGCAACTTGAAATAATTGACATGCAAGCATCATCTGCTCTGAAGCAGGCACTTGAGAATGAATCCACCACAACATTTTGGATAAAGTGTATTCATGTCAAGACATTCCCCAAAATAAAAACGCTGGCAATATCTGTGCTAACAATGTTTGGCTCAACATACACCTGTGAATCCAGTTTCTCTCACATGAATGCCATTAAAACAAGCAACCATGCCTCCTTGACAAATGAGCATTTGCATCACTGTTTGCGGGTAGCCCTCACTTCCTATGAACCCTCTTTCTCTGCCATTGCCCAGTCAAAGAAGTGCAATCGCTCTCATTAGATGTGTGTATGTAGGCTAGGCCTGTCTGCCCCCCACCCCCCTGATGTTTGAGAGTTAAGAGTCGACAATAAGTGCTAATAAGATGCTGTGATTTGCTGTTGTTGCACAGACATGAAGCACTTTTTCATAAGCTCAGCTGCACTATAAATGTGTTTTTTTGTTCAAGTGTTGATGTTAGAATGTTCAGATGCACATCATGCACTTGTTTGTTTTTTATTTTATTTTTATATTGAAATGTTGAAGAGGAGATGTTGCAGTTGTTGCACAGTCATAAATTAAGCACTTTCTGCAGGAGATGTTCCAGATGTGGCACATAAATGAAGCACTTTTTTTGAAAAGTATACTACTTTTGCAATGTAGTTAAAGGGGAACTATCTTATAAATGGCCTTTTTCAGTGTTTAGCATTGTTTCCTAGCTATGTGGACTTATATTAATATGATCTATGTCTCTAATTCTCATATTGGCGCATTCTTCCAATTCTCCTCTCACAATATTCACCCTCACTGAACTGAGTCATCTGAAAATGTGCTGATTTGTGATGTCAGAGAGACACCGCTGCATGATAATCAGCTGAGTTTCCACACAGTTCCCACTGTGGTTGGAGCCCAGGCTCAAAACGGCTTAAGATCTTGAGGTAGAAAAATGCTGTTTTTGAGTACTTGATTAGAAATACAAAACAATGAATTAAAATAAAAATAAAAATTACAGAGGTGTTCCATAAACCCACAGGAATTGTGTAAAAGTGCCCAAATAGTGAAAGAAATAGTAAAATAGTTCCCCTTTAAATAAAAGTTGTGAAAATGTGGTTGCGTGTTGTGTCAAGTGTACATATATTCATAGCACGGGGAGGCGCCGTGGCAGTCCGGCCCCTGGCCCCTTGGGTTTCTGACAATGTGGCCCCCTGAACAATTTAGTTGAATAGCCCTGGTATAGAGGCCAACAGGAGAGCAAGCCAATGTGATCAACAACTGACAAGAGACAGAAGTGGAAAAACAAGGAAGGAAATCAAATTAAACTGACTCACCAACAGTTATGTTCCCCATACAGTCCATAGCGATGAGTCCTTTTCAGAGAGGGAGAGTGTGACACGTTATCCTTTTCACTCCTCAGTGCAACTGTTGCATCAAAGTGCAACACTTTTATTTGGGCATAAATTGGTCTGTTTCTCTACAGACTGATATTAAAACGGGGTCGGAAATAGCTTCACCATCACAAACAAAACCATCAACACTTACAACCCCCCGCAAATTCAAACAATAGTATTGCATTGCATTGAATAATAGTTCAAGGAAATTCTAGATTTGTGTCAGTTGATGAAATGTATAGGGAGAATGATTCTTAATTCGTATTAAGGGGCTACTCTAATAGTTAGTTCGAACAACTGTTCTATAAAACATCTAGGACTGAACTTTGTAAATAAACTCAAAGTAAGAAGGAGCTGCCCTGTTCGGATTGTAATTTAGAACGGACATTTGTAAAGAAACTCAAAGTTGAGCTGCTATGCTGTTCTGTAAAGTAACTCAAAACCATATCCTGTAAAGTAACTCCAGATTATTGTATTGTAAATTAGGGCTATTTATTTTACTGAACTATTTTATTGCACTATTACTGCATCATTTTACTGTCTATTCTATTAACAATTTTAACAAATTTTTATTATTGCCTATTTTAAAACTGAATCAATCCGTAACATTGGGATGTTAGATTCTAATATGAAAAACTGTGATTTGCCTTACTTAGCTGCTATCTTTTTATGCTCATTTTATATGTTTTTTTAAAACTGTGATTTGCCTTACCTTGCTGCTATCTTTGTTATGCTTGTTTTATGTCATTGTATGCCATAGAATCAAACCATAAACAAAGTGGCCTATTGGGATGCTGAATTTCTTTTAATTTTATATGTCTGCAGTCTGCACTTTGCCTGCCTTTTTCTGCTGTAAAGATATATATATATATATTATAAATATTGCCTGTATTTTAGCTCCCTCTACGGTACAAGATTGGTACTACAACACCACCAGCCGTTACAAGTACATTGAATTTCACCTTCATCCGTTATCCCTTGTCCTAATTAAAGCTACTGCAAGGACTCAACAAAACACATCATACCATACTGTATATCAATGTCAGATGTCAATGTTGCTGTGATACCTTGATATAATTACAGTAAACAAAATGGTAGCATAATGGTAGGACATCTCCCTCAACTTTGATACTTAATTGTCATGTATCCCAGAGCTCCACCATAAAAAACCTCAGAGTCATTTTTTATTCCTCTCTCTCATTTAATGCACATATAAAAAAATTCACCACAATTGCCTTCTTCCATCTTCGTAATATCGCAAAAATTCGCCCCATTTTAACTCTGGCTGATGCTGAAACCCTGATTCATGCTTTTGTCTCATCACGTCTGGACCACTGTAATGCACTTTTTTCAGGCCTACCTAATTCAAGCATCAAAAATATTCAACTCGTGCAAAATGCGGCTGCACGGATACTAACTAGAACTAGAAAATTTGATCACATCACACCAGTTTTGTCCGCCCTACAGTGGCTTCCTATTCAAGCCCGATCTGACTTTAAAGTGCTACTCCTCACCTACAACATTTTAAATGGGCTTGCACCGCTCTATCTATCCGATCTCATCTCCCGATACTCGCCCGCTCGTGCTCTGTGCTCACAAAATGCGGGGCTTCTATCGATTCCTAGGGTTAAAAAGAAATCCGCCGGCCACAGAGCCTTTGTCTACCACGCTCCCTACCTGTGGAACAAATGACCTGCCGTCGTCCGGGGCGCCTGCTCTGAAATCCCATCTTTTCTCTCTCTCCTTCAACCTACCCTGATCTCACCTGGTCGGGGACTGACCTTTAGATTAATCTGTCTAGTTTAGTTAGGATGTCTATTTTCTCACATGTCTGCTTTTCTGCAGACATGGGAGAACCTTTTGGCCTCTGTCTCGGCCGGTCCCGTGGAATGGCTTCGCGTCGCCTTCTGTCTGGCCTGCAGTGCTGAACCTTCTGAGTGGCTCCTCCTGCCCCCACGGGGCGTGTGGCCCTGGGCTGATTTTAAAAATCCTAAACAATTTTGGAAAAATATATATATTTTTTTTAAATGCACCAGATAAAACTGTTCATAACAATCAGCTAAAAGTAAATAACACAATATTACATGATCCTTTTTCTGTTGCTCAAGCTTTTAACCATAATTTCTGTCTGTACTGCGTGAATACCAAACCCAGCCGCATTTCTCGGAGACGCTCTCTGATTGGCCGACGCCTGTTTCTACACTGGTTAAGCTTAGGCACTCTTCGAAGTTGGTTAAGGTTAGAGTTTGTCTTAGAGCGTGACGGCAAGTTCTTTCGACGGTTAAGCTTAGGCACTCTTTCAAAGTTGGTTAAGGTTAGAGTTTGTCTTAGAGCATGGCGATAGAACGCCAGGTAGTTTGCAGGCTGTTTGACGTGAAAATGGGCAAAGACACAGCTCGTCACGGATTGGGCAAACGCGTCAGTGGCCAATCAGAGAGCGTCAGTCAGTGCCAATCAGAGAGCGTCTCCGAGAAATGCGGCTGGGTTTGGTATACACGCGTCTGTACTCCAACAACGCTGATCATTTGTCTGTGCGATTCAATACACCACCTTGTCACAGCTCCTTCTACTTCAGGACACTCACACCTATTGAAGTTCTTATGCCACTAATGATCTCAAACTTTAAGTGAGGTAAGAAACACATTTCTTAAACTAGCTTCACACATTCTGATGTATCCACTCTGTGATATTTTTAATGTCTTTATCTACTTGTACCCTCTTTTTGGAAATGCTCACGTATCACTCCATTGCACAAAACTGGCAGTGAATTGGATCCCAACAACTACAGACCAATTTCCATAATCTGCTCTATAGCAAAGATTTTTGAAAAATGTATTTACAAACAATTGTCCGACTATCTCACCAAACACAATATTTTATCTCCTTTCCAGTCCGGTTTTCATTCAGATCACTCTACAACTACTGATTTATTAAAACTCACAAACGACATATTCTCTGCATCTGATAACAGCAAATTTACAGGTGCAATCTTTATTGATTTAACCAAAGCATTCGATCTAGTCGGTCACTATCTTCTCTTGGACAAACTGTATTCTATTGGTCTTTCCCGTAATGCTCTACTGTGGTTTAACCTATCTTCACAACAGAAAACATTATGTTGCAATACAAGGTAACAACTAAAATCGAACAGTGCATCAATGAGCTGTGCCGCAAGGCTCAACTTTAGGTCTGATTGATTGATTGATTGATTGAAAACTTCATTAACAGATTGCAGAATGGGTACAATACAGTACAGCTCAATACACACAATTGTTAAGGGGATGCAGACCAGAGAAAGACTTTCGTCTTGTTTACATCAGGGTCCCCCATTTTCAATTCATCAGGACATATATACATGACATACAGATAGACAGTACTGCTACATCTATACATTTATGACATACCAGATTTGCAATTACAGTACTGTTTGTGATACAAAAAGAGTAAAAAAAAGGTATATACATTTGACGTAGAAACTGTACATTGGAGGAGGTTGGGTGGGGTTGTGTACATTGGGATATTGACAACCATACTGGGTAATTTACATTGGAGGTGGTTGGGGGGACACTGTATAAACAAGCAAAACTGTACATTGGGGGGGGGGGAGACACTGTACAAACAAGCAAAATTGTACATTGGAATATTGACAAAACCATACTAGGTAAATTACTGTACATTGGAGGGGGTTGGGTTAGGACATTTACAGGGGCCAGTTTCGAATTGCAGTCTCCCGTAGGTGTCCCTTGAGAGTGGTTTTGAAAGTGGGTAGTGATTCACATTCCTTTACAGCTTTGGGTAGGGCGTTCCACATTGATGTGGCATAATTGAGAAACGTGTTTAGTCCCTTGTTTGAGCCTAATCTGGGTTTAACATGATTTGTGGAGCTCCCTCTGGTGTTGTGATCGTGGTATTCACTGACCTTTGGGAAGTATTTTGACATGTACATGGGTACCTTGGTCGTGTAGTGTATCTTGTAGACCAGGCCCATTGCAAGTTGCTGTACTCTGTCGTCTACTCTAAGCCATCCTAGGTTGTCAAAGTGGGCAGGGGTGAGGTGGGTTCTAGGAGTAAGGTCAAGCAGTAGTCTGACCAGTTTGTTTTGAGATGTTTGTAATTTTGTTTTTAGCGCCTTTGAGGTGCTTTGGTACCATGAGGTGCAAGCATAGTCGTAGTACCCTTGAATGAGTGCTCCTGCCAGAGTCTTCAGGGTATTCTTGTTTACCAGAGAGGAGATCCGGTACAAGAATCGAGTTTGTTTGTTGACTTTTCTTTATTACATTGGATGCCATTTTGTCACAGGAGAGATTAGCCTCTAGGATGGAACCCAGGTAGGTAATTTCATCTTTCCTTGTGACAATATTGTCACCCACTGTAACTGAGAAGCCGTCGGTCTTGCTGAGTTTGTTATTTGAACCGAAGAGAATGGACTCTGTTTTGCCCATGTGTAATGATAGTTTGTTATCAGCGAGCCATATGCAGATTTTCCCTAGTTCCGAGCAGAGACCAGCAGGGCTGAGTCGTCCGCAAACAGGAACAAGTTGCAGTCACAAGCTGACGACATGTAATTTGCATAAATTAGGAACAGTAGCGGTCCTAGTATGCTTCCTTGTGGAACACCACAGCTCACTGTGAGGGGGGGATAGGGTACCGTTTACCTCTACCATCTGTTCCCTCCCCTCAAGGTAGGATTGCATCCAGCTCACTGATAGACTATCAAAACCAATTGCTTTTAGCTTGTCAATCAGAATGGAGTGATTGACAGTGTCAAAGGCCTTTTGTAGGTCCAGCATGACCATGCCGCAGTATTTGCCCGCGTCCACCTCTTGTTTGATGTGGTCGTTCAAATAGAGAACGCATGTGTCAGTGGAGTGGGATGTTCTGAAGCCAGATTGGAATTCGTAGATTAGATTTTTTTCCGCTAGGTACTTTTCGACCTGTTCGTAGACTATTTTTTCCATGACTTTCGAGATGGAGGTGAGAATAGAAACAGGGCGTAGTTGCCTGGGTCTAATTTGCTGCCCTTTTTGTGCAGAGGGGTCACCCTCGCAATTTTGAAGTCCTTGGGGACGTGTCCGTGTTTTATGGAGAGGTTTATTATGTGTGTGATGACTGGGGTGATGGCGGCTGCTGAGTCTCTGAGGAATTTGGAGGGGATGTTGTCATGGCCAGTGGCCTTGTTAGGTTGGAGGGCGCTCAGTTTTTTGAGTACCTCATCTGTTGTTACCATTTCCAGCTTGAAGTCGTCCTTGCGGACCACTTTTGTTTTCTATTTTCATCAATGACCTTCCTTTATTTTTTCCCGAATGTAGTGTTCAACTCTACGCAGACAACACAGTTTTTTACACATCAGAATTGTGTGTATTGAGCTGTACTGTACCCATTCTACAATCTGTTAATAAAGTTTTCAATCAATCATGACTGAATTGCACCATTTCAGTTAGATTTTGCTACAAAAAAAAAGATGCATGCATCATAGAAGCAATGCCTGGAAATACTTATTACACACATTATGATGGATCACATGGAGGCACTGCAAGCAATGACCAGACATACTGGAAACAAGGACACTCCCCTATGATCACCTTCAATCACTTCAGTACTCATGACTTGTAGTATCTGTATGCCCCCCTCCCACAAACATTATTTAATATTCATGTATGTAGGCCTGCTTGTTTCTGCAGTCTATGAATATATCTGTCCACGTGTAATACAGTCGGATTGGTTAGTAAAACCCAGTCATCTGGTATAAATACTTTTCTTTGTCCAAGACAAGACCGTGCTTTTGAACTGGCTCTATTGGTGAGGGCTGGGAAGGAACAGATTACATGTAATGGGATTACAGTAATTGATTGCAGAAAAAAATAACAGAATCCATTTACCAAAAAAACACACAGTAATCATCATATTAGAGATGTTTCTGAAAAGATTATTACATCTATTTTAATAACCCCCCCCCCCCCCCCCACCAATGACAAGTAATCAAGGCATATGTTTGCAAAAATATCATTTTATTTAATAAACATGAAGTAGTAAACCAAATGAACATTCATAATCGATTAACCATTAAGCTGATCAAAGTGCAAGTCACAATTTGATGCATAGAACGTGGTCCGTGTTCAACAAAGGCTCGTGAATGTAATTAACCAAGGAATGGAAATAAATAAAAAATGGTAACAAATGCCTGTGTATGAAGGAAAAAAAAGTACAAAATAAAAAAGAGACCATTTTAGTATAACAGTTCTACACCGAACAACTATTCTGAAACAATACGAATATAGACTACTTTCACAGTCTCGTTGCAATCAAAGGTGAAGGATAAGTCTACTATAGAACATAATAGAATGTGCATTTAATAGTTTGGCACTTGAATATATATTTAAAAAACTACTGAAACTGAATAAACATTACCCCAGACAACGTCAGATTTACCTGACGAATTACTGTTTAATTGAAATGTTGAACGAATGTTGGCTTTTTGTGGCTATTTAGCCTATTCAAATAAGTGCCCATCTGGTTGTCTTGCATAGGAGAGTTGCGAGTAGCTGGCTAAGGAGACGGTGCCCCCGCTCGGGCTCATTGGCCGGGTCATGCCACCGTAAGGACATCCGTTGTGGGGGACCAGCACGGTCGGGGGCTGGCAGTGGTGATCTGGGCTGTAATCAGGGTGGTGGTAGTGGTGACTGGGGTAGTAGGCGCTCACGGGGCTGGTGATATATCCACTGGGAGAGACGGGACGAGCGTGTCCGCTGACGGCTTGTGTTGGTGGGTAGATGTAGTAGTTGGATGTCTGAGCTGAGCCAGACTGGGACAGTGACCAGGTGCTGCTGCTGGCATAAGGCGGCTGGATGTACATAGGATCCTGGAGATACATGGGCTCGGAATAGTCCACGCGGTTCCCAGATAAGTAAGGCGCACTTGGGTGTCTGTCAGTGGCGGCTCTGCCACTAGGGGCGCACGGGCGCCGCCCCACCTGCTGTTAAATCAGAGAAGAAGAAAATAAAACTTTTTAGTTTTTTGTTTTATAGCCCTATAAATAATATAAACATGTTTAAAATTAATAATATTTACTCATTTTAAGTATGTTTGTATTTCCAATGCACAATATAACGTTATTATCTAAAATAAAAAACACTCGTTTTCCTGAGCAGGAAGTGACATCACGTTTTTTTTATTTTTTTATTTTTTCGTATTTCTCGGCCCGGGCTAGACGCGATAGCGCTCTGAGTGCGCGTCACAGTTTGATCGCTGTATCCGTCACAGCCAATCAGTGCATAACGCGTTGTGCGTTGAAATATGACTATTATGTTGGAATCCGGGCGCGATTTGAAGCGGTCTAGCCAGTAGCGTCAAGAATTTCTGTAGCCGCATTTCGCGGAGACGATCTCTGATTGGCCGACGCCAGTATTTTTTTCCGTAGCAGAATTTCACAGAGACGATCTCTGATTGGCCGAATCCAATTTCTAATGTTCCAATTCTAGCTTATTCCTAGGTTGGTCCGTTGGTGGTATAGATAGTTGTGTTGTTGTTGATGCAGGCAGCTGTTTGTCTTAGAGCGTGCCGTGACTGCAAGTTCTTTAGACTGTTAAGCTTAGGCACTCTTTCAAAGTTGGTTAAGGTTAGAGTTTGTCTTAGAGCATGGCGATAGAACGCCAGGTAGTTTGCAGTCTGTTCGAGCGGAAATGGACAAAGGAATGAAGTACTTGTGTTGTGTGTAGGGCTGCAACGATTAGTCAACATAATCGACGACATCGATTATAAAAAATCGTCGACGAGAAATTGTTGCGTCGATTAGTCATTAAAAAAAATAAAAATAAAAAAATTAATTTAATTTTTTTTTTTTTTTTGCACTACCTATCTTTGTGAGAGTGGCTTCTCAGGGTTCCAGACAACATCATAACATGATGATCCCATAGCAAATTTTGGACATTGAAAACATTGTTCCCCTGCAGGAGATGATGATCAGACTAGACACACAATACATTACACACGCACTCCTCTCACTCACACACAGCGATCAGAGTAAGACACACACATACACACTCCTCTCACTCACACACAGCGATCAGAGTAAGACACACACACATACACACTCCTCTCACTCACACACAGCGATCAGAGTAAGACACACACACATTCACACTCCTCTCTCTCACACACAGCGATCAGAGTAAGACACACACACATTCACACTCCTCTCACTCACACATAGTGATCAGAGTAAGACACACACACATACACAAATTACACAGTAGACACCTCTCACTCACACAGCGATCAGAGTAAGACACACACACAAATTACACAGTACACACACTCCTCTCACTCACACAGCGATCAGAGTAAGACACACACACATACACACACACACGGACTCCTCTCACACACAGCAAACAAAAGTTATTTAAAGTACACTTCCACTTTAATTTGTATTATTTAATTTATTTATCTTGTTATGAGTGATTGCTGTATTGTTCTTCAAATACATTTTCATTTAAAGTGGCTTAAAGATCCAAATTCAAATGTTTCATGAGTCATTATTTTAATTTGCTATGGGATCATCATGTTATGATGTTGTTGTTTGGTCCTGACAAGAGTCTCAAAGTCTGGGGTGATGGTAGACAAGCAACTCTGAGGTCATGCTCAATGTCCAATCTGTTCCTCTGCTCTGTCTTCAGCTGGACCAGAGCTGAGAAGCCACTTTCACAAAGATAGGTAATAAAAAAAAAAAAAAAATTGTTGTTTATATTGGTTTTCGATTAGTCGACTAATCGAAAAAATAATCGGCAGATTAGTCGACTACCAAATTAGTCATTAGTTGCAGCCCTAGTTGTGTGGTGCTGCTAACTGCTAATAAGCTAACACTTGGCTAACAAGCTATATGGCGGATGCAGTCTGGACACAGTGGACAGTGGTCTGGAATACATCAACAGTGGATTATACACTACTTTATCAAGGCAAGCCCTCCTGCCCTGGACGTGTCAACTAAACAGTGAGTCTCTCTCTCTCTCTCTCTCTCTCTCTCTCTCTCTCTCTCTCTCTCTCTCGCGTTTGGATTGAAAATACGTGGATTATGGCTTGTTCAATATCGTCTATGTTTGAATGAATGAATGAATGAGAACTTTATTAACAGATTGCAGAATGGGTACAATACAGTACGGCTCAATACACACAATTGTTAAGGGGATGCAGACCAGAGAAAGACGTTTGTCTTGTTTACATCAGGGTCCCAGATTTTCGATTCATATCGATAGTTTAATAGCTAGCCTTGGCTCGTTTAACAATATGCAAAATATGTGTACAGCCCTGTACTCATACTGAAGTTATTCTTGGTATATAATAGGTCTGATTGTGTAACGAATCGATTCCACGTCGCGCTGTGTGTGAGAGAGAGAAGGAGAGAGGGAGAGATCTGCCTGTGTTTGGAGACAGAGCGAGTTTTGTTTCTAACTTTTCTATTTATATATTGTGTTTCAAGTTGTGAATTAGACTATACTTTATTTGACTGGTTGTGTGTTGTTGTAGTAACAGCTGAGCGACTCGTTCATAAGAGCCGATTCATTGCCGTGAGCGTGAGTCGAATCGCTCACGTCTTGCCATGAGTCGGTTGCGTGGTACTGTACATGTTTGCAAAATGTTTGGTATAGCGCCCCTAGTGGCGAAGCATCCACGAGCCGCTACTGGTGTCTGTAACATAGATATCTATGGTCTGTAATACGTCTCACCCTCCTCCGCCGTCTGCAGTTCCCCTTCTCGAACATGTCCTGAAATGCACGATCCAGCATCCAGTAGTTGCCTTTCTTATGTCCTCCACCTTCCCTGGGGATTTTGACGAAACACTCGTTGAGGCTGAGATTGTGTCGGATGGTGTTCTGCCAACCCTTCTTGTTCTTCTCGTAGTAAGGGAAGTTGGAGATGATATACTCATATATTCCGCTCAGGGTTAGCCTCTTGTCGTGGCTGTCCTTAATAGCCATCACAATGAGAGCCACATATGAATAGGGGGGCTTCGGGTCAGGGTGTCCCCCTGTGGCCGCGTCGGTCCTCTCTCCACTTTCCGGAGTTCCGGAGCAACGCTCTGCCTCAGACGGAGTTGAGTTTGAGTTTATGTCCAAAAGTAGCACTAGCTGGTTAGCGGTGGCTTTTTCGTTTTTATCCATCTCTCGTGTTGTAGTCTGTGCAGGTCGTGTTCCGGCTAAATCTACTTACTACTAAACGGGGAAAGGTTTTCAGCAATAATGCCCACCACAGTGCATACACGCTATAAACACTCCCCCAGGTAGAGAAGACATGAGGCTGGCGCGTCTTTTCATCTTACCGCTTTTCCCACACTGTCTGGGGTCAAGTTGAAGTTGAAACGGAGGGCACAGCATGACTGTTACTATTCACACTTTGAAATGCAACTATCAAAGTTCAGAATAGGCTAGCTCCCCGAGTCCTAACAACAGGTGGACATACGTTGCCAGAGCACCTACGGGTGGCTGCAATTAGAAACTGGCCCCGGTAAATGTCCAACCCCCCTCCACCCAACCCCCTCCAATGTACAGTTTCTTCCCCTTCGAATGTATATTTTTATGATCTCTTTCTTACAGTACTGTATATTTGTATATCTTGTATGTCATACATTTCTTGATGAAACAGCACTGTATATCTGTATGTGTGTCATAAATGTCTTGATGAATTGAAACTTGATGTAAACAAGACGAAAGTCTTTTTCTGGTCTGCTCTGCATCCTCTTAACAATTGTTTGTATTGAGCCGTACTGTATTGTACACAATTTGTACCCATTTTGCAATCTATTAATAAAGTTTTCAATCAATCAATACAATTGTAGCCTATACATTAAATAATCACAGATCTATGTATATGACTGTTATAGTTATTATAGCCTAATAGCTATATTCTGCACACCTATTGCACACCTGCCATGCCTTGTTGTGGGTTTCACAGTTAAAGGGGAATGCCAGACATGTTCAGAATTCACATGATCTTCCTGTGCGGACAGTTGAGTCAGTATTTGTGAACACACACCAGTATCTCCTAAAGCTAGAAATCAAACACTATATGATGTAAAATCAGGGGCTGCTTCATAGATGTTTATGTGCGCTCTTACACCCAAGGGAGGTTTTAATTCTGGTTCAGTCCTTCTAAAAGAAACAAAACACTAATAACCTTCATGCTATCATGCATGCACTTTCCACTAAATAATCTTCCTTGTCTATATTACCTACTATACTAATATGGCTCTACTATGCTGCACTCAACACTGCAGCGGCAGCAGCGCCCACGTTTCAACACTGTTTAATGAACATTGTTACTCAGCTGAAATAATTGTACCCTTCCTGCTGACTTGTCATACAGAACTTGTAAGTCGCTTTGGATAAAAGCGTCAGCTAATGACAAAATGTAAATGTAGCAGTGCTAGCATATAATACTTGGGTGTAAGAGCTCACACAAAGTCAGGCCATAAAGTCAGAGCCCCATTCATTGTCATGGAACAGACCCAGATTTGACATTATAATTGGAGGGTTCTCTCTCTGATTTCTAACTTTAGGAGAGAGTGGTGCTTGTTCACAAATACTGACTGAACTATCCAGAGGCACAGGAAGAACATTATGTGAATTCTTAAAATGGCTTGCATTTCCCTTTAATGTTTTGTGAAAATTCCCCTATCTCCTTTGACGGTTAAAGGGATTTATGGAACCCTAGCCCACTTACCAATGATGTTGACAATAAAGAGTCCATTCTCAACACAGTCCATGCTGTTCTTGGACCTGCAGTTCCTCTTATAGCCACAACAACTGCTATAGCAATGAGATCAAGCTTGTGTCTGTATAAGCTGACTTTATGTTCACTGGAGTGATTTTAGACATGTTCAGTCCAGCTTGTACAGACAGGAGCTTGACCCCATTAACATGCATTGGTTTGTGGCTAACTACCCAGAGCTCCGGTAGTACGAGGAACAGCAGGGCTTGTCCTGAGAAAGGACTCTACAGATCGACAACATCATTGGTACGAACAAAATAGAGCTAGGGTTTGAATTTGACTTGACCTTGTAAATGTAGCGGTGTGACTGAATTGCACCATTTCAGTTAGTTTTTCCAACAGAACAAAAGATGCATGCATGCATCATGGAATCAATACATAGAAATACATATTCAGATGGATCACATGGAGGCACTGCACACAATTATCTGACATACTGGAAACCAAATAACTATAAAAGAAGGAAGGGTCATGATCAGAAACCAACTTGTCAAAAATACAATCAATTTTACAATCAAACTTCAATGGTCTTCACCGATGAGGTACTCAAAAAATTGAGCGCCCTCCAACCTAACAAGGCCACTGGCCATGACAACATCCCCTCCAAATTCCTCAGAGACTCAGCAGCCGCCATCACCCCAGTCATCACACACATAATAAACCTCTATAAAACAGGGACACGTCCCCAAGGACTTCAAAATTGCGAGAGTGACCCCTCTGCACAAAAAGGGCAGCAAATTAGACCCAGGCAACTACCGCCCTGTTTCTATTCTTACCTCCATCTCGAAAGTCATGGAGAAAATAGTCTACGAACAGGTCGAAAAGTACCTGGCGGAAAAAAATCTAATCTACGAATTCCAATCTGGCTTCAAAACGTCCCACTCCACTGACACATGCCTCCTCTATTTGAACGACCACATCAAACAAGAGGTGGACGCGGGCAAATACTGCGGCATGGTCATGCTGGACCTACAAAAGGCCTTCGACACTGTCAATCACTCCATTCTGATTGACAAGCTAAAAGCAATTGGTTTTATTTTTTTATTTTTTATTATTTATCAGTGAGCTGGATGCAATCCTACCTGGAGGGGAGGGAACAGATGGTAGAGGTAAACGGTACTCTACCCCCCCCCCCCCCCCCCTCACAGTGAGCTGTGGTGTTCCACAAGGAAGCATACTAGGACCGCTACTGTTCCTAATTTATGCAAATGACATGTCGTCAGCCTGTGACTGCAACTTGTTCCTGTTTGCGGACGACTCAGCCATGCTGGTCTCTGACAAGAACAAGTTGCAGGTTGAAAAAACCCTCAGCTCGGAACTAGGCAAAATCTGCATATGGCTCGCTGATAACAAACTATCATTACACATGGGCAAAACAGAGTCCATTCTCTTCGGTTCAAATAACAAACTCAGCAAGACCGACGGCTTCTCAGTTACAGTGGGTGACAATATTGTCACAAGGAAAGACGAAATTACCTACCTGGGTTCCATCCTAGAGGCAAATCTTTCCTGTGACAAAATGGCATCCAATGTAATAAAAAAAGTCAACCAACGAACTAGATTCTTGTACCTGATCTCCTCTCTGGTAAACAAGAATACCCTGAAGACTCTGGCAGGAGCACTCATTCAAGGGTACTACGACTATGCTTGCACCTCATGGTACCAAAGCACCTCAAAGGCGCTAAAAACAAGATTACAAACATCACAAAATAAAACTGGTCAGACTACTTGACCTTACCCCCAGAACCCACCTCACCCCTGCCCACTTTGACAACCTAGGATGGCTTAGAGTAGACGACAAAGTACAGAAACTTGCAATGGGCCTGGTCTACAAGATACACTATACGACTAAGGCACCCATGTACATGTCGAAATACTTCCCAAAGGTCAGTGAATACCACAACCACTACACCAGAGGAAGCTCAACAAATCATGTTAAACCCAGATTCGGCTCAAACAAGGGACTAAACACGTTTCGCAATTATGCCACATCAATGTGGAACGCCCTACCCAAAGCTGTAAAGGAATGTGAATCCCTACCCACATTCAAAACCGCTGTTAAAGAGCACCTACGGGAGGCTGCAATTCGAAACTGGCCACCGCAAATGCCCAAACCCCCCACCACCTCCTAATAGACAGTCTCCTCCCCACCGCATGTATATATTCTCTCCCCGCCGTATGTATATTTCTCTCCCACCCACCCACCCCCTCCAAATGTACAGTCTCCTCCCCACCGTATGTATATTTCTCTCCCACCCACCCACCCCCTCCTAATGTACAGTCCCCTCCCCATCATATGTATATACTCTGTCAGGATCTATGGGTAACAGTGCTGTATATTTGAATACCGTTTATGTCACAAATGTATCAGTACTAAATACCTGTATGTCCCTATGCCATAAATGTCATGTATGTTGTGTATGTCATAAATGTCGATATGAATTGAAAATGGGGGACCCTGATGTAAACAAGACAAACGTCTTTCTCTGGTCTGCATCCCCTTAACAATTGTGTGTATTGAGCCGTACTGTATTGTACCCATTCTGCAATCTGTTAAATAAAGTTTTCATTCATTCATTCAATTCTGGCTTGCAGCTAACAAATTAATTCTCAATAAAACAAAAACCTATGCAATGCTCTTTGGTACTTCTCAGAAATTTCAATCTAAAACAAAAAATGTATCTTATAATATAACTTGTATTGACGCCGGTACATCACTGCTTAGAGTTGAACACTTCAAATACCTTGGCGTATGGCTTGACCAACAACTATCATTCAAATGTCATATAGATCACATCATGAGGAAAATGTACTTTAGTATGGGTGTTCTTTACCACAACAGAAATAGTTTTACATTTACGGTTAGAAAAAAGCTAATCTCACAACTCTCATACTATATACCAGACCTGGGCATTGTACGGCCCGCAGGATGATTCTGACCGGCCCGCGAAATATTACATGATAATAAAAAAAAAAAAAAAAATTTACTTTTTTCTTTTCATGTCAACGTTCACACGCACAATATACGCGTAGGAGACATGCTCAGAAGATGTTGGTTCTCTTTGGATCCACCTACATTATGTGAACAGACATTCTCAGTCATGACGTTTACCAAGTCCAGGTACAGATCCTCTCTCACTGATGAACATCTGGCAGCTGTGCTTCGCATCTCCACCTGCAACCTTTGATGGACTTGTTAAAGCTCAACAGAGACTGGATTTCTCACACTGAATGAAAAAAAAAAGAACTGAAGAACACTAAAATGTGGAAATATAACAAGTGAAATGGGACACTTGATATTTTATTTTATTTTTTTTGCACAGTTCTGAAAACATTAAATGTTTAATATAGGCATGTAAAGTAAAAAAGGCTACAAAACTGGGACACTTTTTTTTACACAGTTCAGTGACATGTCTTGTTTATTTTTGCTATAAGATGATGTGATGTCTTTAGAAAGCTAAGAAAATCCTTGTTTCAATTGTATATGAAACTCAAAATGCCCTTTGTTTAATGTTTCACATTTTGTTTATCATTTTGGAAATAAATTCTATTTGAATAAATGATATTTTTGAAAGCTAACCTCACATTTTAATTGCCAAATAATAACATACACTCTTACCAGGGGTAAAAACAATGCCATTTACTGCTTTTTATATAGAAATAAAATGTATATTATGCATAATTGAGTTTGGAATTTTGGCCCGGCCCCCAAACATATTTTCAGTTGCTCATTCGGCCCCCTGGGAAAAATAATTGCCCACCCCTGCTATATACTCATAATGGACTATGCTGATATAGTTTATATGACTGCAGCGAAAAACCTAAACCCTAACCCCAAAAACGACCCTTGTTCCTCTTAACACCATCTATAAACATATATGCCGATTTGTTCTTGGCTGTTCATATAACACTCATCATTGTATCATGTACGAAAATCTCAACTTCCCTTCTCCCACAATAAGAAGAAAACATTGGTTACAGTTTATTTTTAAATGTATTTATTTGAAATTATCCTCAATACCTTAAACAGTATATGGTACCTTTCACTTCTAATTATCAACTTCGTCATTGTACTCAACACTTTTTTTCTGTTCCAAAAACCTTTAAATCAGCTGGTAAAATATATTTTATGTTTAAAGCTCCATCCGACTGGAATAGTCTACCTGTCCACATCTGTTTAAAACTATGCTGTCCTCTCACTGTGAGACAACCTGCTCATGCTCATGACCTCAATATCATAATAACTGTTATGGTTTGTAAACAACCCCAACAGCACGACACAGACAGGTAGTTCAGAGTTAGCCAAAAACTAAGGTTGCGAGCTGGTCCCTTACAGCGTCGTTGAGCCCCTTCAGAAAGGTGAGATGAAGCGCCCGATCATTCCAACCACTCTCGGTTGCGGCCAGTCTGAACTCCAGCGCGTAGTCGGTGACACTGCCCTGCCGGAAGGTGCCCAACCGAGCTCCCGGGTCCTGGCCACGAGCTGGGTGGTGGAAAACCCTTCGGATCTCTGCCACGAAGTCTGGGTATGAAAAACAAAAATCAGCCCTCATTGACCAGGAAGCAGTAACCCACAGTGCTGCTCGGCCTGTGAGCAGGTTAGTCATGTAAGCTACTCGGGCTCCCTCTGTCGTAAATCGGCTGGGTTGATGAATGAAAACCAACTCACATTGCATGATGAACGTGGCACAGTCCTCGAAGTTACCGTCGAACAATCGTGGGTTGGAGAGATGGGGCTCCCGAGGAGCGAGGTCGGGAGGTGCAGGGTCTGTCGCGGCGGCGGGTGGTGATCTGGCTGGGACTCCTGCCACAGGTGGGGTTAAAAGCAGGGCATTAAATGCTGCACTGAGAGCCTGTAGCTGGTGCAGAATATCAGCCTGCTGATTACCCTGGGTAGTCTGCTGGGTGGTTAGAGTGTCAAGAGAATTCTGAATAGGCTGGACCTGGGCCCGGAGGTCCTGCACAGCAGCCGCAGCCGCAGCCGCACCTAACTGTTGGGTGTGGTCGTTGGTCAGCTGGATCTGGACCGCCAAAGCTGCTCTAACACTGTCTGTGTCGGCTGGGGTCGACATGGTCGGGTCGTAATGTTATGGTTTGTAAACAACCCCAACAGCACGACACAGACAGGTAGTTCAGAGTTAGCCAAAAACTAAGGGTGTATTTATTTTCAAACAGAAAGAGCGAAAAAACAACATGAAGCATTCAGGGGGAATGTCCTGGAGCAGAGTAGGCTCTGCGGCTCTGCAGCTCGGCCCAGAGCAGAGTTGGCTCTGTGGCGCTGCGGCCTCTGGCTCTGCGGCTCTGCAGCTTAGCCCAGAGCAGAGTTGGCTCTGTGGCGCTGCGGCCTCTGGCTCTGCGGCTCTGCAGCTTACAGTCAATCCACTCGGAGAGGAACAGAGAAAAAGAGGAATGTCAACAACCGAACGCAGGGATTACGAGGCAGTCCAGTAATAAAGCTGAGTCCAGAAATAACAAAGGCGATACCTCTTCAGTGTTAACGAAACACACAAAAAACAAGATAGATCTTGAGTCCAGGAAAAACGAGGAAAAACAGAGCATCAAAAAATACACTTCCAAAAACTCACCAAGGGGCAAGGTGAGATACGGGGCGCGGGTCCACGGGAGCAGAGAGGGGCGACAGCGGCGAATTCCAAGGCGTACTGGAGAAACAGATGGAGAACAACACGGGAGGAACAAGCTGCAGGCGGAGGTAAGCAAAACGACCCGACAATGAACCTTCAGAAACCCAGAGTATATAAGGGCTCCCTTCGAGCTGATTCGAAACTCCCTTCAGGTGTGTGGAGGTAATTGGTACCTGGAAGCGTGTGGTAATGGACCAATCCTCACAATAACAGATATGAGCCCATGTGCTGTGTCATTGCTGTTGTTGTTGTTTATGTTCTTGTCGTTGTGTTGTTATTGTTGACATGTTGCTGTTGTGTGCTTTTTATTTCATTGTAAAAAATATTTGCTGGTGTTGTTTATTCTGTTGTTTTTGTTGTTGTATATATATATAAGATTGTCAGGATTCTTAATAGGAGTTTTAAAGATCCCTAAATATTCAGCACAACTGAATATTTAGGGATCTTTAACAACTAGTCCTATATCAAAATATAATAACTCTGTATTTTGTCTTCGCGGACCCCCTTGAAAACGAGATGGTTCATCTCAAGGGGTTATTCCCAATAAAGAAATGTCTATCTAATAATAATAATAATAGCGAATAATTCGTTAAAATAATAAGAATAGAGAGAGACATGTTTTCATTCTGAGCTCTTCATACAAGGAGTAACACTAGGAAACAAGTACATTGAAATTCGTTCTGAACTTGTCCTAACAGTATGGCTACCTGACCTTATCACACTTGGATGCTGCTCTGCTGCAGATCTCCTCTGCGTTGTTCATAATCTATCCAACAGATGGCAGTGGTGCATCAACAAGGTTGTTATATAACTCTCTCTCTCTCTCCCTCCCTCTCTTCCTCCCTCCCTCTCTCTCTGTCTCTCTCCCCCCCCTCTCTCTCTCTCTCTCCCCTCCCCTCTCTCTCTCTCTCTCTCTCTCTCTCTCTCTCTCTCTCTCTCTCTCTCTCTCTCTCTCTCTCTCTCTCTCTCTTCCTCTGTATCTCTCTCTCGCTACAGTGGTGGTCTGTGCACGCTGCAAGGAGATCATTCTGAGTTCTGTATATAAACCTGATCTGACAGGGAAGCTGCAGGACAGAAGGTGGAGAACAGCATAGATATTATTATCCATGTTTATAGTCATCTATAAAATAAAGAGAAGGGACTCTAGCTTGATGTAAGATTTCTTTGTCTTTTTCTATATTCATCTTCCATGGGTGTAAAGTACTTGAGTAATTGTACTTTGTTACAATACTTAAGTACTGTTTTGGGGGATTTGTACTTTACTCGAGTATTATTAGGTTTGTATACTTCATACTTTTACTCCATTACATTTCAGAGAAAAAAAACATACTTTTTACTCCTTACATTTAAAATGCAGACCTACAAAGTACAAATCTCACAGGTCCAACCATTTTAATTAGTATATTTTAATTGTTTATCTGGCCGAACTAACGTTAACGTTATTAATCCTGCGACCGCAGGTAAACAGCCAATCAAATCCCCATCAATGGAAAATGAACCCGCCCATACGCATGCTGATTGGTCCTTGTGCAACACTAGAAAGCGGGGATCTTTGATTAAACACCTGCTATCAGAAGAATAGACAGTCAGATCCGCATTATGCTGTGGTTAATATTGTGATATTATTCAGGGTACTCCAGTATTCTGTCTTTAATATTGTGATATTATTCAGGGTACTCCAGTATTCTGTCTTTAATATTGTGATATTATTCAGGGTACTCCAGTATTCTGCCTTTAATATTGTGATATTATTCAGGATAATCCAGTATGCTGTGGTTAATATTGTGATATTATTCAGGATACACCATTCTGTTTTTAATATTGTGATATTATTCATGCTGTGATGTGAATGCCGTCAATGTTAGTTTACCTTCAATGGAGAAGTACATTAAATAATTTTAATGCAAAAAAAGTGTCCTCTGTTCTTTCATTTCAGCATTGTCTATCGCAGAACACATTCCATTGTGGGCAGAGTGTATGCTTGGTTTCATTCCAGCCTTGCCTAAACACCAGCTGATGATTTCACTAATTGGCTCACCTCTTCAACTAACTCACCTGGTGCAATGTATAGTTAAAATGAAAACTTGGCCCACGATGGAATGAGTTTGAGACCCCTGGTCTATCCCTTTCAAAAAAAAATGTATGTTTACTTTTTAGTACTTAGTAAAAAAAAAAATTATCCACTTTTTCTCCCATTTTCTATATTTTCTCCCATCCCAATTTCGTATCATCCAATTCAACCCTCCCCTGTCACGAACGCTGTTTCTTGCCTCCCACAAGCCGGCTGCAATGTGGACTAAGTGAGCCGGCTGCAATGTGGACTAAGTCATACATAGCACAAGTCCCCTCCGGTACTTGAGGTAACAGCAGTCGCATCTTTTCACCTGCGCAGCTCGATCGCTCAGTGGCGAGGAGTAACGCGTGGGAGGCTCACGCTGCCCCTGACACTTCCTGATTCTACTGCGCAGGCGCACCAACCGACCTGTAGGAGTCGCTGTCCACAACGCCCGATCCCGACCCATCAGTTTCCCACCCCCTAATACGGCCAATGTGTATTAGTATGAACGACCAGCTAAACTGAAAGCAATGTGGAGCGCTGGGCTCGAACAGGCAAGCCCAGCGTCTCCGTCATTCGCGGCGAGCGCATTGCCCACTACGCCACGTAGCCGCCCCAGTACTTAAGTACATTTAAAAGTAGGACTTTTTTTACTTTTACTCAAGTGTGTTTTTAGCCAAATACTTTGACTTTTACTTGAGTCAGATTTTGAGACGGTACCCATACTTTCACTTAAGTATAATTTCTGGGTACTTTTTACACCCCTCATATATCACTTGCTCAATAGCTAGATGGTTGGGAAGGTAACTTTTAGAAATGTAATCCATTACATATTTCTGACATATTACCTGTTTAAAGTTGTGAACAGCAACATAATCCACTGGGATATTCAAATTCATTCTTGTAATCTCATTACTTTCACTTACAGTAGTATAGTTCACATTTACTTCACCTCCAGAATTTATACATGTAGGTAAATAATTCATCCCACATTTGAGGTTGTAATTTGAGTATAGCATTATTTACATCTGCAGTCATTATCAACCATTATTTCAACATCTGCAAATTTGTAGTTGTATAATTTCACAATCCAAATGCCCTTTCCCTTCAAACATGTTAGGTACTTGTAATCAGCCAATTAGGCTACAGTGACCATTTTTGTGATCATATTCCTGTACTATTGTTTGTTATATACTTTATCATCCATGTCTCCCTAATCCTGCTCAGTTGTGTCAAATCACATATTGTGAAGTGGGTACTCTCTGTGTCATCCTGGCCCCACATCACCCCAGTCCTAAAGACCTCCTCTGGCTTCCTGTCTCCCTCCAGATCAATGACTAAATCCTGGTCCTCACCTACAAAGCCTTTCACCACCTGGTCTGTTATACTTGTCTGTCGTTTGTCTCACTATCCCTGCACCCTAAGTGTAAAGTGACTTTGTTTGCACCTTAGTGTATGTAAAGTGACTTTGAGTTCTAGAAAAGCACTATATAAATCTAATTTATTATTATTATTATTATTATTATTATTATTATTATTATCAATACCATCTTTCCCAATTTGTGTATGTGGAGCAGCTTCAGACTTTATACCTGGTGACATCACAAATGTGAGTTTTAGTATTTGGGAGAGAGTTCATATTAACATTAATATTTTTGGAGTGTCTTGGACCATATGAATAACACGTATGAATTCTTAAATTGGGCGTGGTTCCCCTTTAAACCAGAGTTTACAGTATAAGATCAGTATTAAAGCTCATCACTATAGTACAGTATAACTATAGTGCATACATTTATTTTCTTAATAGTCAAAGGACTTTGTCGACTAATAAATCAGTTGTTTTAATTGACAAATATGTAAAATAGTGTTTTCCACAATAACTCATTCAGCATGCCCCACACACACAAACCAAACCAAACGGTCCGATTAATGGACTAAGAGAAGGCAGCCCTATACACAAGTGTGTTGTCCTCAATAACCTCTGAGCATAGTTGTAGCTAAAGTTAAGCTAACTTTCCCTTGCTCCACCAGGACAGCCAGAGTCCCAGCCACAGAGGGCTTAATGAAGGACCCTTCCCCTCACAGCTGTGTGGCCCCAGTGCTGGAAATAGCCACTAGCAAGCAGATTGTGAGTCATGGGTGTTTAACAGTGGCATATGTCGGCCCAGAGTGGATCTGAATGGTAGAAGGGGGTGGGTGGGGGTGGCACAGGCTGAGCTTATAATAGAATATTGAAGCACAATGTAGAGAGTAGTGTTGGGGAAACTACTCTGAAACGACTAGCTTCATAGTGAAAGAATTTAAACTCAATCTTAACTACTCTCAAAACTGTCTGTCAAACTAACACTAAAAGTAGTTCAACTACATCCAAACTAGATATACACTGCAGGAAATTATCTCAATCTGAGCCTGAGAATGTCATAAAGGTACATGGAGCAACAACTGAAATCACAGAGGAAAGTGTTGGGTGTGATTTAGTGAATCCTCACTTGAGCCTGCCTGAGAGTGTTTTAATAAGAAGAGCACAGGGGATGATCTTTGAGATGGACTCAGGAAGATGCTACATTAATAGGGGAAATGCAGTCTGCAATTAACTACCATGACTACATGATCCAAAGTAGTTAACTACTGAACAAACTACTAAGATGTGTTTTGGATTTGTTTAAATTTGCATTTTAGTGCAAGGAATGGTTGTATGCGCTGTTCATTTGTTGCTCGTTTTTGTTCTAGTTGTTTTGTTTTGAATTTGTTTAAATTTGCACTTTAGTGCAAGTAATGGTTGTATGCGCCAACCATCAAATTTACTTAATTTAATTGCATAGGGGGCAGGTATTAATACGAATTTATTCTTCTTCCTGCTCCTTTTTGCTTATGGGTGTATTTGATTATAATAACTAAATGAATTATAGGAATTTGTAATGTACTGTAATACACTACCATGTGCGAAACAAAATAAAATGAAGATTTTAATGTAGTTAACTCACCTAACTACTGCAAAATGTACAGTAGTCAAACTAGTAATTGACCTACATGTAACTAACTACTCCCAAATACTGGTAGAGATTCAAAGTATAAAATAAGCTGGTTGTCATTGAAATAAAAACATGCATGTGTGAATGTATGTGCATGTATATCTATCATAAACAGGGGCAACAGAACCAGGAAAAGGGCAGGCACAATTGATTTTTTCTTTTTACACTTTATTGTATTTATATATATTTATAAAACTACAAAAGTAAGACTGTTTCAAATTCATAGACACCTGTCCATTTCTTTCATATATATATATATATTATCTACAGTCCACACTTGGATCCCCGTACAGTGTTCAGCTGATAGTTTCTTCTCTCTTCATCAGACGTTGTGTGTTTGTGTTTATATTGCATAGAAAAAGGCACAGCTCTAAGGTCTGTGTAAAATACAGCCTTCGTATTTGGACAGAGGAGGGGATCAACCTCGACTGTAGCTAGTCTTTCCTAGTGGATAAAACCACCATACTTTTTTTGTTTTTGTTTTGTTTTTTCTAAACCTCAGCTATCTTTCAACAGCTGGCCCATACGCTTAACGTGTCAAAGGCAACAAAATAGAATTTGTAACAAACACTGATCAAAACCCCAGGAGTTCTAAGTCTTCCATTATGTACATTACTTTTGGCATTGAGTCTTTAACAACCGGCTTTGGAGTCTTGACATCTGACAGTTGGAGACAGTTTTTGAGTATTGCTGCATGAACTGTTCCCTTGCCAAACAAACAGGAAATCAATGAGAACCAACAAGAGTAAAATAGAGGGGGGAGGGGTCGAGTTGAGCCTGGCCACCTCTCCCAAATCAAGAATAAAAGAAACAAACAAAACAAAACAAAAAAAACGCAATATCATAACTCCTTAGATACAAAAATGGCTTCCACCCATAATTCCATACTCGTGGTACATTCCTATCTGTAGCAGAATACATTCCTACCACACATTCTGTACACACATTTTACAATCCAAATGATAACTTCACGTCAAAAATAAATATATTTACACAGGAGAAAAAAAATAAGAATAAATAACTTCATTGACAAAGCAATCACTCCAAAATTCAAACACCTTGAAAATAAAAACGATCTATGAACAATAATAATAATAAGAATGAATATTAGTTGGTACTGTTGTCCACTTGGCTCACACACTGCACAGGAATTCAGTCAGACGTGCGTTAGCAATGCTCGAGCACCATCTTCATTTGTGTTTTAATTCAAATGATGAACTACAATGGCTGAAAGTGCATCTTTTCAGAGCCGTGAGGTTTTCATGTAGCCCAGGTTACTCTCCCATTTGGAAAACAAGCCAACGTACTAATGCAGGTCACACTGAATTCCAGTAAGATTCTATGCCGTAACTAGTAGACACGATGAGTCCTAGTAACCGGGCATGTGTTAAAAAATACCATCGTAATATATACCATAATTCCCCAGTAGCAGTGCTGTGTAAGTGGATAACCTTTTTTCTATTCACACTTTGGTGTGATTTCCTAAAAACTGCCTGTGCATTGTTAATGGCGTTTGACCTCATCAGTATTCCTGCCGATAGGCCGCAGCCACATCCCGGTTCTCTCCTCTTGCACACTGGCCACGGTGTCAAATGCAGCATGTTGCAACAAACAAAAGTTTGTCCGAGGGAAATGACAGTTGTGATTGGACGATCATGAAAAGAGGGCAGGGTTTGAGATTATTTCCTTCTCTTTAACCACTAAATAAACAAGCATCTTTGCGCCTCAAACGCTTTGATGTTTGAACCTTCTAACAGTATAGTAAATTAGGCTTGTGTGATCATTATAGGAAGATAATTGGTGTTGGGTTTCTGGAGTTGAGGGCTCCAGAGTTTTTTACTAACCTATAAAAAGAAAAAACATGCACAAGAATACTGCTGAAAGTCTGGTTTTTCAGTCCAGCGTTGTGCACTGAACCTCCTTCACTAACGGCTCTTGATAGAATTAAAAACCTTGCCACTGTAAATGAGAAGGAATATTGTCGGCGCAATAGCAAAAGGCCCAGTGATGCACATGAAGCATCGGATCGATTCTATTAAAAACTAATTTTGCGTGGGTCTGTCGAGAACACAAACACATAGACAGACCTCATCGATGCTCATTTTGGATTTTGCAGATAGTAATTTGTGTTAGGTTTTGTATTTGCGCCAGACCGCGCATAGTAGTGTTGGTGAGACTACAGAGCCTTCGTCGTTGTCCACATCCTATCCTACCTTCAGCTCCTGGTTCGATTTTGAATTTCACAGTACTGTGCAAAAACGACATTCTAATATGCAGATTATATCAAAGCTTTTTTCTCCAAGAGTGACGGGTTAAAGTAAAGGATTATTTTTAGGCTACGAGTCCGACTCAGCGGACTGTCTCTGTCCATTGGACTGTCATGGCGGTATTTGATGTAACCATCGCTGCTTTCCAATGTAAACACATCAAGCTTTCCTGTGGGTGTAGCTCATTTCATGGTGTAACTGAGGCATGAAAGTTGGACCGTATGACTGACTCTTGTAAAACAGCATTCAGCACAGTTACTTACCTGTAAAGGGGGGGGGAAACACTTTAAATTAATTAGTAGATAAGTGTAAAGAGCTAACTTCTTTACACGGCTGGGGTGTGCGCACAAACAATAGTCAATAACAAGAGAAGGACCAACGTATGCGTAATATAGCCAAGCTAATATGTAGCACACTGGTAATACATAAAAGATGCCTTGTTAAAAGGTTTTGTGCTTGCTTTACAAATAAACATAACACATCCTGCAATAGGATAACGATTAAATAACAATCAATTACCATTATTTGATCATGAAAATCTATCTTATTAATAATAATAATAATAATAATAATAATAGTAGTAGTAGTAGTATTACAATAAATTAAAAACAAAAAAAATACATAGGGAGTGACCTCTCCAAGATCTGTTAGAGCGAAAAGGAAACAACATAAAGACACTTAACATAACAACAGAAATCGAGCAAGTGGTCATTTGAAAGGCACTCATCTGCTGAAAGCCATGACGTGTGTGTGTATGTGTGTGTGTGTGTGTGTGTGTGTGTGTGTGTGTGTGTGTGTGTGTGTGCATGTTTCCCGGTTACTTTTTCTCTTTTTGGAAAGGCGAGCACAGTGCATGCACGGTGTTGTGTAGTAGTAGTAGTAGTAGTAGTAGTAGTAGAAGTAGTAGTACAGAATGACATCACCATCGATGCTTACAATTACCGGTCATTGAAAAATGTATAAAACAACAAAACATAAATCAACAACAAAGATAAAACATTATACCGCTAAATTCCATGGCCTTAGTCATCGTCAGGAGGAGAAAAGATCTCTGCGGTTGTCGTGTCTGAGAGTCAGGAGCCCACTAGGACCTCCATGATGTGGTCCAGTTCGGTCAGGTCCATCTTGAAAGGCTGATTGGCCGACACCTGGGGGGCGGGGCCACTGTACGGGGAAGCCAGCGATTTGAGGAGGTCATCGGCCGTCACCGCCGGCGACAGCTTGGAGAGGCCACCTCCCCCCGCCGCGCCAGCTGCCGTGGCCGTGCAGGGGTCAAAGTCATACATGGAGGTGTCGATGTCGGCAAACAGGATGTCGTCCAGCGCCAGGTCGGACAGGAACCCCGATGGCGAGGAGGCGGGAGAGGAAGAGGTGATATCGACCAGACCACTGGGGGTCAGCGGAGGAGGCAACGTGTCCATCAGTCTGACCTCTGCGCCGCGGCCTTCCGCTAGCGAGACGCCGGCCCCCTCTGGCTTAGGAGCCGTGGTCCTGGTGCAGTCTTTGGGGTGGGCGGCGGCCGGAGACAGGGGCGCTAGGTGAGACAGCTGTGTGAGCAGCGAGGGGGCAGGGGAGGTAGTAGTGGTAGTATTAGCTGCTGCTGTTCTTGTTATGGCCGAGGGGGGACCCAGCTCCATGGCGCTCAGAGAGGAGGGGAAGGAGGCAGGCACAGGGACCCTGGGGGACACCGGGGTCAGAAGAGCTGTTGGTGTTGTAGGGGGAGGAGACAGAGGAGGAGTAGGCGGAGACGAAGTGCAAAAGGAGGCGTCGCCGCCCTCCTCCAGCAGAGAGGCCGGCGTGAGGCAGGCCTCCAGAGGGGCAAGGCCGGGCTGGGACGATTGACAGATGGTTGGAGCCAGTGGGTGAGGCGAAGGCGGAGCCAGCACCGGCATCAGCAGGGCGGACTGCTGGGAGAGCTGCGCCGCCGCGGTCGCCGCAGACAACACGACGAAGGTGGGCGGGGCCTCGCGGAAGCCCTCATCCATGGAGTCGTCCGGCGGAGGCGAGGGGGGCAGGAGGAGGTGCCTGAGGGAGCCTTCCTGTTTGAGCTCTTCCTGGATGCGGCGCAGCATGTTGTTGATGAGCACCCGGCGCTCCAGGCTGGGCTCGCTGAGCGGACGCTGGCTGTACAGCTTCATCAGGGAGATGTTGAAGATGGTCTGGCGCTGTAGGTTGTAGGACACCTTGGACAGACCCTCTGGTACCATGCCCGGTCCTGCCGCCACCGGTGGCGCCAGCGCTTTGCCTTCCAACCCCTCTTCATCCTCGTCCAGTTTCCTTTTCGCACCTTTACCGAACATATATCTGGAGAGCAACGAGAGAGGAAGAAGAATGGAAGTCAGTTGAAAAGTCTTCAGACAGAAAGCCTTTCACTTGAAGGAAACGGTTGGAAACTACACATAACAAACAAAAACAAAAATCCAGAGAAAATACTTTTCATGTTTTCAAACTAAGAACATATACAGTATACTAGTAATAATAATCATTATAAATTATAAAGTATTATTTATAATAGAGAGAGAGAGAGAGAGAGAGAGAGAGAGAGAGAGAGAGAGAGAGAGAGAGAGAGAGAGAGTAGTTAGTTTATCAGTGATGATGAACCATACATTCACCTGACAAAAAGCACAACTAACTCAATTGCCATTACAAGCAAACCAATATCACTTTTTCTACATATTTTTTAAGACAAATGAAACACAGATAATGACTACTTGGTATTCAAGACGCTACTGTATTTTTCTGAAACAAAGCCAGTCTAATTTTGACTTCTCTCCATTACCAGAGACTGTCCCCGTTGTGAACAAATTTTGGGTTCATAGTTGTACACAGTGTGTGTTTCAGTTGATCTCTTACTTTACTAAATGCCCTTCAAACTGCAGTTGATGTTGAAAAAGGGCTGGAAAATACTCCATGAGACTTGAGAGTTGTTTTGAAAGTTGCTAACATTATGGCAAGATTGTGTGTACAGGCCTATGTAATGTTAATGGCTATGTTTTTAAAGTCGTAATGAAGATTGATTTATATTTCGCTTGCCATTTCCACAAACTGACTAGCACCTGCAGTGCTGCTGCTGTTGCTGCCTGCAGCCAGCGCTCACCTCTCTCACCTCCGTGCCAAATTAATTTTTTATTTGCGCATCCCCTGAACCGAACAATACCCACACGCCCCGAACCGTGGAGGTTGTGCCGAATGGTGTACGGTTAGAATGCGTATCGTTCGACCCCTATGAATTACCTACGTGTAGAGACTTTCAAGTGTCATGCCATGGAGCACATACACTTTATATACACGTACATTTATGCACACAAAATGTGTTAAAATACAGGGACACAACCTCTGGTAACGGTGAGCAAAATGATACTGGTGTCGTGGTCCTTTAAGTAGAACCGTCCCTCTGAAATAAAAATAATTATAATACTGAAGAGCAGCTGTAGAGAGCTTCTGCACGGCACACACACACACACACACACACACACACACACACACACACACACACACACACACACACACACACACACACACACAGACACAGACACAGGCTGACACACACACACACACACACACACACACAGACACAGACACACACACACACACAGACACACATGCACAGAGCAAGTTACGTAACGATGCGTTCCCCTGCTGTACCACAGGATCATAGGCCAGATTTACAGCGCCCCCACCCCCTCAACTACCGGCCTGCCATAATGGAACAGTACATTGAGTTAGCTGAAGGTGGGGGGGGGGGAGGTGGGCTAAGGTGGAGGGACGGAAGACAGTTGTACAGAAGACAGACAGAAAGACACCCAAAGATACAGCCTCTGTCCCTCCCGATTTACCTCCCTTGCATGATTCAATAAGGATAAGCTCACTCTGTCTGTGTGTCTGTCTGTCTGTCTGTCTGTCTGTCTGTCTGTCTGTCTGTCTGTCTGTCTGTCTGTCTGTCTGTCTGTCTGTCTGTCTGTCTGTCTGTCTGTCTGTCTGTCTGTCTGTCTGTCTGTCTGTCTATATAGTATTAATAGGGAGAGAGACAGTAGGCATGCGAGTGAGCAGGAGAGACAGAAAAGATAGCCAGCCAGATAGAAGCAAGGAGCTAAGAGACATACAGACAGTGAGTACACAAGAGAGAGGGGTGGGGGGGAGGCAGCCATCGCTGCAGTGTGTTTGAACCTAATCCAGGCTGACAGGCTCACGCATTCAGTCCCTGTCTGAACACGCACTGCGCATGCGTCTCCACACACACACACACATACACAAACACATACACGTGCGTGTCAGGCATGCACACAGGAAGTGCCAGCTTCTGGGCCAGTCACCACGACGTTGGTTGCCATGACAAACACAGTCAGCTGGGAATACACCCAAAGAGATGACAAAGAATAGGAGGTGGAGAAAGAGGAGGAGAGAGGTGGAGAAAGTGAGGAGCATGGGAGAGGAGAGGTAAGGAGGAGAGGAGAGATGAGGGGGTGGTGGGAAAAGTGAGGAGGATAGGAGAGGAGGAGAAAGCGAGGAGGACAGGAGATGGGGTGGAGAGAAGAGAGATGATGAGGAGGAGGAGGTGGAAAAAGCGAGGAGATTCAATTTTCAAGATTCAATTAAGTTTATTTGTCACATACATACAGTGAAATGCGGGTGGCCATGCCCGCTTTGATTGTGCAATAATACTAAATAATAAAATAGACATTATAAACAGGTAATAAAATAGACATGAAAAATAGGCATGATAAAATAGACATGTTAAAGCCCTGAGATAATGCAATACAATGTTAGCTACGAATTAAGGGGTCCTATGTACTAGGGCTGCAACGCTTAGCATCGTCGATTATAAAAAAATCGTTGACGAGAAATTGTTGCGTCGATTAGTCATTTAATTTTTATTTTATTTTTTTTTGTGCACTACCTACTGTATCTTTGTGAGAGTGGCTTCTCAGGGTTCCAGACAACATCATAACATGATGATCCCATAGCAAATTTTGGACATTGAAAACATTGTTCCCCTGCAGGAGATGATGATCAGACTAGACACACAATACATTACACACGCACTCCTCTCACTCACACACAGCGATCAGAGTAAGACACACACATACACACTCCTCTCACTCACACACAGCGATCAGAGTAAGACACACACACATACACACTCCTCTCACTCACACACAGCGATCAGAGTAAGACACACACACATTCACACTCCTCTCTCTCACACAGCAATCAGAGTAAGACACACACATTCACACTCCTCTCACTCACACACAGCGATCAGAGTAAGACACACACACATACACAAATTACACAGTACACACCTCTCACTCACACAGCGATCAGAGTAAGACACACACAAATTACACAGTACACACACTACTCTCACTCACACAGCGATCAGAGTAAGACACACACACATACACACACACAGTACACTTCCACTTTAATTTGTATTATTTAATTTATTTATCTTGTTATGAGTGATTGCTGTATTGTTCTTCAAATACATTTTCATTTAAAGTGGCTTAAGATCCAAATTCAAATGTTTCATGAGTCATTATTTTAATTTGCTATGGGATCATCATGTTATGATGTTGTTGTTTGGTCCTGACAAGAGTCTCAAAGTCTGGGGTGATGGTAGACAAGCAACTCTGAGGTCATGCTCAATGTCCAATCTGTTCCTCTGCTCTGTCTTCAGCTGGACCAGAGCTGAGAAGCCACTTTCACAAAGATAGGTAGTTAAAAAAAAAAAAAAAAAAAAATTATATCCTTTTTTGTTTGTTTTTTTGTTTACATAATTGGTTTTCGATTAGTCGACTAATCGAAAAAATAATCGACAGATTAGTCGACTACCAAATTAGTCATTAGTTGCAGCCCTACTATGTACACTACTATACAATATACAGTTTTTACTCTATATCCTTATGCTATACTTGCTATTTCTAAACTATCAGTTCTTTCCATAAAGTGACCTTTATTTTCCTTGTTCCTTTAAAGCAAGGGTCTCAAACTCGCGGCCAATTGCGGCCCGCTGGATGATATTTTGCGGCACCCTACTTGACATCAAAGTTTAGTGTTAGTGCGGCCCGCGAGCAACTTTTTGCCGAGTCGTTGCGCGAGTTGGAAGTTTTATTTATTTGATCACTTGTAGGCTACCATAGCGCAGGCTCATGACAGCAATGTTACGTTAGTGACTTGGTTGAAACGTGATTCCGGAGTGATACCAAGTAAAATGGAAGGAAAATATATCCTGTCACCCAGTGCGTATGGCAGGCATCTCCGCTATCTCCTCTGCAAGCACTGCTCCACTGTCTGTGTCTGTCTACTCTGGTCCAATCACATTCAGCGTCCCGTCAGCGTTTCCCCCCCCCCCCCACCCACAGTCTGCGAATCAGAGGCAGAGTAGGGCGGGTCTTCACGGAATGCGTGTCGTCTCTTTCAACGGTTCGAGTTAGAGCGAGAGTTGACAGCACATCTACAGGTATTCTAATCTGCAGGTACTGTAGCTAGTAACCTCGTTCCCAGTTTTATCTCCGTGAGATAAATGTAGCTAGTAGCCTAGTTTCGCAAGCAGGCAGCTAGTAGAGAAATGTGGCATGTTCAAAGATGGCCAGTAAAAGAAAAGTCGACAGTGAAAATCGCTGCAATTCAAAGGTGAATGGACTGAAAAATATGCGTGCATCCTCCCAGCACCAAACCAATGTGCCTAATATGCCAAGAAACAGTAGCTCTTGTGAAGAGTGGCAATTTGAAACGCCACTACGAAACAAAACAGTTATTTTGATGCAACCTTTCCTCAAAATTCAGTGCTAAGAACCACAAAAATAAATGGAATGAAATCATCATATCAAGCTGCAAGCAGAATTATCATTAAATCTGTCACAACGAGAAAAAGCAACCAGTCCTCACTAATTGGCATGGGTTTTGGCTAAACACAAGAAGCCATTCTCTGACGCATACATAATAAAACAATGTATGACTGAAGTGATGGAGACCATGTTTGAAGGCAAACAAAAGCAAATCCCCCTCAGATAGCACAGCAACCAGAATAACTGAAATACTGGCTGGTGATTTGATTAAACAGCTTTGTGATAGAATAAAAAAAAAAATGCACAGTGCATTTCCATAGCTGTGGATGAGTCCACTGACACCACTGAGAAGCCTATGTTCTGAAGAACCGTTCATGTTATTGCTAAAGATTGAGAAGATTGGATCAGTTGTACTTTTTTTTTTAATACTTGAAACCCCTTTTTTGTGGAATATTTTATGCGGCCCAGCCTCATCCAGACTCTACCTCCAGCGGCCCCCAGGTAAATTGAGTTTGAGACCCCTGCTTTAAAGTGTCCTTTCCATTGTGTTTAAAGTGACCGTTTGTGTGTGAGCGAATGCAGAATGTGTGTTGTGTGTGTGCTCATGTGTACTTGTGTGTGGAGAGTTCGGTGTTCAATGTTCTGATGGCCTGGGGGAAGAAGCTGAGCCTTAGTCTCTCTGTTCTTGCTGTATGTGTGCGTAGGCGCTTGCCTGACCGCAGCAGCTTGAACATGCTGTTGTTGGGGTGGTGGGGGTCTTTCATTATTTTGCAGGCTCTGGATTTGCAGGTCCTGCAGGGGTGGTAGTGCAATACCCGTACTACGCTCTGCTGAGCGCACCACTCTCTGTAGGGCCTTCCTGTCCTGGGCCGTGCTGTTTCCAAACCAGGCAGTGATGTTTCCAGTCAGAATGCTCTCTACAGCCCCGGAATAGAAGGAGTGATTTTAATTTTGATTTTATTACGGATCCCCATTAGCTGGTGCCATAGCAACCAGCTAGTCTTCCTGGGGTCCACACAAAAAAAACATACACAAACAATTATTATTGCAAAACTAAATTATTAAAAGTCAGTACTCAACACACAATGCATAATGAAACTAACAATTAAGATGGCTAAAATTACATGCAAGCACAACTGAATCTACTGTAAATGCAGCAGAGGTTTTGAGGCAGGTTATTCCAAAGAGTTAATGCTCTAAAAATAAAAGATCTCCTTAAAGCATTGGTTTTTGGACCTGGCAAATCAAGCTGCCCACTACTGGAACCTCTAGTGTAATGCTCATGCACAGTATTACTAAAAACAACCTGTTTATGTATAAAAACACGAGTTTTACTGCTCATGACCAACTTGAACAGCACAAGTATATTAAAAGTAGAGGTGGGCATAGATAATTTTTTTTAATCTAGATTAATCTATCTGCAATCCTGGATTTAATCTAGATTAATCTAGATTAAAATGGCTAAAAAAAAAAAAAAAAAACCTGCCGATGGCATTCAAAATATGTGTTCTACCCAAATAATGACCAGAAGTAAGTCCTTACTTTTTCTTTCCTCCTTATGTTTCTCAGGCCAGGTGGCCCATTACACCATGATCCCATCTCCCGTTTCCAAAATGCATTACAGACTGTTTGAAAAAGCTGTTTTGCTATGATAATTGGTAATGAAATATCAAAATAATGTTCAATAAGATGTACTTGTGTTTAATAAGTTGTTTTATTCAGAAGTTAACACAAATAAATAATATTACCAGTACAGTACAGTATCTAGCACACTCTCAGGAGCAAAACAGAAAGAATAATTTCAAACTTGAACTATGTGACATGGCTTGAATCAACTGCTCCAGTGGAGTTGCTCAGTGGCCAATGGTGTCAACTGTGGTTGTACTGGGCAGCTCCCAGGTGTGAATGGAACTGTGAGAATGTGAAGCAGGGCGTTCCTGAAAAAGAGCATCTGTGCTCAGCGAACCTACCCTGGGTAAATAAAGGTAAAAAAAAAAACGTAAAAAAAAAAAAAAAAAAAAAATTTTTTTTTTTTTTAGATTAATGCGTTAATTATATTATCGCGCGATACTAGTATAGCGTTAACGCAGCACGTTAACGCCGTTAACGGCCCAGCTCTAATTAAAAGACAATCTATTTTCAACGTTAAGCCAAGAGGGGCGGGCATGCATACTGCTCGCGCGAATACTTTCCCTAAGCGGGTTGTACTTCCGCGATCTGATTGGCCACTGACAAACTACCTAACGCCTAGGTTATCACTGGTTAAGCTTAGGCGACTCTTTCGAAGTTGGTTAAGGTTAGAGTTTGGAATCAGGGCTGGTGTTCTATCTCCCTGCTCTAAGACAAACTCTAACCATAACCAACTTCGAAAGAGTGCCTAAGCTTAACCGGTGGCAGAACTAGGCGTCACACGATTGGCGCACATGTCAAATGACCAGAAACGTCAGTGGCCAATCAGATTGCGCAAACCCAATGCGGAAGTACAATCCGCTTAGGGAAAGTATTCACGCATACTGCTCACATTCAACCTTAGTGAGCAGCCCAGTACCAACCGTGCTGCCCTGTTCTGGACCACCTGGAGCTTCCTGAGGTCACCACTGGCAGCAGATGACCACATCGCAGAGCAATAGTCAAGATGACATAAAACTAAACTTTGCACTATCTGACATAAAAGGGGACGGGCAACAAAAGAAGCACATTTCCTGGAAATACCAATTGCTCTTCTCATTTTCAAAACAATATAATTAATATGCTGAGACCAAGACAGAGTGCAATCCAGCATCACTCCAAGGAGTTTAGTACTTTCAACTTGTTGAACTGCCGAATTACACAAGTTTAAATGAAGCTTTGGATTTGTAGATAACCTGTGCCTTGTTCCTAGCACAATACATTTAGTCTTGGAGATATTAATGACAAGTCTATTACATACTACCCAGTCATGCACAACTTTAAGTTCTCTGCTCAAAACTTCATTAAGTACATTGCATGATGGTGCAGCGTAATACAATGTTGAATCATCTGCATAAAGAACTGTTGTAGCACATTTGGTAGCCCAAGATAGGTCATTAGTAAATACAGAGAAGAGCAAAGGTGCTAGGCAACTTCCTTGCGGAACGCCACACTCTAGACCTCTGCTACTGGACAGGCTGCCATTTAGATACACCTTCTGTGATCTAGAGGACAAATAACTTAGTATCCACTTTAAGGCAGAAGAGTTCAAACCATAACATTTAAGTTTCTCAACCAGTAGAGAATGGTCCAGCACATCAAATGCAGCACTAAAATCTAACAGCACAGCTCCCCGATACTCTGAACTTCCTTAACTCTTTGGGCGCCACCCACTTTCCCCATCTGTACCGCCTGGCGCCAGCGTTATTGACCATTTTAGCAATGTTTGCAGACCCATCGTGTGTTCTGTATTATAGCTAATGGAGACAATAGTATGGCTCATTTGACAGGCATTGTTCATAGTCCATTACTGACTAATCAGTTAATTTCTACACACTGTAGTTTGTGCGCTATTACATGCTAAACATCGCCCCTTTCCAAAATAATCCAGTCTTTTTTCATAGATCGCGAGATATGACGCCTGAAACCCCAAATACTCCCAAATCAAAGGTATATACCAACTTGTGTTGCATATCGCTGCGGGCATGACCCCCCGCATTTCACTGTATGCTTGTATGCCGTGACAAATAAAACTCTTGACTTGACTTGATGTACATATGTGTCTTCACAAAATCATCAAGGGGGGGGGGGTCGTTTTAACTAGAAGCTGCCATTGTGTATGTCGAGCATGTTTTACGTCCGGTAAAACACGACACTGTCATCGTTACAAAAACATGTTTCAGGTTCGGTAAAATAGACATAGAATATACCTTACCTTAGCCAGAAGGTATTCCAAAAAGAATAATTCCCAGTGATCGCATCACCATCGCGATTACCCGTGTATATGTCTATACTCGTGTATACGGGAAATAGGCTTCAGGCAAAAAGAAAAAGAAAAGGTGTATCCACACCAAGCTATTCCAGTTCCAGTATACTGCCACCTGGTGAGATTCGATCGTCATTGCAATTCTAACGTAGGCAGATGAGCCAGGGAGACCTAGAGAGCCCCGGCTGACCGTATAGAACGGGGATCAAAGGGAAATCTCGGGTATGGCGCCCAATGAGTTAATTGTCTCAGGTGCTGTTTCGCCTTTTTTACCACAGAGTCTATGTGTGTTGTCCATGTCAGGTCCTCTGTGATGTGGACTTCCAGGTACTTAAAACTGCTCACCCTGTCCACGATAGCCCCATTTATCCACAGTGGTGCAGGGATGTGAATCCGTTTGGGAACCGGTTCCTAATTATCCGATTCCTGCATGTAGCCATGGCAGACTATTTGATTCCTTAAAGCCTCGAAATTGCCTGGGTTTTGGTCATATACTCCCGAAATGCTCCCACTGTTTGGCTGCTTCTATGTGCAGTGAAAACTAGGGATGCACGATAATTATCGGGCCGATAATTATCGGGCCGATATCAGCAATTATGACGTCATCCCGATAAACTCGATAACGTTATTGATAGCTCCGATAACATATAATAAATTTTTTGGTTAAAAGAAATCCGGTGTGGGTGGATTTGGATGAAGGGCGCTTGTTTTTATTATAGCCTCTTCCCGTTTTGCCAGTACTGTGGTAAAACTGATAGCGTGTGGTTTAGGAACAGGGAGTTTTTCACAAATCCAGCGCTCCCTTTCTTGGCTGTGACGTAGTCACGTTACATTCGGAGACAGACAGTCGATCTGCCAATTACGTCCCATGGCTTGCACCCACCTCTTCTTCTTACCACCAATCAGAAGCTCTCGTTCGTTTATTTACCTCCGGATTGTCAGCCATTACTCTACTCGGAGCTAACGTTATCTCCCCGCCAGCCACATTGACAAGTACCAGCGCTTATACATTACTGGCAAATGTCTTGTTGCACTTGTGGCAACGAGCGTTGTCAGCATCGACTTTAGTAAAATAGACCCAGACTTTTTTTGAGGAATTTAAACGTCGCAAACTAATCTTGTTGGCCATTTTCTATCTCTCCTCCCTCGGTCTCTCTCTGCCTGCGCGAGGGGGCTGTGCTCTTACACACACTCACTCACACACACACACACACACACGGGTGCTGTCGAGAGCAGAGTTGTCTACTCGGCAGCACCTGTGTGTGTGTGTGTGTGTGAGAGTGAGTGTGTGTAAGAGCACAGCCCGCTCGCGCAGGCAGAGAGAGACCGAGGGAGGAGAGATAGATAGATCGACTTTAGTAAAATAGACCCAGACTTTTGAACATTTCGTTCTGTCCGCCATTATGAGAGCAGAGCTGTCTGTAGCCTACTCGGCAGCGCAGCACCCGTGTCTGTGTGTGTGAGTGAGTGTGTGTGTGTGTGTGTGGGAGGGCAAGAGAGGAGAGAGCACAGCAGGCAGAGAGCACAGAGCTCCCCGCGCAGACAACTGCCAACAAGATTAGTTTGCGACGTTTAAATTCCTCAAAAAAAACCTCCATAATTTCTCGAGTACCGATAGCAGTACCGATGACGTCGGAGCTTATAAATACTCACAAAAAAAAAAAAATTTGATAAAAAAAATATTATAATACAATAAATATCGGTTATCGGTATCGGTATCGGCTTGAGGAGCATAAAGTTATCGGTATCGGTGTCAAAAAATCAATATCGTGCATCCCTAGTGAAAACTACTCTAATGCTTTAGAACCTAGTCATTGATTTAGTTCAGGATAACCTAAGATTAGCCGCGGAGCTAGCGCTAGCTAACGTGAGCTAACGCTAGTTAATCAAGCTCACAGAGAGAGATAAACAGCTGACAGCTGATAGTACAGGTACAAATACAATAAAAAAGCGGGTGGGGGCTGTTGTGTAAACCTTGTACTCTTTAGTTCACATATAATAAGAGACGGAGTGTTTGTTTACTAGTCGGTAAGCCCATAGATCAGGGTTTCCGTTAGCCGGTAATTACTGGTATTTGACCGGCAAAATCTGTTGAAGTCCGACATATTTAATCTCTCCGGTCATAATGTCCGGTGAAAATAATTCCCTCTAAGCACAATTTGATTATTTTAATTGTATTAAAATAGGCAAAAATTAAATAGCCTATGCGATGAACGAAACAATCATTACATTTGTTTCATCGTTGCTTCACCAAGCAGGTCTAAAAATAATGACAAGGACGTTGTCAGCGAGAGCTTAGTGCTGGGTTTGCGAGTGCATGTGCAGCTGCAGAGCCACAGAACCCACCAGCAGTGCCGGCACAGTGCAGTACTCCAATTCAGCCATTGGCAATTCAGCTGTTGGGTGGGGGGCGCTGCTGAGCGGTCCCCAGATAGGGCCTGAAAACAGCTGCATCTCTGGCCCTGCAGCGGCATACTCTCGCAAATAAGTCGTTGGGAGGTGGAGATTCATCACGCAAACCCACGTTAATGTTGCTGTCTCTCTCTGCCAAATTTCTCAGTTCTTCGCTTGATATAATTAATACAAATGTCCAATATAACGGAATTCGTTAGCTCATAAAAATGTGATTATAACAGACTGCTGTTTATTAATGTCGGGCCGACTGCCCACAGACACCTATTTGATTTAAAGTCAGCAGCAGCACGGAGTCTCGGGACTTATTTTATTTGGAATATAATGACTGTATACGCAAAAGTAGCCTAGTTTTAAGTTAAAATATTATAAATCTACATGCCTTGAGGATGTCATTCTTTATATAGCCTGCCTATCAATTGTTTTTAAGCTCAATAAACTCTGACCGGAATTTCTCTCATTTGACCGGTAGATTGAAATCTACCGGACACTGAGGCCGGCAACAATTTTTTCTAACGGAAACCCTGCCATAGATATATCCATGGGTAAGCCAGGCAGTACCGTGCAACATACAAATGTGTCCGTGTAGCAACACAAGCCAATACCTTACAGGACAGGGCCCGGGGAGGGAGCTCTGTGTGTGTGTGTGAGACAGAGAAGTCAGAGGAATAACTCCTGCAGTGACCTAACCGTGGGCGGCCGGGGAAAATTCATCACAGCTTCCACCTTCATGGGAAGAGGGACCGCTCCCTCTTTAGTGACTCTGTGCCCCAGGAAGTCAATGGTCGACCGCCCAAACTGGCATTTGGCCGGGTTGATTATCAGTCCATGCTCATTTAGCCGCTCAAAAAGCATCCGGAGGTGGGACATGTGCTCAGCCTTAGAGGCGCTGGCTATGAGGATATCATCCAAGTATACAAAAATAAAATCCAAGTCTCGTAGCACAGAGTCCATAAGGCGCTGGAACGTCTGTGCAGCGTTTTTGAGGCCGAATGGCATGCGCAGAAACTCAAATAGTCCAAATGGAGTTATGACTGCTGTTTTGGGGACGTCCAGCGGTTGGACGAGCACCTGATGATACCCACGCACACGGTCCACCTTGGAAAACTTTAATTTCCCTGAAAGGCGGGCAGAAAAGTCCTGAATGTGCGGGACTGGGTACCGGTCCGGCGTCGTAGCATCGTTGAGCCGGCGGTAATCCCCACACGGGCGCCACCCCCCTCCCGGCTTGGGGACAATGTGGAGGGGGGAGGCCCATGGGCTGTCGGAGCGACGGACAATGCCGAGGCGTTCCATGTTCTCGAACTCTGCCTTGGCAATGCTGAGCTTGACCGGGTCGAAGCGCCGAGCCCGGGCATAGACCGGAGGGCCGGTCGTGGCGATATGATGCTCCACTCCATGCTTGGCTGTAGATGATGAGAACGTGGGCCGCGTGAGGCCCGGGAACTCGGCGAGAAGGTGTTGAAACTCATCTGCGGCGGAGAGCATGCTAGAGAGTCTGATGGAGTCTGCACACCCAAGCGCACCAGCATAAGAGCAGAACGTAATGGCATCAATTAAGCGGCAATTTTTAACATCACACAAAAAATCAGCGCCTAGAAGAGGGACGGCTACATTAGCTGTGATAAAGTCCCAGCCAAACCGTTGGCCACTAAAACACATTTCGACATACCTGGTGCCGTATGTGCGGATGGGGGTGCCGTTGGCGGCCTCCATGGGGGGTCCGTGTCCGCCGGATAGGATGTCCACTCTAGAAGCCGGCAAGACGCTCCTCTGCGCGCCCGTGTCACACATGAAACGCCGCCCGGAGATGGTGTCCTGGACAAACAGTAGCCTGCCAGCCCGACCGACGCTCATGGCCACTAACGAGCGTCGGCCCGGGCATTTCCCGGCCCACTGAAGCTGCAAGGCGGGCGGCACTGCTTGGCTTTAGGTCCAAACCATGCATGATAAAAACACAGCCCTGCGTCACGCTGCTGGCGAGGGGCTGTCGCTGCGGCTGTGATATTCCAGTCTCCCGGCGGTGAAACAAAGGCTTGGGTTGGGAAAACTGCCGCTGCACAGTGCTGTTGACCAGCCAAAAAAAACGTATCAGCCTCCTCGGCCAGAGCGCGGCAATCGTCTATAGTGGTGTTGGCCAGAGCGGCCCGAACCGGAGAAGGCAGCTGACGCAGGAAAAGTTGCATGAAAAGGAAATCAAGCTTGTGCTCTCCCAATAAATCCAGCATCCTATCCATGAGCTCCGATGGCTTGCTATCACCGAGCCCTTGCAAAGAAAACAACCGGCTGGCCCGCTCGGTATCGGAAAGTTCGAATGTCTTTAATAGATGAGACTTGATCGTGTGATATTTATCTCGAGCCGGAGGGTTCTTGAGGAGGCTCACCACTCTGCTGGCTGTCGAACTTCCCAGGGCTGACACCACATAATAATATCTTGTGGTATCCGAGGTAATCTCACGCAGCTCGAACTGTGCCTCCGTTTGCGCAAACCATGCCGAGGCTGACGACTCCCAGAACTCAGGTAATTTCAGCGAAACTGCGTTCGTAGACATGTTGCCGCGGAAGCGTCTTCAAAACTTATAACAGGGTCACCAATGTAGAAATCGTCGGAAAGGAGAAACGCACAATTTCTATCTTGCGACAACACCAAGCCGTGTGTCATTTATTATATTTTTAGCACAAGTGACAGCTGTCAGATCTATGCCGTGCTAGTCCCCGACAGCTCGTAGTAAACAAACATTTTATGAATGACATTCCACCAGCGCGTCTTCTCTAAGCCCAACCCCAACCAACCTCCTTAAAGTGACAGTGCCCCATCAATACATCAAAACAATACAATGGTGAATTATGTCCATAGCACCCACTACAACCTGTTGAATACAACTACGGTTCAATAGATTAAATTAGTTTAAGATATTGAACTGTAGTTACATTAAACAGGTCGTTATTCAATAGATTAAATTAGTTTAAGAATTAAAAAATAAATACATTTTAAGAGAATCTCAAATACATTCTTTTATTTAAGTGTAGGCTATAGTAGAGATGTTCCGATACCATTTTTTCCTTTCCGATCCGATTCCGATACCTAAGCTTTGGGTATCGGCCGATACCGATACTTATCCGATACCAGTGCATACATAAAAAAAAAGAAAAAAAATGATATTATATACATTTTTTATAATTTTTTTTTTTTTTTTTTTTTAACAAATACTGTTTTATATATACTGTTTTTTAGTAATAACTAGAAAGTAATGGTATTTATTCAACAACAGGTGATTGTATAGATTTGTATTAGTATCATTAATCAATGAGTATGGGGCTTCAGCACTGCAGATATACCCTACTCCAATGATCCACACGGACATTATACGTTGCTGCACTCGCTACCCACTGGCTCTGCAGATATACCCTACTCAGTCTGTCTACAAGGCTCCGTTTCAGTAGCAGTCGGATCTGTTGTGATTTTTGCACAATAAATATTCAACATTCTCTTTTGAGACTCCGCCTCAGACTCTTATCATTTGGCACTAAAAGCTAAACATTGTCACCGATATGGCTGTCCGCAACATGTCATTAATTGTGTACGCGAGGTGGTCTCAATGACTACGTCAATGTGAGCTAAGTTAGCATAGCATGAGCTGCCGGTATATGAAAAGACTGTAACATTACTGGTGACATTGTGATTTAACGAATACTCCTTTGCCAACTTGCTGTACTTTGCTTGCAGGTCTGCAGCCATTATTGCTGGATTATATGAATAGCCCCAACTTTAGCCAAGGTAATGTTAAAGCTAGCTTTCGGTTAGCTGTTCAATGCTAATAACACCAGCCACCAAGCGAACCCATGAGCTCCCCGTCAACACCGCTCTGTCGGGACGATGACATTTAAGAAAGTATCTGCTGTTAAAATGACAAATGGCATTGACACTTTAATCGATTAAGCACCCGTTTGTTTTATAATGCTTACTCAACAGACCACAGTGTTGTTGATAAATTACGTCATATGGTATCGGAGCGCAGCATTAGAGGGTACTCGCCGATACCGATACCAGCATTTTAGCCAGTATCGGCGGCTTTTCCGATACTGGTATCGGTATCGGAACAACTCTAGGCTATAGTTAATGTTTTATTTTTTACAGTTTTTGTATTTTTCTGACATGGGGGCTCAACAATAAATGACAATCAGAAATGTCAAGTTGCATGTTGGTATTCTAACCAGCTTAGTTCTGTTGCATTTCCAATTTATTTATTTAAATTATAAACTGATCAGGAATCGATAAGGGAATCGATAAAGAATTTAATCGATAAGCAGAATCGATAATGGAATCGTATCGATAAAATCCTATCAATTCCCATCCCTACAGTGGTGTGTGTGTCCGCTGCTGTATTCTCCTAAAATCCACGATCAGCTCCTTGGTTTTACCAATGGAGGAGGAGAGAGGGAGCGAGGAAGGTCATGGGAGATGGAGGGGGAAAAGTGCTTCTTTTAGTTGTTGATAACCTGAGTCAGCAGAGCAGGTCTGTGTGTGGTGAACATAGATCTACACATATAGAAACTAACAGCAGGTCTGTGTGTGGTGAACGTAGATCTACACATGTCTAGAAACTATGAGCAGGTCTGTGTGTGGTGAACATAGATCTACACATGTCTAGAAACTAAGAGCAGGTCTGTGTGTGGTGAACATAGATCTACACATGTCTAGAAACTAACAGCAGGTCTGTGTGTGGTGAACATAGATCTACACATGTCTAGAAACTAACAGCAGGTCTGTGTGTGGTGAACGTAGACCTACACATGTCTAGAAACTAAGAGCAGGTCTGTGTGTGGTGAACGTAGACCTACACATGTCTAGAAACTAAGAGCAGGTCTGTGTGTGGTGAACATAGATCTACACATGTCTAGAAACTAAGAGCAGGTCTGTGTGTGGTGAACGTAGACCTACACATGTCTAGAAACTAAGAGCAGGTCTGTGTGTGGTGAACATAGATCTACACATGTCTAGAAACTAACAGCAGGTCTGTGTGTGGTGAACGTAGACCTACACATGTCTAGAAACTAACAGCAGGTCTGTGTGTGGTGAACATAGATCTACACATGTCTAGAAACTAACAGCAGGTCTGTGTGTGGTGAACGTAGACCTACACATGTCTAGAAACTAAGAGCAGGTCTGTGTGTGGTGAACGTAGACCTACACATGTCTAGAAACTAAGAGCAGGTCTGTGTGTGGTGAACGTAGACCTACACATGTCTAGAAACTAAGAGCAGGTCTGTGTGTGGTGAACGTAGACCTATACATGTCTAGAAACTAACAGCAGGTCTGTGTGTGGTGAACATAGATCTACACATGTCTAGAAACTAACAGCAGGTCTGTGTGTGGTGAACGTAGAGCTACACATGTCTAGAAACTAACAGCAGGTCTGTGTGTGGTGAATAGGGGTGCACCGATATATCGGTCGGGTATCGGTATCGGCCGATAAGTGCCTTGTTGACTGCTATCGGCCTATCGGCCGATAAGCTCAAATGTGCCGATAGCAGTCGCCGATAAATATCCATCAATTTGTGTAGCGTCAAAAGGCAAAAAAATAAAAGTTCACTCGCGACCTACCTGCACAACGCCCGCCGTCCCCCACACACACACACAAGCTACTGCATCAGTTACTACTTATGATTAACAAGGCATTCGTTTTGTGGCATTAACGTTATATAGTTAGTGTTACACGGACAATAACATCAGCATATTATTATTACCCATAGCAGCAAGGCATTACTCCGAGTCCGTTCATAGCTCAGTTCCATTCCGTTGCAGCATGAGCTACCGGGAGGCAGAAGACTAACGTTACTGGTGAAAATGTGATTTACGTTGGAATACTCCTTTGCCAACTTGCTGTACTTTGCTTGCAGGTCTGCAGCCATTATTGCTGGATTATGAATAGCCCCAACTTTAGCCAACGTAACGTTATGGCTAAACCTTTAACATTAGTTAACGCTAGCTTTCGGTTAGCTGTTCAATGCTAATAACACAACCAAGCGAACCCATCAGAGCTCCCCATCAACACCGCTCTGTCGGGAGGATGGCATTTAAGAAAGTATCTGCTGTTAAAATGACACAAACATTCGTTTTGTGGCATTAACGTTATATAGTTAGTTACACGTTCAATTACATCAGCATAGTATTTACCCGAAGATAGCAAGCAAGCCGTTCATAGCTCGGTTCCATTCCGTACCCAACTACCCATTCTGCAATCTGTTAATAAAGTTTTCAACCAGACAAATGTATAGAAAGGCTTTGTTTTATTATAACATTTGTTGCAGTAAAATCATTGTGTCTCGTTTGGCCATCCTGTGGAGCGCGCTGGTCGGCGGGCACTGCCGGGCAGCTAACGTATTAGCTTGTTGTGGTTCTGAGTTTGACTCGCATTCTCGCAAGCAGATCAATGGCGGCATGCCCCCGAAGTAGAAAATGAATAAACGCTTGCCGATTGGTGGTAAGAACAGCAGGAGGTGGGTGCTAGCGGTGTGGCGTAATTGGCCGAATCGACTGTCAATCAAAATGGTTCCATTGCATTGGTTGAAAGCTCTGGTTGAGAGAATAGTATCCCGCTGCAGGCCGCCAGAATGGTTCCATTGCATTGGTTGAAAGCTCTGGTTGAGAAAATAGTATCCCTCTGCAGGCCGCCAGACGATACTGGGAGATAGTGATACCATAAATTAAACATATTTCTTGATGTTTCCTTTTTTTAAGTAAGTAAAGAGGCCTACAAATACAAACATACACATACAAATATACAGTAGTTTTATTAAAAAAAGAAAAGAAAAAAGAAAAAAAATATTAAAAAGGATATTAAAAAAAATTACAAATACTTATTTTTTGCCACAAGTATCGGTATCGGTATCGGCCGATTGTGTTAGTTGAACAATCGGTATCGGTGGCCAATTTTCATATCGGTGCACCCCTAGTGGTGAACATAGACCTACACATGTCTAGAAACTAACAGCAGGTCTGTGTGTGGTGAACGTAGACCTACACATAGACCTAGAAATAGAAACTACACCAAATTCTGGTTGGGGTTACGTTGGGGCTGTATTCATCCTAGTTGTGATTGTGAGACATTTATTAGGAGGAGTTACTATAAGAGAGAGAGAGAGACAGACAGAGAGAAAGACAGACAGACAGAGACAGACAGAGAGATAAAGAGAAGGAGAGAGAGATATTTAAGAGCCAGTGCTGTGTTTGTGGGCTGAAGCAGCTGCGCATGTCTGAGTCATTGACTCATGACGAGTTTATACACACACACGCACACACGCACACACACTATGCAAGACTGACACCACAGTTGCCCCACCCCTTACATTCCACTTCATTATCCTCTTCTTCCTCCTCCTCTCTACTCTTTAACTCCTTCATGCCTCGTTCTTTCACCTCCTTCTCTCCATCACCTCTCCTCTTCCCTTTCCTCCACTCCTCTATTCCCTAACCCCTTCATCTCTCGTTCTTTCACCTCCTTCTCTTCTTCCCTTTCCTCCTCCACTCCTCTACTCCCTAAACTCTTTATCCCTCGTTCTTTCACCTTAGCTAAACGTTCAAATGGAACAGAAATCTTTAGTCAATAGGGCGACTCAATTATGGCAAAAATCATAATCACGATTATTTTGATTGATATTGAAATCACAGTTATTAAACATGATTACTTATTGATTTGAGAACATCATGTTCTCATTGATCTTTAACACTGGTGTTTCTCTGCAGTACATCCAGAGCACTCCGCTGCGAAGGAAGGGTATTCGTTTGATCTCTATTATCTTAAGCCAAAATCGTATATTTTAAAATGACACTCGATTAATCACCCAGCCCTACTGTACAAGTCATGGGACATCTGCTCTCAAATTGACCTTCACTCTTGCGAGAGGCAGTGTCAAAAAAAGACGTCAAGAGACAAGTCAACTGAGGGACACCTTTGGACTATGTATCAACAGGGACACTCTGGACACTGCTCGTCACTCTTTCCAATAGGCAATGAGTGAAACCTGGTCGCCATTTCACTTTTTGTCTTTGTCAATATGACCCTGGCCTGGACGTCTGTCACCACCCTCTCTGACCAAGTTTGCCCAAGTTCAGAGACCCAAGGCCATCGTACAGTCTAATTACAGATATGAACAAGGCGGCTCCTTCTAGAAAGCCAAACAACCAGGCAAGGAAAAACAGCAATGGAGCCGTCAACGAGGTAGAGAACATTTTAAAATAAAACAAAGAGTGAAGTAGATATGATATAACTTAGTGCTGGGAGGAAGTACTAAATATGAAGGTATGGACTTTTACTACACTGTCGTCCATGACCATGATATATACATATTGTAAAAAATATTGTATACATACGGTATATTTTTCAGTTAACCAACAAATATAATGAATTAGAATAGAATAGAATAGAAGAATAGAATAGAAATACTTGTATTATCCCGAGGGAAATTTGACACTGCAAATCGCTCAACATTAAACATTTAGACAGAACAGGTCACGAATAACTTAAGAATAACAAAACAAATCAAATTGCCTAAGATAAGAGTAGAATAGTCCAGGAACGTGGTAACTGTCACTCTGTGCTCAGTGATGCAGTGAGGCATATAGTCTTAACCATTTTGAATGAAATAGCATCTTGACAACTACAGTAAATTACATGATAACAACATAAAAAGAGATAGAAAAAGACATTGTAATTTGTACTGGAAAACTAAATACTGTCAAATACTGTTATACCATTGCTATCGCCATTGTAGCTCGCTATGAATACATTTCAATGAGCTGATGGCTTATTCGCTACCATGTATTTCAAAACACAAAAACTGTGGCAGTGGAAAAACTTGTCTGAGTCAAGTAATCATGAGGTTGCCTTGTAATTCCATTCCAATAGTGTATTCTGCCTGTTGTTGTGACTATTTTGGTTATTCAAGTGGCATTTTTATAGCTATGTTTTTTAACATTGAGGTGAACGGGTACTTGAGGTGAATGCATACCGCATTCCGTACCGGCGTACCTCACATCAAACTTGACCAATATGGCGGCGAAGTGAATAAGGTAAGTCACTAACTGAAAGACTGTAGTGTTCCTCACTCTGATTCAAGGTCAGTTGAGGGACAGACTGATTCTGAAACACTGCGTTCTGAACAATACGTGTCAGGCAGATCTGTCCCAAGATTATTATAGTTATATCTACTAAAAACTAAAACTAGGTGTGAAAAAACTATTTCATTAACACTTTGGATGCCACGCCGTGTTTTCCTTTTTACCCCCTTGATGCCCAAACCCACTCCAATGTTAACTTAATATCGCCTAATCTATGTTTTAAATTATGGCTATGTGTCTAATCTGCCCGTCGCTTATCAAAGACTCATTTTCCAGTCAACATTGTCAAGGCAGATTGTTTTTGTATCGCTTCATTTCCGTTTGATAGCATTTTGAAAATCACTCGTTTTCGCGGAAAAAACAACCCTATGATGATAATCGCCTTTTACTGGAATATTGGAATACTGGAATATTTACTGTTCCAACGGATCACCACCTTAACGCGGTGGGGCAGTTTGTGCGTCTCAATGACCCCTAGAGCTATGTCGGCAGGAGTCTTGTACTCCTAGCAGGGTCACCCAAGCCGGACAGGTCGAAGGAGAGAGACCAGACGAAGAGTGATCCAACTGGTCCTCCAGGTTGGGGGTTGGGCTGAGGGCCGATAACCCGCTCCCGGAAAAAAAACGTTATTACAGAAACCAGAAACAGAGCAAATTCACACAATCTTCGAGACGCCATAGCCAGTCCTTCTTGTAACAGGAAAGACACCATGACACCCAAGGGCCAAAGCCGCGAGGACGCCTTTGGGCCGAATAGGCCACTAGTGCATCCGAAGGAAACCATGAAAATTGGGAATTGGAACGTACGAACACTGTACAGGAGCGGCAATATTGCCATAGTAGCAAGAGAGATGACAACCAGAGGAATCGACATCATAGGAATCAGCGAAACACACTGGACCGGGCAAGGAAAAGTGGAGCTTGCAACCGGAGAATCCATAATATACTCAGGAAGAGATGATGACAACCACAGACAAGGGGTTGGCATAGTGATGTCTAAAAAAGCAGCAAGAGCACTGATAGACTGGACACCAGTCAGTGAAAGGATCATTCAAGCTAGGTACTAGGGGTGGACGGTATGGTCTAAAATTTATATCACGGTATAATTTGAAGCATAGACGGTAACGGTATATATCACGGTATCATCGTTTTTGATTAAATTTTTTTTTTAATTTTATATAATTTTTTTTTTTTTTTTATATAAAATATATATATTATATAATTAGACTTGTACTTGTATTATCTGCGAGACATCGCCACCACGCAACAAGCTCCACTGTCTGTGTGTACATTAGTAGCCTCTAGCTACGGCCAGGATTCTCCGGAGCTGCAGCTGGACCTATACTCGAGTAGCCTCGAGCTACGGCCAGGATTCACCGGCGCTGCAGCTGGGCCCTAGTATTGGTATAACGTTAAATCACATTCACAAGCCCTCAGCTCGAATACGCATCGAATCAGTGTTATAAGACATTGATATCAGGAGCTATCTGTAGCTACTGCTAGCCGGATATATAACGTTAATACAACGCCTCAGTGAATTATTTAGTTCAATGGGACATTTCGTTTTGAACGGTGAACTAACTTGTGTTAACGTGAGCTAACGGCTAACGGAGCTATCATACACGTCTACTCTCTACTAGACTTGATGGAGCGTTTGTTGATGTCAGGAGCTATCGGTAGCTGGCCGACTAGATACCGTTCGGTTAGACAATGCCTCATCATGTATTAAACTAAAAGTGAATAGTTGACTGGGTCATTTTGTAACGGTAGCTAAGCTAACGTTAGCTCAGGGAGACGTCCCGTCCCACTAGACTACTAGGAGACCCGTGTTTACATGCGTGCGGGAGGGGCTGGCACGCCCACTGCGCGAAGCCTCCTAAATAACTTTTTCCAGTTCGCACATATCTATTATCTATGACTAATTCTATCTATTTTTAGGGGCAAATGCGAGTGAAATAGTCGCGCTGTGGTTACATGACGTCATTGCTATTTTAGAGCTGCACTACCGGTTACACGGTATAGGCAAAATCCATACCGTAGAGCAAATTCATACCGTTTATACCGTATACCGTTTATACCGTCCACCCCTACTAGGTACCATTCCCAACACATCAAGCTCACAGTTGTCCACATCTATGCACCCACAGAAGATGCAGAGGATCAAGTAAAAAATGAATTCTACAGGAGACTGCAAGACGTCCTAGACAGCAGGAACATACACGACATGCTGATCATCACCGGGGATATGAACGCCAAAGTGGGAGATGAAAACCAGGGCTACGAAAGAGTGATGGGCAAGCACGGCATCGGAAAGCGTAACGACAACGGAGAAAGACTGTGTGAAATGTCTGACATGAACGAGCTAGTCATTACTGGAACACTATTCCCACATAAGAATATACACAAGGCCACGTGGGTATCTCCGGACGGGAAGACCAAGAACCAGATAGACCATGTGCTAATTAACAAACGATTCAGGAACTCAGTGAAAGACACAAGAGTATGCAGATCTGCAGACATTGGAAGCGACCACTACCTCGTGTGTACAACGGTCAAGTTAAGACTGAAGACGAAGCAGAAGGAAAAGAAAAGCACCAGAGTCAAGTACAACACAACAAAGCTGAAAGATGAAGCCATCCTGAAGTCTTTTACCATCAACCTGAGAAACAGGTTTCAGGTGCTGGAAGATGAAGGGCGAGGAATAGAAGACAACGAAGAGGTGGATCGTGACTCTCAGGTTCTGGAGAAAGCCTACACAGAAGTCGCTGAAGCAATCCTGGGTAGACCACGGAAGAATAAGAAGCCATGGATCAGTGAAAAATCATGGAACCTTGTAGACCAGCGGGAAACAATAAACAAGAGGATCCTTGGCACACACTCGGAAAGAATCAAGAAACAGCTAAAAGCAAAGTACACAGAGAAGGATAGAGAAACAAAGAGAAGTATAAAGACGGACAAAAAGAAATGGATGGAGAACATTGCAAGTGAAGCAGAAGAAGCTGCAAGGAAACAACAAATGAAGACACTGTACGGTCTTACGAAGGCACTGTGCAACGAGAGACCTAGACAGAGCACAGCAGTACTGGACAAGAATGGCAACCTCATCAGCGGAAAAGATGCAGTGCAGGCAAGGTGGACAGAACACTTCAAGGAAGTACTGAATAGGGAACCACCAGAAAACCCAATAACTGATGAGGAAGAATGTGAACTCACTAACATGATTGAAGAGATTCCTGTACATGAACCAACACTAAGTGAAGTAAAGGAAGTGATTAAAGGACTTCAGAATGGGAAAGCACCAGGAATCGACAACATCACAGCCGAGTTATTAAAGGCAGACATTGAGTTTTCAGCAAAGAAGGTACATCAATTGTTGGAAAAAATATGGAGGCAGGAGAAGATCCCGAAGAACTGGAAGAGGGGGCTTATCATCAAACTAGCAAAGAAAGGAAACCTCAAAGAATGCAAGAACTCAAGAGGCATCACCCTACTTCCAGTTGTAGGCAAGATACTTGGCAGGATCATCATTGACCGAATCAGAATTGGAATCGACTCACGGCTAAGAAAAGAACAAGCCGGTTACAGAAGAGGAAGAGGAACAACAGAACAAGTCTTCATACTGCGGAACATCATTGAGCAAGTAAACGAGTGGCAAGCAACACTCCACCTGAACTTTGTGGATTTTGAAAAGGCTTTCGACTCAGTCCACCATGAAAGCCTATGGCTAATTATGAAGAAATATGGAATACCAGAGAAGATTGTCCAGATAGTGAAAATATTCTATGAAGACTTCCAGTGTGCAGTAGAAGACCAAGGAGAAATATGCGAGTGGTTTAACATCAACAGCGGTGTCAAACAAGGATGCAACATGTCAGGTTTTTTATTCTTAATGATCATGGATTGGATAATGAGAAGAACAGTTGGACAAGGTGAGAATGGAATCAGATGGAAGTTGACATCAAAACTCGACGATCTGGATTTTGCAGATGATGTAGCATTACTCTCCTCTACCAAACACCAAATCCAGGAAAAAACGACAAGAATGGAGAGAGAAGCCAGACGAGTGGGACTCAAGATTAACACCGGAAAGACAAAAACCATGAAAAATTAATGCAAGAAACCATGACAAAATCAACATCAACGACGAAGAGATTGAGGATGTAGACCAATTCACATACTTGGGAGCCACCATCTGTAAAGAGGGAGGGGGTATGAAAGACCTAAAGAACAGACTATCCAAAGCAAGAGGTGCATTCATCAAACTCAAAAAGATCTGGCACTCCAACAGCATCTCAAGAAGAACAAAGCTGAGATTGTACAAAACACTGGTTGTGCCAGTCCTACTGTATGGATGTGAAACATGGAAGATGAACAAGGGAGACAACAAATCAGTCGACGTGTTCCATAACAGATGCCTCAGAAGAATCCTCAAAATCCAGTGGCAAGACCGCATCAGCACCGTAGAGCTACTAGAAAGAGCCGACATGAAGCCGTTGAGCAAGGAAGTGAAGTGGCGAAGATGGAAGATGATAGGACACATACTGAGGCAAGACCACAACAACGACTGCAACATATCAATGACTTGGGCACCAGAAGGGAAAAGAAGAAAAGGAAGACCAAAGACTACCTGGAGACGCACAGTAGAGAAAGAAAGAAAAGAGGCAGGGTGGAGCTCATGGCCTGAAGCAAGAACAATGGCAGCTGACCGAGAGAAGTGGAAAAGCTCTGTGAAGGCCTTATGTGCCACTAGGCACGAAGTGGATAGGTAACAGGTAACTGGAATATTCCAGAACGTTGTCATTTGTCGGCCTATTTATGAATCGTTTTCAAATAAACGCTAGATGATCGATAGTATATGTGTGCGCACGCACGCTCGTGCCGCGCGCTGATAATCGCTGCTCTTATTTCGTGATGGCTTTTACAGTGAAACAGCAATATCACATATAGTGGAAACGCTTATATCTCCGTGAAAATGAGTCTGATTATCCTAAGACTGATAACATAGATTCCTTACCTGACATCAGATGGTATCCAAATGGTATATTCCAATTCCTGATCACCATTCGAAAAAATCGATAATTGTATTGATCCACCGTATAACACATATTCGCCGTGGCACCAAGGTTCCAGAATGAACTCTGGTAGACCCCGGTTACATCAGTGAGAAGTAAAATGTGGAGTCAGAAATCCGTTCTCCCATTCACTTTCATTGAGTCCAATCCAAAAGGGTGATTTACCATCTGGGAGACGATAGGGGGCGCTTTTTTCACATCTGAGCGCCGGCGGTGCCTGGATCTCCAACGGTAGGCTCGCTTGATGCAATATGATTTCAGAACGCTAATAATAAAAAAATACAAATAAACCCGAGAAATCTCGTGATGGGCATTCAACAGTCGGGGGGGTAAACCCGAGAAATCTCGGGCGTGGCATCCAAAGTGTTAATAGAAATACAAATAAAAGACTAAAACTAACTGAAACTAAATTCTGTAGTTACAAAACTATCTCAAATAAAATGATTATTGCCTTTGCAGTATGATGTTTGTATTACATAATAGGGATGGGCGTGAGTAATCGATTACTCGTAGCTATGAGAAAAATCGATCTTAAATTATTAATAATTTTTATGGAAAAAAATAAAAATAATGTATATATATTTTTTCATACAAATTATTAATAATTTAAGATTGATTTTTCACATGTATGTGTAAGATTATAACTGTTTGTTGGTTTCCTTAAACATATACGTGGAATGAACAAAATGAAGTAAACAATTTCAATAAAAAATTTCAATTCCTAAATATTTTTATTTCTTTTTTACGTATTTTTTCCCTTTTCGAGTAATACATGATCACTCAAGTATAGCATGCGATCAATCGATCTGGATTTTTCTTTAAAATGCCCATCCCTATACATAATACCTATTTTGAACTTATTATACCTGACAAATACCCCCCATATTATAATAAACAAAAAAGCTAAACAATTATAAACAATAGAAAACTAAACTGAAACCAGCAACCCACTCTGGAACCTAACTGAAACTAAAATACTAAAATATAACACAGATAGTCAATAACAGTCATACGATTTTGTCGACTGATTGATTCTTTTTTTTTTAACAAATCGTAAAATTGTGTTTCCCACCTGCAATCATGCAGAAGGACCTATATAAGACTTAGTAAATAACTCATTCAGCATGAAAAGAAAAATACTAATTGACCAACAAAGTCTTAGTTAAACTTAGTTAAAGGCAATTTGCTTGATGATGGGTCCGCCCTATCACAATTCACTATTATAATTAATTATATGTGAATAATTATTAATTGTGAAAAATAATAAATAATTCACATAATATAAAACAGAATCGCAAATGGCAACTATATTTACCTTAGAATGGAGCAAAGCTAAACACTTGATTCTGTCACATCAACAATCATTAATTTGTTAGGAAGGAGGCATCATTTGAAAGCTATTCAATTCCCACAAGTAGGGATGCCCCGATCGATCGGCCAGCGATCGGTATCGGCCGATATTCAGTATAAATATGAGATTGGTGAATTCCGATAATGCTTTATTTTCGCCGATCGTGAAAACCGATCGAAAAACATGATCCAATTCTTAGCGGAGATCTCACTCGCTCAGACACACGGAGCTGCAAACTGGCGCTCCTCCTCCTCCTCCTGCCCCTCCCGCACCCGTGTAAAGTTTGTAAACACAGAGGCTCCCTATTGCCTCTGGCAATAGTCTGCTCTAGTCTAGTGCATGCGACCGTTAGCTACCTAGCTATCATTACTGTTTAAACAAAATTACCCAGTCAACTATTCACTTTTAGACAGTGCTGTCAAACGATTAAAATATTTAACTCGATTAATCGCATGATTGTCCATAGTTAACTCGCGATTAATCGCATTTTTTTTTTACATTTTTTTTTTACCTTAAACAGATCTTTTTCAAGTTCCAAGTTTTAATACTCTTATCAACATGCAAGTCAACAAATGCTTGCTTTGTGCAGCCATTTAACACAAAAGGATGACCCTCATGCATTGCAAATTTGCATCAAATTCAAAACAGAGTGATGCACAAAATAACTTAAAAGAAAATAATAATTTAAAACAATGAATAAAGTGTGCATGAAATAATAAGGGAAAGAAAACGTTAGGAACTTGTTACATTCACACACACAAGGGCTGATTAATCACACACCCCCCTCTCTCCCTCACACACACACTCTCCCAGCTCTTTTTCTCTTTTGCCCCTTCCTCATCTCTCTCACCCCCCTCTCTCTCTATATCTCACACACACACACACACACACACACACACACACACACACACACACACACACACACACTTCAGAAACAAACATAGTATCAATGAGAGCATCAATAATACACCTGAGTGAAGTCTAGTAAAAAAAAAAAAAATTTTTTTTTTTTTTTTTTTTAGTTAATCTTGAGTTAAAAAAATTAGTGGCATTAATAGAGTCGGGAGTTAACGCGATATTAACGCGATATATTTGACAGCCTTAAGTTTAATACATGAGGCATTGTCTAACGGTATCTAGCCGGCTAGCTACTGATAGCTCCTGATATCAACAAATGCTCCAGCAATAGTCTAGTAGTGCATGATAGCTCACGTTAGCTCACGTTAGCTCACTGTTCAAAACGAAATGTTCACAGAGGCGTTGTCTTAACGTTATCTAGCCGGCTAGCAGTAGCTACAGATAGCTCCTGATATCAATGTCTTATAACATTGATTCGATGCGTATTCGAGCCCCGGCTTGCATCGCAGTTACAAACGGGGCTAGCTGAAGGAGTAGGGTATATCTGCAGAGCCGCAGATCTACCCTGCTAAGGGCATGCTGAATGTGATTTGATCAAAGCAGAGTATACACACAGACAGTGGAGATAGCGAGCATTTTGACTTGTTGCGTGGTGGCGATGTCTCGCAGATAATACAACTACAAGTATAATTATATAATATATATATTTTATAAAAAAGAAATTAAGTATATATATATATACAGTGGCGAATTCTCAGGGCCTTCAAGGTATTCAGAGAAGGCCCTGTGAGCCTCAGAAGAAAGAAAATATGAATTTTAAAAATTATTTTTTTTAATTTTTATTTTTTTATTTTTTTTAATCAAATGTATTAAAATAGTTTGTGTCGCTAATCTGTTAAAACAGCACTGTTTCACTCGCCATAGTTGTTTTCGACCCATTCACTGCGCATTAGAGCGTTTTTGTACAGGAGAAAATAACAGCCAATCGGAGATTTCTTTTCACAAGTCTCTGGGCAGACTTTCCTCCATCGGGTATTCTAGCTCGACCTGCCCAATAAACCTTAACATGAGCCCAGGTGTGGAGTGACAGTTTGATCAGCCAATCACATTTGGAGCTGTAGTCAATGGGCGTAGTCTTTTAGATGCCAAAGTATTCTAGAGTCTGGCTGCGTCGGCCAATCAGAGCGCAAAACGGCAAACGCGGAACTTGCTACCTTAGTTAACTATCAAGCAAGACAACACGAGACAAACTGAAACATGGCAGCAGCAAATGATACCGTCGATGTTGTTGCGGATTTATTAACAGTTCCCTTTTCAAGAAGAACATTCAATGAAAAGATGGACATTATCAAAAAAGGCCGCCCAACCCCAGAAGGACTGGAAATCAGCCAGGCATCAAAGGCTGGTTACGAGCGACATTTCCAGGCTAGTAATTGGGAACGGTACCCCTGGATGACTGGCTCGGTTTCACGGAAGAAGCTTTTCTGCTGGGAATGTTTGTTGTTTGGGACCGACAAGGGTGCGTGGAACTTTAGAGGCTTCGATAACCTTACCTGTTTAACAAAGTCTGCACAAAAGCATGAAGGCTCGGCAAGTCACCTTAAGGCAACAATTAGTCTGAAAACATTTGGAGACGCAAGGATTGATTTACAGCTGGATGAACAGAGACGGAGAGAAACAACGATGCACAACGAAAAGGTCAAAAAAAATCGGGATATTTTAAAACGGCTCATACACTGCGTGGTTTTCCTAGGGAAACAGGAGATGGCTTTCAGGGGCCATGATGAGAGTGGAACATCTTTGAACCGGGGGAATTACCTGGAGCTTTTGTCATTTTTAGCAGAATATGATCCAGCTTTGCACTACCATCTGACCACTTCCAAGGTATTTATTGGAACCTCAAGTCAAATACAGAACGATTTGATAAGTGCTGTTGCTGATGTGATGAATGACGAAATTAAAGAAGAAATAAGGAACGCGTAGGCCTGCCACGATAACACATTTTGCTGGGCGATTAATTGCCCCCGAAAATATCGCGATAAGCGATATTATTGCGACCGGTTAGAGAATTTTTTTTGAGAAATTTATTTCCCAAAACTTTTATTTTGAAGCCCACCGCTCCGTCTTTTCCGGTTTTAGACTTTTATTTTGAAGCCCACCGACCGGACCGGAAGTATTGTTGCGAGTATCCTAAGCAGAACATATGAGCCGACAACATGTCTCGTCCGGTTGTTTTTGAGCTAATAACAAATGTTGAGATTGTTGGTGAACAACTAACTTTAGGTTAGTTTTAACGTTAGCTACTAACGTTAGATGCAGCTACTACAGGCAATCAACGATGAGGAGGAAGCGTCAAAGCAGTATATAATAGAATAGCTGTCGTGCGTAGGCACTGCAGCACGACTCGAAACTACCGGAGTGTTATAATAAATTAATTCATGTTTAACTTGTCCCCGTGTCCAGTCCTTTGACCAGCCCCACCCGTTCATTGTAAACAATGATGCATGTAATTGTATTAACGTTATTCTGTGTTGTACTTGTAGCTATGCTATACGTTGTATTTCGTTTGTTAGCTAATGTTGTTAGCATGGAATGAGAATCAAAGCTCTATCTTTCATCTTTATTTAGCAGTCCAGTTTCTCCGGGCAGTAGCGAGTAACTACTTGGGTCTAAAAATAGCTAACGTTACACTACAAATAATGCTACTTGGTTAAAAGGAGCCACACTATTGAGAAATGTAGTTAAGCTGTGGCGTTGCCCCACGGGGCTCCCGTGCTGTACTCTAGTAACGTCAGCGACCCGCCTCCCAACACGGACAGTGACTGACAAGCGGCACTGGTTCCGCCTCATTAAAACAAACGCGCAAATAGCAATTAATCGCGCCCGTCAAAATCATTGCATTCATTTTAATTATCGCAGCAATTAATCGATTTATTGCTTATCGCGGCAGGCCTAGGAACGCGTCATGTGTAGCTCTAATGCTGGATGAAACGTCCGATGTGAGCAATGCTGCACAGCTGTCAATTGTTCTTCGTTATGTAACAGACGGTGGCGTAAAAGAGAGGTTCATTAAATATGTGGATGTGTCGGGGGGCAAAACAGCAGAAGAGGTTGCAACCCTGGCTCTTAATTTCTTGGAGGAATATGCATGCACAGATAAACTTGTAGCGCAGTGTTACGATGGTGCACCTGTTATGGCCTCGGGACTAAACGGTGTCCAAGCCAAAGTGAAGGAAAGGGTCCCCGATGCGCTTTTCATACACTGTTATGCACATGTCCTTAATTTAGTTTTATCTCAAGGTGTAAAAAAAATTCAAGAATGCAAAATCTTCCTCTCACACCTGTCTTCCATGGCCGCGTTCTTTACTAAATCGCCCAAACGTACGCAAGTGCTTGACCAGATGTGTCAAAGGCGACTGCCACGAGTTGCACCAACTAGGTGGAATTTCACATCAAGATTGGTTTGCACTGTATTTGAACAGAAAGATGCTCTTAAGGACGTGTTCCAGTACATAGTTGACCACCACGAGGAATTTGACGATACTGCTACAGGCGGTGCTGATGCTCATATATCATACTTGAGCACCTTTGAATTTAGCTTTTTAATTTCAACATTTTACGAAATGTTTTCCCATGCAGATGTTCTTTTTGACATTTTGCAGAGCAAGTCATTTGACATGCAGTTTTGTTTGGCTCGGGTGGACGAGTTTTGCATTCGCATTGAGGAGCAGAGGCCACGTTTTGAGCAACTCTATGACGAGACAGTGAACACCACCGGTGTGCCACCTGGGCGCAGAGCGTGCGGAGATCCACGTACATACTACAAGAAGGTGCATGATGGCATTATTGACAATATTCTAAATCAAATGACAACTCGTTTTAAAGATCACGAAAAGCTTTCATTCCTTTCCCTTCTGGATCCCACGCAGTTCACCATCTATAAGAAAACGTTCCCTGAAACTGCTTTCACAAGCCTGACTGACAGCTACGGGCCGCGTTTTGACTTGCCACGGCTGAAAACCGAACTTGGTGTCATGTATTCTATGGCAGATTTTCAGGGAAAGGACCCATCTGACCTTCTTCTATTTCTTCAACAAAAAAAACTCAGTGAAAGCATGAAGCAGCTATATAAACTGACGTGTTTAGTTGTAACTATCCCTGTCACCACCTCAACCGTGGAAAGGACATTTTCTGCCCTCAAGCGCATTAAAACATATGCGAGGAATACAACCGGACAAGCCCGACTCTCTGCATTATCCTCCATGTCAATTGAAAAAGAAATGCTCCTGGATCTGAAAAGGACTGATCAGCTGTATGACCGGGTCATTGAAAAGTTCACCCAAACGGACAGGAGGATGGATTTCGTCTTCAGGTGAACCACGTCAAAATGGTGAGTGAAACTAATTAATTTATATTGATTATATTGATCTGCCGCTGCGCATTTTATTTCCACACATATATGTCTGTCTTGAAATATTGGCTGGGCTGCTGTGCGTTTCATTTGGTAATTCTTGACTTGATCTTTCTTTGCATACCGTAACTTCCCTCTAAGCACAATTTGAATTGTATTAAAATAGTTACATTTGTTTCGTTGTTGAGTCACCATGCATGTCTAATTAATAATGACAACTCGCTGGGAGGCGGAGATCGGCATTGGTTTTAGCGATCACGCAACGTTGAACCACACGATAATGTTGCCGTCTCTCTCTGCTTTCTCAATTCTTCGCTTGATATAATTAATACAAATGTCCAATATAACGGAATTCGTTAGCTCATACAAATGTGATTATAACAGACTGCTGTTTAGTGTCGGGCCGACTGCCCACAGAACTGTCTATTTTATTTCAAGTCAGCAGCAGCAGCACGGAGTATCGAGGGACTTATTTTATTTGGAATATAATATTAATAATATAATGAAGGCCCGGTTAACTCCGGTACGCTTCGCCACTGATATATATATATTTTTTTTTTAATAAAACCAAAAACGATCGGTATCGGATCGGTATCGGCCGATATGGCTCAAGACGATCGGTGATCGGTGGCAAAAAACGTGATCGGGGCATCCCACAAGGTTCTCTATAAACCTTATCCATTAAAGTGAGTAGTTTCAAGCCCCTTGCTTTGACCTATCCAGTGCTGTCAGAGGACCTGCATAACGAGAACTTCAGCTAAGGAGAAAGCAAGAATCAAAAACATTCCTGGTTTTGTTGCAGCTTAAAATAACCTAGACTCCAACAACCTTGTATAACCAACCAACCCAAGACTGTACCCCTTTAAACAAATTGCCCAGTAGACTACATAGGATTGTCCCCATTATCATTTGTTTGGGCTTCGAAGCTTCAGCAAAAATTATCATCAAATAAAGCAGCGATTGAAGGAGGGGTGGGTGGGGGACACTGTACAACTATATAGGGCTGTCTTAAATACTTCGAAGCTTTGTTCGATGGCACAAGCTTCGAACATTAAAAAAAAAAATCGAAGTTTAAAAAAAAAATAATAATAATAATAAATAAATTAAAAAAAATTGAATTTTTTTTTTTCAAATTTTTTATTTTATTTTAACACTTTGGTTGCCTTGGGTTAAATTAATGATATACCATAGGTTGCCGGCTCTATTTGTCTATGGAGAAGTACCCCTTCTTTGCATGGCTATAACTTTTTAAATTCTATTGCTACATTGCCATTATTAGGGCCCATTCAAAGTCCTATATGTATTGTTCATTGTGTAGCAACGTTAAACTTTTTCATTCACATATTCATAGTAAAGTATGGTCTAATGTATAAGTATGTTTTCATCTCTTTCTGCAGCTTTCTCCAGAACGTGATCTATAGCCCCAAATGCATTATATTGATGATGCAATAGTTTTATGGCAATCAGCGCGATATAAAAAATTCCAACTAGACGTACTTCTAGAAGTTACTACACGTCATCTGATGTTGACCGGATGGGCTAGGGGGCGTTTATAATTCCGTGGGCAGCGTTATACCAATCATCTAATGTGGGTCAAATGTTGATAATAGCAGTTAGTATCGAAGACGGTAACGTTACACGCTGAAACTCACCCCAGTCTCCGCGCGCCGTTGGGCGATCATCGTCGAGTTGAAATCTTATCATTATGGGATGTAAATTTACCCGGTCCATCTCCAGCTTGTATAATGGTATATACGTCCAAATCATGTTGTTTATCGAGTTATTGGCAATCGATCACTGTGTAGTGTGACGAGCCAGAGTCGCGGGACCTATAGCGAGCGCCGGAAGTACTACGGTCGTCTAGGACAACCTCTATTCAACATCCTGTTTGGCGATTGCGCCGATCGGCCACCAGATGGCGCTCCTGAACCGCCAGAGAGCTCAGTGGGTCCTGCTGGTGGATCTCAGGCCAGCGGAGGGGACATATAAATCCGATCGCAGATTTTTGAAATATTGATATAAGGACGCTGTACAGCGTCCCCGGGCAACTTGAGCATGGCCAGCAATGACGTGAAAAGACGTTTCATGGCAGTCAAAGTGTTAATTTTTACTTCGGTGTGTGTGTGTGTGTGTGTGTGTGTGTGTGTGTGTGTGTGTGTGTGTGTGTGTGTGTGTGTGTGTGCATGGGGCCATTGGGTGGGGCCGGGGGACAAATACACTGGAGGAAAGTAACCCAGCTCAGCACTGCCCAAATTATATCATCACTATTGCCTGTTTGAAGGATATCATCCTCAAACACATATACACCACCTACACGCCTATTCTCAGTCCTTGCCCCACAATGGTGGAATGAACTACCCACCCCAGTTAGGACAGCCGAATCCCATCCAATCTTTCGCCGTCGACTAAAGACGCACTTCTTCAACCATTATCTGAAATAAAAAAAAAATAAAAAAATAAAATAAATCTAACCCTAACTAACCTTACTGTCATGCACTTGTCCTAATAAACGAACCTACACTGTAACACGCAACACTTTGATGAATATTGTTACTCAGCTGATAGAGTTGTATCCTTCCTGATGACCTGTCGTACAGAACTTGTAAGTCGCTTTGGATAAAAGCGTCAGCTAAATGACTAAATGTAAATGTGAATGTAAATGCCTTGTAGAATTCCACACATAAGAAAGAAAGATACTGGGATGAATAAACAAAATAGGAAATAAAATGTAGAAATGCATGCGCAATACATAAATAAATATGAATCTCCATATATGAAATAGAACATTTAGATAAGGTGCTACTGAGATGTTTTGGTGAGTTCTTTGTTTTTTTGTGGAAGTAGCCCTTCTTGTGGAACACCACAGCTTACTGTGAGGGGGGGGGATAGGGTACCGTTTACCTCCACCATCTGCTCTCTCCCCTCCAGGTAGGATTGCATCCAGCTCACTGATTATCAGACTATCAAAACCTATTGCTTTTAGCTTGTCAATCAGAATGGTGTGATTGACAGTGTCGAAGGCCTTTTGTAGGTCCAGCATGACCATGCCGCAGTATTTGCCCGCGTCCACCTCTTGTTTGATGTGGTCGTTTAAATAGAGAAGGCATGTGTCAGTGGAGTGGGATGTTCTGAAGCCAGATTGGAATTCGTAGATTCGATTTTTTTCCGCGAGGTATTTTTCGACCTGTTCGTATACAATTTTTTCCATGACTTTCGAGATGGAGGTAAGGATAGAAACAGGGCGGTAGTTGCCTGGGTCTAATTTACTGCCTTTTTTGTGCAGAGGGGTCACTCTCACAATTTTGAAATCCTTGGGGACGTGTCCCTGTTTTATGGAGAGGTTTATTACATGCTAGTTTGTCACTGAATGATAACATGAACGAAAAAGACATGTTACATTAGTGTTGTCACGATACTGGAATTTCGACTTCGATACGATACCTTGAAAAGTATCGATACTTCGATACCATTTCGATACAAAAAAATATATATATTTTTAAACAAATTTAGCTTTTGTTGCTGGTTGATTCTCCTCAGCTTCTCTCTGGTACTATAAGAGAAGATAAATATAACACTTTTAAAACCCTTTGTTTATCTTTAGATCACACATTTAAAAATAACTGTTCATCTCACTTCAATCATTTTTATTGCAAATGCAGAACATGGTATTTTCTCAAGCAGACAGATGTAAACACTGTAATCAGTGTTGCATGTACCTGACAAACTGAACTGTTTGTATTACAGTTAGTAACAGTTTAAATTTTTATTTAAAGATAACGAGAGCGAGCGAGAGAGAGAGAGAGAGAGAGAGAGAGAGAGAGAGAGAGAGAGAGAGAGAGAGAGAGAGAGAGAGAGAGAGAGAGAGAGAGAGAGAGAGAGAGGCTATGCTCGGAGCATTTTAGTAACGTTACATTTTCAACAAGATTGCTGCTATTTAAACACTTGATGGAAACGCGGTAACGTTAACCTTATGTCGACTGTAGTATTGTATGACCTCGACATAACGTTTAAACGTTTAACGTTTCTCCGTTTCCATGCAGTAATTATAACGGTGGCCAGCTAAGCTAAGGGAGCTAACAGCTAGCAGTAGCTAACGTTAGCTGATAGCTGCCTGTAACGTTACAACGAATCAGCTGTTGATATTATGCGCCATCAGTAGACAACGTATCAGGGTTAGAAATTTAAAAAAAAATTCAAGGGCTTTTTTTGCCCCCCTTAATTGATTTTCGGGGGCTTTTTTTGTATTTCGGGGGCACTGAATTTTTATGATAAACGGTAGGGGTGGGACGGTTCACAAAATGGACGGTTCGGTTCGTATCACGGTTTTGGGGTCACGGTTTTCAGTTCGGTTCGATATACGTACATTTTTCTAAAAAAAAATGTAACACTCAAATCTAAACATGCTTCTCATTTATTAAAAAAAAATAAAAAAGTTTACAGTGTTACAGTGTTTACAGCCTTAAATAATGTTTGGCACACAAAGACCGAACTGACTGAAAAATATAGGCTACATTTGTAGTATTAACTTAGTGCAAACAAACAATATGCTCAGCCAGCACTAGACTTTCCTTTCTTTAATATAAACACAAAAAAACAATGTCAACCATGTTTAAATTCCCTGATTGTCAGTTCTTAATGGAAAGATTTTTGTTCTGCTTGAAATTATTATGTATCTGTCTACATTTATTTAGACTAACATTATTTAAATATTGAGTGCAACTGTGGTGGATTACGTAATTCGGTGAGTTGGAACTATCTGTATTTTATTTTTTTATTATTTTTTAAACAAACACATAAACAAACATGACAACACACGATAAGATATACAAGCATTAATTGTCAGAGCACATCCAATGAAATCACATTTTAGTTAATTGTCTTATATAAGATATACCCCTAATACCTGTTATCTAAAAACCTACACACATATGCTCCAGCTCGAACCCCCCCCTCCCGGACCCCACCTTGGGAAGTACCTCCGAGTTGGAACTATCTATGGGTTGGCGCCGGGTCCCCACGGACATTTTAGTGTCACTCACCTTCAGCTCAGGCAATGTTATTATCAGCTCCGGTAGCTCCGGTAACGTTAGGAGGTGATGGCATGCAGTGGGAAAGCGGCAATAGTCCCGGTTGGAGTTAGTAAAACACAGTTGTATGTTAGCCTTCTTGGATGTTGAATAAACGCCTATCATTGTCTTTAAACACCCCGCCTCTCAGACTCCCATTTCCTCCTCTGCTAGCTAGTAGCTACGGTAACATTTCGTTGACTGTATTACCTCGCGGGCTGATTCTATAGTTAAAACGTGCGTTGTTTTGTACAAACTGCTAACGCTATGGCAAGATGTGTGTATGCCTATGTAATGTTAATGGCTATGTTTTTAAAGTCGTAATGAAGATTGATTTAGATTGTGCTTGCCATTTGTACACAAACTGACTAGCACCTGGCTCAGCTGCAGTGCTGCTGCTGCAGCAGCCAGTGCTCACCTCCGCCAAATGAATTTTTTTTATTTGCGCGTCATCTGAACCGTACGATACACAGACGCGCCATTACCGGATAAATATATATATATAATTAGTAAACTGTCGGGGGCATTTTGTGCCCCCCTTAACTGATTTTCGAGGGCATTTTGTCCATTTTCAAGGGCATTATGCCCCAAGCCCCCGTTAATTTCGAACCCTGCAACGTATCATGTATTAAACTAGAGTTAATGGTTTAATGCTTCAGTCACAGTGACGTTGAAAGAGCAGCTGTCACGAACCTCTTTCATTTCTTTATGGAGATCCGCGTTGGCACTGCTAAAATGTTTATTTACAAACTGAAGACGGCTCTGTGACTCTGTGAGGGGAGGGCTGGAGCAGGCGGAGGGGCAAGCGCGCTCTGAACAGTGTGTCAACAACTTGCTGTAGAACACTCGCCAGCTGGTACCGATACTGCAGAAAGTATCGGTATTTCGGGAAATGAGTATCGAAGCCGCTTTAAATATTCAGTATCGATACTTCGATATTTTTGACAACACTATGTTACATACAATGGACCATGGTATAGCCTATAATCTACACAGATGATTAAAGACGTATCTCCTTGTCTGTGAAGAACTATAGGATTAACATTTAAAAATAACTGATAACACAATGCAATAAAATACAGAATCCAATTTTCATCTACACAGTACACTCAATACTTGTAGCTATGTGTGTTTGTTGGGGTTTGCATTAGCTGTATGTGTGCATCCACATGCACTATGTGGATGTGTGTGTGTGTGTGTGTGTGTGTGTGTGTGTGTGTGTGTGTGTGTGTGTGTGTGTGTGTGTGTACACACACTGCACATGTCAGCTGGCCTAGCTAGTAGTGTAGCTGGGTGCAGTGTTTTGCACTATTGCAGTGCAGAGTACTAGGTGCTACTGTAGCTAGCTAGAGGATGGATTCTGCAGTGATATTATGATCTTGTAACCGGATATGCTGGTTTTCCATGCCTGAGCTGCGCAGCCACCCCTCCCCCTCCTCCTCCTCCTCCCCCTCCCCCTGCCATGGCCTATTTCAGGTCCTCTGGGCACAGAAAGGATGGACACAGTCAGACACACTCTCACATACATATATTATACTGCTGCAGGTAGGCTGCAATAGCAATGTATGCGCAACATCACACGTATATGTATGGATTGCATACGCACACACACGCATGCACACACACACCCATGTGTTCATGCATTGTTGTGGGGACATTCCATAGAAATACATGAATTCCCTAATTCTTTACCCTAACCTTACCCATAGCAACTACATGCCTAACCGTGACCTTACCCTAGCCTAACTTACCATAAACCCTAGCTAAAATAACTACCCCTGTGGGATCCGGCCAATGTCCCCACAACCACAAAGAAAATCTTGTTTTTATCACTTGTGGGGACATTTGGTCCCCACAAAGGTAGGAAAACAAGGCCCCACACCCACACACACAGTTCCTCTCAGTGGTGATGCACCCAGCTGTGCACACGAGGACAGTAACGTCCAACCCACTACCGTCACACACCATGTAGTAAACACATTCCTGCTAAAACCCAGAGAGAGAGAGTAGAGAGAGTGCAAAGCAGGGAGAGGGAGACTAAAAGTGCAAAGCAGGGAGCGAGAGCAGAGAGTGCAGAGCAGAGGATCCAGAGAGAGAGAGCAGAGCATGCAGAGAGAGAGAGCAGAGCATGCAGAGAGAGAGAGAGAGAGCAGAGCATGCAGAGAGAGAGAGAGAGCAGAGCATGCAGAGAGAGAGAGCAGAGCATGCAGAGAGAGAGAGCAGAGCATGCAGAGAGAGAGAGAGAGAGAGAGAGCAGAGCATGCAGAGAGAGAGCAGATCATGCAGAGAGAGAGAGAGAGAGAGCGAGAGAGAGAGAGAGAGAGAGAGAGAGAGAGAGAGCAGAGCATGCAGAGAGAGAGAGAGCAGAGCATGCAGAGAGAGAGAGAGCAGAGCATGCAGAGAGAGAGAGAGAGAGCATGCAGAGAGAGAGCAGAGCATGCAGAGAGAGAGAGAGCAGAGCATGCAGAGAGAGAGCATGCAGAAAGAGCAGAGCATGCAGAGAGAGAGAGAGAGAGAGAGAGAGAGAGAGAGAGAGAGAGAGAGAGCAGAGCATGCAGAGAGAGAGAGAGCAGAGCATGCAGAGAGAGAGAGAGAGAGAGCAGAGCATGCAGAGAGAGAGAGAGAGAGCATGCAGAGAGAGAGCAGAGCATGCAGAGAGAGAGAGAGAGCAGAGCATGCAGAGAGAGAGCATGCAGAGAGAGCAGAGCATGCAGAGAGAGAGAGAGAGAGAGCAGAGCATGCAGAGAGAGAGAGAGAGAGCATGCAGAGAGAGAGCAGAGCATGCAGAGAGAGAGAGAGAGCAGAGCATGCAGAGAGAGAGCATGCAGAGAGAGCAGAGCATGCAGAGAGAGAGAGAGAGAGAGCAGAGCATGCAGAGAGAGAGAGAGAGAGCAGAGCATGCAGAGAGAGAGAGAGCAGAGCATGCAGAGAGAGAGAGCAGAGCATGCAGAGAGAGAGCATGCAGAAATAGAGAGAGAGCAGAGCATGCAGAGAGAGAGATAGCATGCAGAGAGAGAGCAGAGAGAGCATGCAGAGAGAGAGAGCAGAGCATGCAGAGAGAGAGAGCATGCAGAGAGAGAGAGCAGAGAGAGAGCAGAGCATGTAGAGAGAGAGAGAGAGAGAATGCAGAGAGAGAGCAGAGCAGAGAGAGAGCAGAGCATGCAGAGAGAGAGAGCAGAGCATGCAGAGAGAGAGCAGAGCATGCAGAGAGAGAGCATGCAGAGAGAGAGAAAGAGAGAGCAGAGCATGCAGAGACAGAGAGCAGAGCATGCAGACAGAGAGCAGAGCATGCAGAGAGAGAGAGCAGAGCATGCAGAGAGAGAGAGAGAGCATGCAGAGAGAGAGAGAGAGAGAGAGAGAGAGAGAGAAAGAGAGAGAGAGCATGCAGAGAGAGAGAGAGAGAGAGAGCAGAGCATGCAGAGAGAGAGAGAGAGCAGAGCATGCAGAGAGAGAGAGAGAGAGAGGGGGGGGGGGGTTGTGTGTTCAACCTGAATACACAGTTTATGATAGTATGATAACGATAATCATAATAATGGATTTCTTGAGTATTGCTTGAGAATAACATTTAGGCTACATTTAAGAATTTGAACTCCCCACATCTCTCGCCTCGAAATGCTTAAACTCCTTCTTTTGCATTTGCCTGCAATAAAACAGGCAAATAGTCCCAACCACACGAGTGTGTGTGTTCCAACAAGGCTATCTCTGCAGTCCACCGCCGCTACACTTACAGCCAGCGAAAACACAAGGAAGTGAAGTAGGGACAGCTTTTCTTTTTTTTGTATCCTCTTTTTCTCCGCCTGATTTTCTATTTCTCTCCCCATCCCAATTTAGTCATTATGCCAATTCCCCCCCTCCCCTACCTGGTTGTTGTGCTCATGTTCCTCCGACTGGTCGGTACAAGGGAACCCTGAAGTCCACCACATGCTTCCTCCGACACATGTGGAGACAGCCAGTGGCTCTCTTCTCACCTGGCAGCGAGGACTCTCATTGGTGAAGCGTAACGCGTGGGAGGTCACGCTGCCTTCACCATTTCCTGCCTTTCGCTGAGCAGGCGCCCAGACCTGACCTGTAGGCGTCGCTGTCCACAACGCCAGATTACCACCCACAACTTCCCTCCCCCTAACTCAGCCAAACGAGTTAGTATGACGACCGGCCCAAGCCGCAGGGCAATGCTGACTCCGGGAGTCGAGACCGCAGCCTCTTGCATTGGTGACGAGCGCAATCTCCGCTACGCCACCCGACCGCTGCAGTAGGGACAGCTTTTAACTCATTCAGCGCCGTTCACGCATATACATGTTTGTCCGCCAATCGAGTAACGCCAACCACATATACGTTATTGGATTGTTATTTCTTTTATTCGCTATTTCCATTCATAAATCATCCAGGAAGGCTGTGTGACCATATGGAATGACTCTAGGTCGCTTTCACACAGGGGCTGTTTGGTCCGGACTTTCGGACCAGAATTCGATAGTCCGGTTTTTCGGGTCTGTGTGAATGCGCGTCGAACTCGGTTCGCGGACCAAACAGTCGAACTCTGGTCCGCCTGAAAACGTAGGTCTCGGTTCGGCTTCATCGAACCAAACGCGAACCAAATATAGGAAGTGATTATTATTACCACTGCTCGCAGCACTCACTGCAAAACAAGCACACTGCATCTAATCTCTCTATCTATCTATCTATCTATATATCTGTGCATCTTGGGAAGGAAGAAAAAACGCGGCTTATTATTATTACCGAGGCGCGCAGCTTATTATATTATTAATAAAACAGCTACTTGTGGGCACTCATAAAAACACTGTGGTCTACAAGTTGTTTAGCGAGAGGATGGTGGTAATGTGCTTCTGACAGTGGTCGCTTTCACACAGGGGCTGTTTGGTCCGGACTTTCGGACCAGAATTCGATAGTCCGGTTTTTCGGGTCTGTGTGAATGCGCGTCGAACTCGGTCCGCGGACCAAGCAGGCGAACTCTAGTCCGCCTGAAAACATAGGTCTCGGTTCGGCTTCAGCGGACCAAGCGCGAACCAAATATAGGAAGTGATCAGGGGAGGAAACTAACTTTTTGGCTTACCAGCCAACTGGCGAGTATCTGATTTCTTTTACCAGCCAAACAGATTTTTTACCAGACAAAAAAAATCGCTAATTGTGATAATTACTTCTTTGTACGTCTTCGTCTAAATTGATTTTCAATCATAGCAAATTAATCACACTGTCTCTACTCTTCAAAATATTACATCATTAAATCACATATTAACATGAAAGAGGGAACTATACTGGACTGGGTTGGGCTGAACTGGGCAGTGAAAGATGCTGGGTTGGGCTGGTCTAGGTTATACTGAATGATGAATTGAAAATGAATTGAAAATGGGGGACCCTGATGTAAACAAGACGAAAGTCTTTCTCTGGTCTGCATCCCCTTAACAATTGCATGTATTGAGCCGTACTGTACTGTACCCATTCTGCAATCTGTTAAATAAAGTTTTCATTCATTCATTCATCACAGCTCAACTACTAGGAATGTGTGTCTGACTCTTAAGTGCAGGAAATATTCATCAGAAAGGGGGGACATGATGGAGGGAATGGAAAGAGCAGGTTTGACAGGAGCAGGGTTGAAGGGCATATTGGAGTGTGGAGGAAGTGGACAGGGCATTATTAAGCAAACAGGACTGAAATGGGGGACCCTGATGTAAACAAGACGAAAGTCCTTCTCTGGTCTGCATCCCCTTAACAATTGTGTGTATTGAGCTGTACTGTATTGTACCCAATCTGCAATCTGTTAATAAAGTTTTCAATCAATCAATCAATACTGGGTTGGGCTGGTTTAGGTTGAACTGAGTTGGGCAGTGAAAGAACCAAGCATTTCACTGTAATGTAATAGCTAAATAAAACAACTTGAACTTGACTTGTTACATTTGCACTCTGGTTGTATGCCAAATGTATTCTGGTTGTACTGTACTTGTGCTGTAAGATGACAATACATTGGAACCGAATCGACAACGCTAGGGGTTCAGCAGGTGTATTCTGAATGCCAAGTATGACAACATCACCGTTGTGAAGGGCATATGGGCGAGTGGTGATATGGCATATGGGGGGAAACCCGGTAATAATAAAATGTCACTCGGCTGCATTTAAGCAACGCCGCTCAGTATAGTCGTCCACTATGTTGAATGCGCGTTATGGTAGCTTGTTACATGCTAGGTAGCTAGCCGGCTAATGCTGGTTGACTTGTCATTCTCATCCGACTCGAAGGAGACGCGTCGCGTGCTGTTGTTCGCCCCCATGTCAGACCGCACTGATATCCGAAAGCGACGACTCTACATGCAATTATTTTCATCCACTGATGTGTTTTTGTAAGTTTGTCTACGTTGTCAAGCCGGCTGCCGGTGGCAGGAGTTTGTAGGTCTGCGCGCAGTGGTCTGTCCACTTCCCCTAGATGGGCGGCATCTTCTAGAAAATGAGTGTTCATTGGAGGAGCTTAGAGCGCATCTGTACAACGATGATGTTCATTGGTTATGGTCTGATTATTATGTGGCGCAAATGGGAGGAATCAAGGGGGGAGTCAGAGTTCGGTTTGTGCCAGTGAGCGAATCAGCAGATTGCAGAATGATTTTTTTGTTTTGTTTTGTAATTACTAGTACTCGCCAGACTGGCGAGTGCTCTTCATGAATTACTCGCCAAACGTAAAAAATACTCGCAATTGGCGAGTAAAGTGGCCTAATTTCCTCCCCTGGAAGTGATTATTATTACCACTGCTTGCAGCACTCACTGCAAAACAAGCACACTGCATCTAATCTCTCTATCTATCTATCTATCTATCTATCTATCTATCTATCTATCTATCTATCTATCTATCTATCTATATATCTAGCATCTTGGGAAGAAGGAAGAAACACGCTGCTTATTATTATTACCGAGGCGCACGGCATTAATAATGGATCAATGCCACGTCAATACTATTATTATTATTATTATATTATAATTATTGGTCTACAAGTTGTTTAGCGAGAGGATGGTGGTAATGTGCTTCAATAGAACAATGGATCAATGCCATGTCAAAACTCGCTCCGCTGATCTGGAGGGCTCGCAGACAGCACACACAGACACACACACACGCGCGCGCACACACAGGCTTGCAGCCACACACACATTTCCACTGTCCAATAGACAAGCGCCCTTTTCGACCACGTGACATTGTTCAGAAGGTCTCGGTCCGCTGACAGATTTCTCTATGTGAACGCAGGCAAACCAAATGAAGAATGCAACAATGTTGCAACTTCACCCCCAGAACCGCACCGAGTCCACCAAAACTATATGTGAAAGCAATGTCAATAGAACAATGGATCAATGCCATGTCAAAACTCGGCTCCGCTGATCTGGAGGACTCGCAGTCCACACAGACACACACACGCGCGCGCGCACACACGGGATCGCAGCCACACACACATTTCCACTGTCCAATAGACAAGCGCCCTTTTCGACCGCGTGACATTGTTCAGAATGTCTCGGTCCGCCTGACAGATATCTGTGTGAAAGCAGGCGAACCAAATGAAGAATGCAACAATGTTGCAACTTCACCCCCAGAACCGCACAGAGTCCACCAAAACTATATGTGAAACAGCGTTTCCGTTAGAACATATTCGTGCCGGTCTGGGTGTCCTGCAAGATTTCTATCACCGGACATATTCGAGATATTCCGGTCAGAGTTTTAAACAGCAGTCTATTATAATCACATTTTTATGAGCTAACGAATTCCGTTATAATTGGACATGTGTATTAATCACATCAAGCGAAGAATGAGAAATTGATTTGCAGAATCAAATTACTATCTCTCGCCTCTCAAGTTAGTGCGATACGCTACCAGCATCAAGCTCCCGCCCCGCAGGCTTGCGCTGCAGCAGCTCTGTCACACGCACCCCCAAATGAATCTCGAGTAGACATCGCTTCACCTCGTTGCATCAGACACGTCACACATATCATAATGTTCAACTTCACACACAGCAAACTGTAGTTGATCATCACATTGCCTCGTTTGCTAGCTCGTCGCCACATGCAGAGAGGACGAGCCACATTTAATTAATTAATTAATTAATTTCATTATAGGTTATAGCCTACATTTAGTTATAATCAATAATATGCATTACTATGTGACACGGCAGTCAACCAACAGTTGCATATGATTAAAAATGTCAACACTCACTCACCCCGTCTCTCGTTGTGCCTATCCGTTTTGTACCTGCGACGGCTGCGAGAACAGCGACTTTAGTTGCTGGTTCGACTTTAATAGATCCCCATTGGAACAGGCGAGGCTCGCAACGGTAGCAGCAGACTGGGGATGCTCTTTGTGGTTCAATCAATAAATTAATAGTAAAAGTATGCTCGACATTTTTGTTTCTTTTCCGCGGGAGCCACCACGGCATCAGCGTCAGCGGTCTCTGTGACTTCAAGTTCAGAAGACTCATCTTCGTTGTCATTATTAGACCTGCTTGTGCTTGGTTTCATGAAATATTTACTAAGCTTAGCTTGTTTCGCCATCTCTCTCTCTTCCTCGTATACCTGTTTGTCGTTATGGTGGCCAGAGCGTGCAGGCTCAAAAAAAAAGAAAAATAAGTTTCACATCTGAGCGGCGCCATCCTATCAGAGTGAAGCAACAATTAAACTGAAAATGGAATTATTGTTTCGTTCATCGCATAGGCTATTTAATTTTAGCCGATTTTAATACAATTCAAATAATAAAATTGTGCTCAGAGGAATTATTTTCACCGGACATTAAGACCAAAGAGATTTAAATATTCGGACTTCAACATATTTTGCCGGTCAAATACCGGTAATTACCGGCTAACGGAAACGCTGATGTGAAAGCGACCTGAGATCGCAAAAAGTACAATACCGCCGCCTGGTGGTATGCGGCCGGTGTTGCACTCCCTTTGTGACTCTGTGTATGTGGCTGTGTATCATTGAAATTCATCCGGGCGCAGTTTTCGAGTAGCCTGCCCTGGACCGAGGGCTCTCCCCGATCGCATTGAATCGCTTTCGGGACGCCCGATTCATTATGCTGTGGTGGGTTATGTCGTCGCCCAAATGTACATACGATCTAGCAGATGGCAATCAAATAATTGGAATATTCTTTTTGGAATCTCATCGGCCACAGGTAAGAGCAATTTAACGTACATTTCAGCTAGCTTGGTTGTGCATTGTTTTCATAGCCATCGCCCTGATCAGCGTATGCTGTTGTACTAACGAATGCCGTTATTGACAATCAATTCATCAGAAACGACCCCCCCCCCCCTTTCATGGAACATAATATACCGATCGTATGCATTTGAATTTTTTATTGTAGCGTGTATAGGGACAAAATGCCAATGGATTAAGTATAATATGCGTCGTGGCCTAATACTAGCCTCCCAGGAATTACCCTAAACCACTCTAAAACCATACTTATATTCACCACGGTATAAAACGGGAATGTATGGATGGAATAAATATTCCTTTTTCACATCTTGAACGATAGATACTCGATGTCAAATGGGCCATAGTATTGCATCCATAGCTATATAATATTTAAATAGTTATAGCCCTGCAAACAAGGTGAGCGACTCCCATCGTTTACAAGGGGGGGCCACATAAGAAACCTGAACTGTGTTGGAGGGCCGAACCAATGATAACTTGAACTTAATTCTGCTCAATATTCATTATCTCCCATTGTAAAAAGTAGTAAATTATATATTTTGATTAGCTGCTACTGGTAATCAGAAGAATAAACATAGAAATATAGAAGTAATAAACAGTAAAAACTAAAACAATCATTACATGTGTTCCATTTTATTTTCAACTTGTTAATATTCACAAACACTGAAGAGATGTTTTGTAGTATGTTAAAAGACATGCAATTGATCAACTTTAGGGATGCCCCGATCGATCGGCCACCGATCGTTATCGGCCGATAATCAGTATAAATATGCGATCGGTGATCGGTGATAATGTTTTATTTTCACCGATCGTCAAACCCGATCTCACTTGCTGTCGCTGAGTTCTGTCTCAGACACCGGTGGTGCGGCGTCTGCTCTCGAGTCCAGCCCCTCCCGCACGCATGTAAACACGGGTCTAGTCTAGTGAGACACGGGAGGACGGCGTGTCGGCGTCTCCCTGAGCTAACGTTAGCTTAGCTACCGTTACAAAATGACCCAGTCAACTATTCACTTTTAGTTTAATACATGATGAGGCATTGTCTAACCGAACGGTATCTAGCCGGCCAGCTACCGATAGCTCCTGACATCAACAAACGCTCCACAAAGTCTAGTAGGTAGGTATGATACCTGTTAGCTGTTAGCTCACGTTAGCGCAAGTTAGTTCACTGTTAAAAACGAAATGTCCCATTGAACTAAATAATTCACTGAGGCGTTGTATTAACGTTATATATCCGGCTAGCAGTAGCTACAGATAGCTCCTGATATCAATGTCTTATAACACTGATTCGATGCGTATTCGAGCTGAGGGCTTGCTGAGCACAGTTAAGTAACGTTATACCAATAGGGTCCAGGTGCAGCGCTGGAGAATCCTGGCCGTAGCTCGAGGCTACTCGAGTATAGGTCCAGCTGCAGCTCCGGAGAATCCTGGCTGTAGCTGGAGGCTACTAGAGTACACACAGACAGTGGAGCTTGTTGCGTGGTGGCGCTGTCTCGCAGATAATACAAGTACAAGTCTAATTATATAATATATATATTTTATAAAAAAAAATTAAAAAAAAATTATATAAAATAAATTTTAATTTCTTTTAATCAAAAACGATCGGTATCGGATCGGTATCGGCCGATATGGCTCACGACGATCTGTGATCGGTATCGGTGGCAAAAAACGTGATCGGGGCATCCCTAATCAACTTTATACAAAAAGCAATACATGCTTTAGATTTGTTTCAGTTATTTTTACTTGTATGAGTAACTAGGAGGGATATAAGGACTGTGTATGTGTAACTATAGGAGGGATTGTATATTTTGATGAGCTGCTACTGGTAATCAGAAGAATAAACATATAGAAATAATAAACAGTAAAAACTAAAACAATCATTACATCAGTGTTCCATTTTATTTTCAACTTGTTAATCTTCACAAACACTGACGAGATGTTTTGCAGTATGTTAAAAGACATGCAATTGATCAACTTTATACAAAAAGCAATACAGTAGTTGTGATGTCTTGGGCTTTATCACGTTAGCCTAGCTTGGCTGCACATTAGCCTAGCTTAGCACAATGAATGGAAGCGGATAGTGCCGGTTAGCTAGGCTAATAACGTGCAACCAGATAGCTTTCTACTGAATGCACATAGACACACACACAGCCAGCATGTAGGCGACAGGGCTCCAGACTAACTTTTTTCACCACCGTCCCAGAACCGTCCCGAAATACAGTTTTAACCGTCCCAAAGTGAATGTAAACCGTCCCAATTTTTTTTTATATATATAATATATCAACGTCAATTTGATATGGGGACATATTTTGTGCTGATAATGGCACAGAGGGTGAGACCAACTGTGTGTACCGTACCTTTTGATTATTGTAAGCACAAAGATAATAAGCAGCTATAACTAGAACGTGTCGATAATATACAGTTCCAATAATAATAATAATAATAATAGATCAAATTTATATAGCGCCTTTCATAGAACCCAAGGTCGCTTCACAATCAGGACAAAAAATAGGGCTAGGGAAATAGGGGGGAAAAAGGGGATGAGGGAAGGTTAGGGATAATGGATAATGGACCTAATCTAATCTAAACTAACTGATGGGGAAAAGCCTTGGTCAAAAGGTGTGTTTTAGAGCAGTTTTGAAGGTGTCCAGGGTTGGGGCGTTGCGGATAACATTACACTTCTGTTATTTAAATGTGTCCTTACGTTAGAGTCAGGGGTTGTATTGTTGGATGCAGTTCCCTGTTGGTCAGTGTGTGTCTGTTCTCCATCTTCTTCTGCTGTGTTTATCCTCTTCAAATAGCGCAGCATATTTGCGGTGCTCTCTTCACTGAGAGGATGAAGGTATAGCGTTTTATTTTTTTTATATAACATTCTGATATTTTCGCGGTTCTTGTATAGTGGTCTCGTGCGACTGTCAACTATAATAAATATGGGCTGTTTTAAATTGTGTGAATAGTTGTTGTGAGTGCTTGCACTATGTTTCAATATAATCCGTTTTACCATTCATTTATTCATTATAAACACAGACGTAAGGTGTCCACCGCGCGTCCACCGTGCTTTTTTAATAAGCTCCGGCCAAAATGCATGGTGACGTGTTGACCAATTTCGGAGGGGGATCCCAATGATATATCAATAAAAACGTACCGTCAATTCATGTCCAAGGGATTATGTTCACGCACACAGCAAGTATCACCAGTTCCTGGCATTTTTTAACCTCTTTCTTTTTCGATGTCGAGATCAATTTGGGGCTGCTGCAGCGCGACCTGTGGTTTGCTGATCAGAATGGTGGGCGGGAGCTTGATGCTGGATTAGCGTATAGCTGCGTTGGGACGGCGGAGATAGTCATTGGATTCGGCAAATCACGCAACGTTTAGACTTCAGTGAACCCCACATGATAATGTTGCCGTCTCTCTGTCAACTAAATCGGCACGAGACACGCACAGTTTGACAGCAATATGTGCGCGCACTGACAGTCGGCTAATTGACATTTCCTGTGAAAAAAAGAAAAAATCCTCTTCGTCCCGTTTGTGTCCCGGCAATGATTTCTGTTCGTCCCAAATCAATATTTGATCGTCCCCGGGACGACGGGACATCGTTAGTCTCGAGCCCTGGTAGGCGACGTTCTCCAAAGTCCAGTTATTATTATTAACCTAGCTTAGCACAATGAATGGAAGTGGACTGTGCGGGTTAGCTAGGCAAAGTCATCATTGGATTCACTCTCGCTCGCCGGCTCAGTCTTCATTGAGACCGAGATAAAATAATAATAATAATAATAATGGCCTAATATCTGTCCTCTTCGCCGTGAACACAGAATTCTCCAAATACGATTGATAGCTGCTGCCACTAATGCTGTGTTGTCTGCTCAGAGCTAGAGAGAGACACACACTGCGCTGACAGGTGCTCGCGCACGCAGACCACACCCCTCCGAGGCTCCAACGCTTGTTGTTATGCAAAGTAGCCAGGTGTCGAGTGGAACGCATTCCGGAGTGCGGACTTGCGGCGTGCTCCTGCTCAAATAAGTTTGGTACGCCGTTCTGATTGGCCGCGGGCCGGACACGGATGCCCAAGGGGCCGGACGTTTCCCGTGGGCCATAAATTGCCCAGGTCTGTACTACAGGATGAGGCTAATCCCCGGCGCTGAATGAGTTAACTGTTGGAGTTCACAAACCAAATAAAAGCCTAATTTACATACATACATTTGCCATCTTCCCCAGAGTCAGATGAGAAGATTGATATGAATTCCATCTCTGTTCCGTCAGTTTTGGAGTTGTCAGAAGTTGTATTTCCTCACTTTTGACAGAGCTAGGCTAGCTGCTCCCTACTACTTCCGGTCCTTGTGCTAAGGTAGGCTAGCATGCATCTGGACCTCGCCCGACATCAGCCTTCTTGTTTGACTCTGGGGAAGATGGCAAATAACTGTATTTCCCAAAATATTGGCATGTTCCTATGAACAATAGTTTTATGTTAGTGTTTCCTTTGTTATTCTCATTCACAAATTAAGGGGAAACAAATCTACTTTTAGTGAGTCTCCTTTAAGAGCATTTTCAATGTACCTGGGGGCCGCTGGAGGTAGAGTCTGGGTGAGGCTGGCCGCATCAAATATACCACAAAAAAAGGGTTTCAAGTATTCCAAAAAAAAGTACAACTGATCCAATCTTCTCAATCTTTAGCAATAACATTTCAGAACATGAACAGTTCTTCAGAACATGAACGGTTCTTCAGAACATAGGCTTCTTTCTCAGTGGTGTCAGTGGACTCATCCACAGCTATGGAAATGCACTGTGCATTTTTTTATTCTATCACAAAGCTATTTAATCAAATCACCAGCCAGTATTTCAGTTATTCTGGTTGCTGTGCTATCTGAGGGGGATTTGCTTTTGTTTGCCTTCAGACATGGTCTCCATCACTTCAGTCAATACATTATTGTATTATGTATGCATCAGAGAATGGCTTCTTGTGTTTAGCCAAAACCCATGCCACTGAGTGAGGACTTGGTTGCTTTTTCTCGTTGTGACATAGATTTAACAATAATTCTGCTTGCAGCTTGATATGATGATTTCATTCCATTTATTTTTGTGGTTCATAGCACTGAATTTTGAGGAAAGGTTGCATCAAAATAACTGTTTTGTTTCGTAGTGGCGTTTCAAATTGCCACTCTTCACAAGAGCTACTGTTTTTTGGCATATTAGGCACATTGGTTTGGTGCTGGGAGGGGCCGCAAAATATCATCCAGCAGTCCATTCACCTTTGAATTGCAGCAATTTTCACTGTCGACTTTTCTTTTACTGGCCATCTTTGAACATGCCACATTTCTCTACTAGCTTCCTGCTGGCGAAACTAGGCTACTAGCTACATTTATCTCACGGAGATAAAACTGGGAACGAGGTTACTAGCTACAGTACCTGCAGATTAGACTACCTGTAGATGCGCTGTCAACTCTCGCTCTGACTCGAACCGTTGAAAGAGACAACACGCATTCCGTGAAGACCCGCCCTACTCTGCCTCTGATTCGCAGACTGTGGGTGGGGGGGGGGGAACGCTGACGAGACGCTGAATGTGATTGGACCAGAGTAGACAGACACAGACAGTGGAGCAGTGCTTGCAGAGGAGACAGCGGAGATGCCTGCCATATGCACTGGGTGACAGGATATATTTTCCTTCCACTTTACTTGGTATCACTCCGGAATCACGTTTCAACTAAGTCACTAACGTAACGTTGCTGTCATGAGCCTGCGCTATGGTAGCCTACAAGTGATCAAATAAATAAAACTTCCAACTCGCGCAACGACTCGGCAAAAAGTTGCGCGTGGGCCGCACTAACACTAAACTTTGATGTCAAGTAGGGGGCCGCAAAATATCATCCAGCAGGCCGCAATTGGCCCGCGGGCCACGAGTTTGAGACCCTTGACATAGAGGGTCTTTGTTTTGGAGACAAGCAACGCTAACTGTGTCTATACCTTACCTATTTTCAGAGCGTGTAAAGAAAGAATGACTTTTAAAACCCTTCCTATTAGCTGAGAATGTTAACATTTTATTTTTTCTCTCACTAACTTGTCAACAAGCAGAGAGTGAAAAGATGAGGTAGGACGTGCAATATCTTGGAACTATGGAACAAATGTAAAAAGTCTAAACCAAAATTAACATTCTAATCATGTGACCAGACTCACGTGTGTGTGTGTGTGTGTGTGTGTGTGTGTGTGTGTGTGTGTGTGTGTGTGTGTGTGTGTGTGTGTGTGTGTGTGTGTGTGTGTGTGTGTGTGTGTGCGCGCGCATGTTTGCACGAGTATAGCGGTCATAAAACATAAACCCCACATGACCCATGACCATGAGGTCGCCTGGGTGTCAAGCGTGGAATTCATGGAGAAGCTCTACTACAGCCTGTTACATCACATCTAACTCGATTACAAAACAGGACAGCTTTCACTGTCCAACACAGCAGCATCCCACTAATATAGAAACTGTAATTCAAACACATCGGACTACCGCCTTAAAGGCCCCATCAGTGATCCAAAAGCAAATACGCGGTGTAGCCCAAAGAGTGCAGCCCCACCAACAATAAATAAGAAATATGAATGGAAAGTGGAAACACAATTTCATTCTTGACTCAGCTCTTGATACAAAGACTAACACTAGATAACACAGGTAAATATATATGGAGTATGTTTCTAATTATAGCTGCTGCTGTATTCTGTGGCTATAAAAGGTTTGTTTACGTTGGTAGTGTTGTCTGTAAACAAATAACTGTTATTTTCCATCCACAGATCGAACTCTTCAAGAATGCGTGTGAATATACCCCACATTGATTATGGTAAAAAAAATGCATGTATTGGGGCTTTAATGCATTCTTGACATGTCCCGACGTCTTCCTCGTGCGGCTCGCTTTCACGACTAAAACCTGATTTCTGTGGGGTTTAATTAATGTTTGCCATCTTTTTGTGCCATCTCCTGTGTTTTATTTTCTTTTAAGTTTTGCCACCTCCTGTGTTAGTGAGTTTAGTTAGTTGAAGGGATGATATGGTTGGGTTTTCCTAAGGTTCCATAAAGCTGTCCATGAATTCCCACGCAAGGTCTCATCTGTGTATAATGCCTTCAACAGAAGCTCTGATTTTAATTCAACCAAAAAGTGACACGAGGGAATAGCATTGGGAAGCAGAAAAGGCAAGACAGAGCATGCAGCGTAAAGCTTCAAAGAGTATGACCAAACTCAACAAGACTTAAAGGGTAAGTTCAACATTTTGGACCCCTGGCCCTGTTTCCTGTTGACCAATTATGTTGTTGATCACCACTTTCTCAGCACAAACCATGCTGTGCTTAATATTGGATACTCAGCTCCTCCTTAGCAACAAAACTGATGCAAAGTTAATGTGTCTGCTGCGAAACCCACCAAAACACACTCAAAAACAAAGCGTGGCCCATGGGTGGACGGTATAAACGGTATAGAAAGTACACCGGTATGAATTTGCGCTACGGTATGGATTTTGACTACTGTATACCTTGTGACCGGTAGAGCAGCTCTAAAGTAGCAATGACGTAACCACACCAGGGCCCTCATGCATCAACGTGTTCTACGCACAGATCTGTGCGTAACCCGTGCGTACGATCATTTCTAAGCAAAGAGTGGGATTCATCAACTTCAACTTGAACTTGACTTCGTGCTTACATCTACGCACATTTCGGACCTGGCGTACCTCGCGCCCAGTGGTAGAATATATTATTACAACAAGGAAATGAGCTTCTGTGCATAATAACACTGGATGTTCTATGAACCGTAGTTCATTATAGTTCATTGTAAAATAGCAACAGTAGTGTAATTATGGTCAAAACCCTATAAATAGCATTTGGAATAATAGATCTTTCTCTCAGAATGAATGCAGCATGTCATATATGTTACGATGAATTGAAAATGGGGGACCCTGATGTAAACAAGACGAAAGTCTTTCTCTGGTCTGCATCCCCTTAACAATTGTATGTATTGAGCTGTACTGTACTGTACCCATTCTGCAATCTGTTAATAAAGTTCTCATTCATTCATTCATGGTTTATATAGCGTTATCGGAATATACGGGGTGTAGGCTACTGACTGACTGCGCTCCGCGTAGCTTGATTGATTGATTGATTGAAAAGTTTATTAACAGATTGCAGAATGGGTACAGTACAGTACAGCTCAGTACATACAATTGTTAATTGGGGATGCAGACCAACTTTCGTCCTGTTTACATCAGGGTCCCCCATTTTCAATTCATCATAAATCATAAAGCTCAACTCGTTATTATTTTGCGCACAGACCGCCGAAACACGGGAACGTTTTGATTATTTAAAAGGCTTTACGTTAAACGAAACAAGTGGAATTTCGAAGCTGTAAGCAGAATAAGTCATATGAATATAGTGTTCTTCCCCCTTTTTACTGTACAAGAAAGAATAGAAAACGCATTGCAATGACACCATGCAGATAGTGGACAGACTATATGATGGAATTCAAGTTCATGTATTGAAAGGCAGGATACATCATACATGCAGTGAGATTCATTGTTCTTGTATATGCTCTCGTATTATATTGTTTATATAGGCTACCCAATACTGACATCAAAATAGATTGTAGTAGTATGCCTCTAGAAATCATGCAGCAGGTAGAAAATTGACGGGAGATCCATCGCGATTTGGAATAGAATTGAGGAGAACTTTAATCCGTGGGTGTTAATCAAACAACACGGGAAAAGGCAGTCATATTCCAGCGCGGTCTTTATTAGCCGACAACAAAATAGATGCCTCTAAAAATCATATAGCCAATCGAACACAACTAATAAAGGCATTCATATTGTACAGCACGGTTATAATGACACACAACACAACCAACGCCAAACAGTGGTCAACGAACGGTCTTTATTAGTATTTTGAGCTGTCCAGGCAGAATTGCAGCAATGGTCTTAGGGAGCCGTTGATATCTGACATCACCGTTTACAAATCCGCCTTTTATTTATCCACCTCCGTTACGAGGACCTCCACCTCGGTGTCTGTGTAGTTTCTCTTTTTCGTTCGCTTTGCCATCCTCCAACATTCCACGCACAGGGATTCCCTCATGGTATTTGAAGGGGAGGGCCTGACCATATTTGGTTGGTCGGGGCGGTTTTGGTATGCAAATACGTGAAAGCGTGCACGAGCTGCGGCGCAGGGCCAAGGTGGGATTCATCATGACAGGTGTGCGTAGAGCCTGCTTACGCACGTGTGATGAATGCCGACTTCCCTGTGCGTGCGCTAGTTCTAAATTCCGTGCTTACGTGTGGAAGTAGGTCAAGGTCAAAGTCCACGTTGATGAATGAGGGCCCAGGGCTCTACAGTGTGACTATTTCACTCGCATTTGCCCCTAAAAATAGATATTTGCGAACTGGAAAAATCATTTAGGAGCACAGTGTGCGAGTAATGGCTTTGCGTAGTGGGCGTGTCAACACGCAATTGTCATTTCATAATAGACACAGAGCAGAGCGGTCCTTCAATTCTAGAAGCAAACTAGCTCTTCAAGCCCTACGTTTGACAGCCGTCTTCTCTCGCGAGTTGGCTAGCGTTGGCTAACTAGCTATCATTCTTCCGTTGGCTAACGTTAGCTACCTAGCTGCTGTTTAAACAAAATGGCCCAGTAAACTATTCACTTTAGTTTAATACATGAGGCATTGTCTAACGTATAGCTCATAATATCAATGTCAGTGATAACATCAATGGCATTCGTTTTTGCAGCTGTTGGCTAGCGTTGGCTAACTAGCTATCGTTCTTCATAGCTGTAACTGAACGCCAATGATGCTAGCCTTATGTGATCTTATGAGTTTCAGTTCATAGGAAAATACTTTGACTATAATGGTCAGAAGTAAATTAAAGGTCCCATGCATTATAAATAGGGATGCCCCGATCACGTTTTTTGCCACCGATACCGATCACCGATCGTCGTGAGCCATATCGGCCGATACCGATCCGATACCGATCGTTTTTGATTCAAAGAAATTAACAATTTTTTTTATATAAAAAAAATTTTTTTTTTTATAAAATATATATTATATAATTAGTGTAACTGAGGGGTACAATTCCCTGACTGTATTACTAGATATGATACTTACTACCACTACCTTTGTACTTAATATTCGGCCACCCAGTACACGGCATAAATATATTATGATGAACACTGTCACGTAGATGAAACGGATCCAACACAAATGTACGAATTAGAAATAGGTCTTTATTTCTACACAGCGATGGTGTGTAGAGCAAGCACTTAATCAAATCAATCACATTTATGAATGGGAATTAGTATGCACTTTTATGGCAAGAGTATTCGTCGGTATATCAATAGAGAATGTCCAATCTCTGAAGGCGCAGGTGGTACATATACAACCTGGAATAGTTAAGGAAAAGCAGCAATGATACTTTAATGATTATAGACTGGATACACTAGGGGGGGTTAATCCGGTCGCTTGTAAGCCGACAGGAGTAGGAAGGGGGGGGGGGTAGAATCCGGCTGCCTCATCCGGCCAAGGGTATCCCAGGTGAACCCACTGTAGTGCCGTTCAATGCGCCGGCGATCCTTGGACCACAGATGAAAGCAGATGGACTCTTTGTGGGCCGGCGTCCTCCGGTCCACGGAGGAGAGACGTGAAGCGACCTCGTCTTGCAGAGCGTCTCCTCACCTTGCGTCCTCTCCAGGGGGGGGGGGGGTTCCAACACACGGCAGTGTCGGGGGTCTTTATCCATGGAATAATCAACGTATACAAAGCATAATCCGTGCCTGGGAAGGCGGGCTGTCGTCGGTAGAATAATCCGGTATACAGGTCCACTCGCTCGTCGGCTCTGGGGCTCCTCGGGTGCAGCTTCACGTGGGGTCAACCACCCTGGATAAGCAGCCAGTTTTCTGCCCGAAACGATGGGGTGCCGACTACGGTAGTATTCTCACCGCACGAAGCACTATATATTAACAGACTATTATTAGCTTAATAGACTACGTCCAACTCGACGATATAGTGCCAAATATGACTATTCAAATATTAATATACACGATGTCTCAATACCGATGGTAGGCGAACTTGGCCTTACTCCCACACGTGGCGTCGCGGGGAGGCTTTACGTCTGTGACTCTATTGGAGGGTAAGAAACTGGACTGAAAAGAAAGTCCTACTTTAGTAGCGCAGTATATATACGCACTATGAACAAATAGTCCCATTAGTGGTGCGGTAGCCAGATTCCTACGGCCGGCCACATAGCTCTGGGCAGTGATTGATCAATAATCATGACGACTGTTCCTTCTGTCAAATTGTCTCTCTCCTTTACCCACTTCTGGCGGGTCTGTAGAGACGGTAGGTAGTGCAGTAGGAAACTGCTCCAAAACTTGTCGGCTAATACTTGGCTGTACCTCCACATTCGTCGGCCGTTCGCTTCTTCAGGCCGGTACATTGTCTGGGGTAATGCAGGATCTAGCCGCCCCATCAGGAGTGTGTTGGGGGTAACTGGGTCGATATCCGCCACATCACTGGAGACATATCCGAGGGGCTTCGAGTTAAGTACTCCCTCAATCTCCGTGAGGACTGTCATTAGGACTTCTTCCGCCACAGTCTGGGCCCCAAGTACTGCGTACAGGGCTGTCTTTATGGAGCGCACTTCTCGTTCCCAAGTGCCACCGAAGTGGGGTGCGTTTGGGGGGTTGAATTGGAAATCAACCTGTGCTGGAGCGAGGTGGGTCTTAAGTTCTGGGCCCATAGCTTGGAAGCTCTCTCTCAGCTCTCTTTCGCCGCCTTTGAAGTTTGTCCCATGATCGGACAATAGGGTAGACAGTCTTCCTTTCCGTGATGTGAATCTACGGAAGGCCATAAGGAATGAGTCTGTGCTCATGGTCGGGAGAAGCTCGATGTGTATCGCTCTGGTGGTCATGCATTTGAATACAATACCCCACCGCTTCTCGGTTCCTCTTCCTTTCTTTATGTGCAGCGGGCCAAAGCAGTCCATACCCGTTGAGTGGAATGGCTTGTCACCGATTCGGAGGCGACATGGAGGAAGGTCAGCCATCCTTGGTATGCTGGGCTGCGCGCGCCACTTGCGGCAGTCTAGACATGTTCGCTGGAAGCGTCGTACCGCCTCTCTTCCTTGTAGGATCCAGTAACAACGTCGGATTTCCGCGAAGACTCTTTCTGCTCCTGCGTGATGTACATCCTCATCGTATTTCTTTATAATCAGCTCTGTGACCTTGTGTCGGCTGTTCAATACGATCGGGTATTTAATGTCATCCGGTAGATTGGGGGCTCTGCGTAGGCGGCCACCCACTCTGATGAGGGTATGAGCGTCGCTCTCGGGGGCCAGATGAATTAATCTGCTGTCGGATGGGACGGGCTTTCCTCCCTGTAGACAGGCCAATTCATCGGGGAACGAGTCTCTCTGGGCTCGCTGCAGTAGAAGCAATTCTGCTTCCTCGTAGTTAGCTGCTGACATATCAGCGGGGGACTTGCACTCCGGGTGGTACCGCAGGAATGTTCTTTGTTGTGCACTCTCTATGGACGTGCAATCGTCTATGTTAGGGTCGGTGGAGGCTACGGTGCTCAATCCACAGAACACAGACTTCTTATTTTCCACCTCCTCTGGACTTGCTTCCCTCGGGATAGGCATGGGCCACTGTCCTTCCGGGAGTCTTAGGAATGCGGGGCCGTCACTGTAGACATTGCGACGGGTGAGGTCATCTAGGGGCATCCCCCGGGTGATGACGTCAGCTGGGTTCTGTTTTGTATCAACGTAGCGCCACTCTGTTTCTCCGGTTAACTCTTCGGTTAAGTCTTGAATCTCGGTGACTCTGACTCCCACGAAGACTTTGTACTTGCATGAGTCCGATTTGATCCAGGCGAGTACTGTCGTGGAATCTGACCACAGGATTGTTCTAGACACCGGTATGGTGAGCTCACGTTGGATGAGCGTGGCTAGGTGCGCTCCGGCTAGGGCTGCGCAGAGCTCTAGGCGTGGGATAGATTGTTGCTTGCGTGGGGCTATTCTCGAGCGGGCGAGGACAAATGCTGTGTAGATCTCTCCCCCCTTTTCTTGGGCCCGCAAGTAGGCTACTGATCCGTATGCGACCTCTGAGGCGTCACTGAAGACGTGTAAGTCCATTTTACATGTCTCTGGCCTCACCGTGGGTGGGAAGTAGCTTCGGCGCATATTAACGCCTGGGAGTGAGTGGAGCTCCATCTCCCACTCTCTCCAGGTGGATGCAAGGTGTGCGGGAATGGGGTCGTCCCAGCCCTGGTCCTTGTCCCACAATGCTCGTACAATCATTTTTGCCCTGGTGGTGTACGGTAGAATACATCCTAGCGGGTCATATTGTCGGGCGAGTGTTGTGTACACACTCCGTCTGGTGGTCGGCGCCGCCGCCGGCCTTCCCTGCTCCGTAGTCAGGGGCTTGTGTCTGTAGTGAAGCGAATCTGTTTTGAATCGCCACACCAATCCCAGGGTCATCTCCTGGGCTTCTCCCGGGATTGTAGCCATCCAGGTCTCGCTGCTGGCTGCCTTGTCCTCGGAGGAGAGGCTGCGCAGTACTTGCGGATCGCTGCTGGCCCACTGCCTGAGATTAAAGCCGCCTTTGATCAATGAGGCGCGGAGTTTAATCAGGAGAGCCTCGGCTTCTTCCTGGGTTGAAAGGCTTTGTAGACAGTTGTCTACGTAGAAGCTGTTCTTTACGCTGTGTCGGACCTCTTCGTCCGCTGCTGGGTCCTCTGCTACATGTTTCTGTAGTGCAAATGTAGCACAGCAGGGGCTGCACGTCGTTCCGAAGGGGAGGACTTCCCATTGGTAGATGGCTGGGTGCTCATCTCCTGGCTTCTCTCTCCATAGGAACCGTAACAGGGGCTTGTCCTCCTCTACTAATCTCACCTGCAGGAACATTCCTTTAATGTCCCCGCTGATGGCCACCTTTTCCTGGCGGAAGCGGAGTAGAACGCCGAGTAGGGAGGGGCCGAGTGTGGGACCGGGCAGTAACTCTTTATTCAGATTTTGGGATCCGATCTGGTAGCTGCAGTTAAATACTATGCGGTCTTTACCGTTGTGATGGACCTTGTGGTGAGGCACGTACCACGATTCAGTGGTCTGGTCAGCCTCTTTAATGTCCATCTTTGTGACGTGTCCCGCTGTGATGAGCTTCTCAATCTCAGCGCGGTATACACTCTCTTGGGCGGGGTTCTTGGCTAAGCGCCGCTCCGTGTTCAGCAGGTACCGTTCTGTGGCGTCTGTCTTGGCGTGGAAAGTAGGCATTCCTTCTCGCCGCAGGAGTGGCGTGGCGTATCTCAACACGCCGTTGACCGGGACTCTCTTGGTCCCTGTCTCGAGGAGGTGAATGGCGTAAATGTCATCTTTAGAGCGAATGTCTTTCTTTCCGTTCTTAAAGGGCATTTGTTCCAAGGTCCATAGCCGCTCTACGTGTTGCAGGAGTGCGGTTTCTCCCTCTGTGACTCGGGAGTGGAGACATCTAGTGGCTGTACTTCGGTTGAGAGATTTGGCGAGCGGGCCTTGGAGAGTCCATCCCAAACGGGTCTCGACTGCTGCAGGACAGCCTCGGGGTCCGGTATGAACCCGGTCTATCGGGACAATGATGTCTGCATGGTCGGAGCCTATCAACAGGGTCGGCATAGCATTGTCTATGAGCGGGATCGGTAACTTGCGCAGATGTGCATATTTCTCCATCAGCTTGGCGACGGGGTATGTGTACCGCGACAGTCCTATTTCTTGGCTGGTGAAAGCGTCTGTAATCTGGTACCGTCGCTCAGGCTGGCCGCTTGCTGCGATAGAGAATGAGACATTCTCGCCCTTTATCGTCTTCAAATCTCGTCTTATTGTCCGAATTGTCATTTGGGTTTCGCTTCCCCGCAGCCCTAGCTGGGCCGCAGCGGAGGCGAGCAGAAGGGTCTTCTCGGACCCGTCATCGAGGACGGCGTAAGTGTCCAGGACTTTATTCTGGTAGCTTAGTGTCACACGCACTACTTTTAGGAGTACTCGGGCTCCACTGCTGCTGGCGGGATCGATGTACATGACGCTCGCTTTGCTGCTGGATGGTGCGGGTGAAGGGCGCCGTCTGTTACTGTCGTGAAGTATGTCCAGATGGGCTCCATCGCACTTGGTGCACCTTTTCTTTAAGCGGCATTCGGCTGCCATGTGTGAGTGCGCACAGCGAAAACAGCGCTTGTTGGACTTTATCCATTGACTTGCTTCCTCCGCGTTCAGCTTGGGGAAGGAGTCACATTGCGCTAGCCAGTGTTCTTTCTCACAGTAGGGGCACACTATCTTCCACTTCTCCGTTCTGGAGGGGGTACTGTGGCTCCTGCTGCTCGGTACTGACTCCGATTGGTGCATCACAGTCACCGATCTTCTTCCATCATTTAGTCGTCTGGTTCCTTCTCTGGAGCCAGGGGTGCTCCGTCCGAATGTATCTAGCCGTAGGCTGCTGACTTCTCTCGCCAGGAAGTCTGCTAGATCGAGGAGGTTCGGTTCGGGGCCATTCGGGTCTCGGTGGTCTCTCTGTCGCCTAAAACGCTCCTGTCGAGCGGGCGGCAGCTTCTCCAAGATCCTTTCCACATTTGAGTTGGCGTAAAGTTCATGCCTCCCCTTCTCTCTCTGCGCTCCCAACATCCCTACCAGGGACTGCACTCTGATGGACAGGTCGTCCAGTGCTCGATTGTCTATTGCTGGGGGTAAGCGGTCGATGTGTCGGATCTCCTGGATCACGTAATCCCATATGCGCCCATACCTCTGGTCCAATGCTACCAGCGCTGCTGTGTATGGGGTGGTGGAAGTCGCGTAGGCGAGCGCTATATTATGTGCGCGGGGTACCTTTAAGTGCTTCAGTAGGATGGCGTATTTATGGCGTTCATCCAAGACATCCACCAACATGGTCTCCAGACACATGCGGAGTTCTGTATACTGGGCCCGGTTCTCTTGGGTGAAGTCGGGTACCATAGGCGTGCCAATGTATGACGCTGACTGTGGATACATCGGCGAGCGTTGGGGGAGAGGCCTCCTAGGCGAGTCTCCTCCCGCTCCTTGGTATGGGCTGGTACCGGCAGTGTACCATGGCCCGCTTGTCCAGGTGCTGTTCCTCGGTGCGGGTCGTGCGTCGTGCTCACCCGTGTATAGAGTCGGGGGTCTGTAGCGCAGCTCCGCGGGAGTATAGCCTGGGCTGTACCGGACCTCCTGGTCCGGTAGAGTACTGTGCTGTCGTCGGGCGTGGTTCTCCTCCTCTTCCTCTTCGTCTTCAGTTAGGTCATCCAGTGCTTGTAGTCTCTGGTTTAGCCTCTCCACAGGATATGCTGCTCCTTCCCGGTTGCTAGGTCTCGCTTGGACCGGTGGGGGGAGGTGGTCTGTGGGGGGTATAGACCTCGTCTGTTGGTCAAGTTCAGGGTTGTTTACTCGGCTAGGGGATGCCGCCCTGGAGGTGTGTCTAGACGAGTTCCTGGAGCCTCTGGCGGAGGGAGAGGGTGTTGTCCGTCTGATCAGCTGTTCTATTAGTTGCGCTTGCTGTCTGTCGCGCTCTGCGTCCCGTAGAGCACCAGCAGCTGCTCGCTGGCTGTCTGCTCGGTCTCGGGCCACATTCTCTTCCCTCTGAATGCGTCTTATTTCTAGACGTATATGCTCTTCTTCGCTCCGCTGCTGGATCTGCAGTCGGTCGCGTTCAGCAGCGGCGTTCAGGCTGATGAGGAAGGCCTGCTGTAGGGTCCTCTCTGCCTCGCTGGGAGAAGGCGGTTGTATAGGGGAGCCTTCCCTCGGGGTACTCCTTGCGGAGCCTTGGAGCTCTATCTCCACGGTGCTCTCCCCGTCTTCTTCCGTGCCGAGTTCTCTCTCGGTAGCGTTGTATTCCTCCCGGGACTCATCGGGGACTACTTCTTCAGTACTGGCGGGGTGTGAAGTCATGTCTGGTTCCCACTGGTCCCCACCGTGAACTTGGTCAGTTACATTAGAGCCCGTAGGGGCCTCTATGGTCGGGGTAGTCTGGGCGTTGGGGTTAGACGTACTTTTACTTTCTAGTTTTACCGCGTTTACTGTTAGTAGAAGACTAGGTTGTTGACTGACAGCGTAAGCCTCTAAGTACTGAGGGAGCCGTCGTTCGCGCTGCGGGCGTTGGTTAGGAGGATCGTTTCGTGGAGTGTTCATCATAGGCCATTTCAATATTAATAACACTATATTAATATTACACTAATTACCCTCCGGCTCGAAGGACCAATTGTAACTGAGGGGTACAATTCCCTGACTGTATTACTAGATATGATACTTACTACCACTACCTTTGTACTTAATATTCGGCCACCCAGTACACGGCATAAATATATTATGATGAACACTGTCACGTAGATGAAACGGATCCAACACAAATGTACGAATTAGAAATAGGTCTTTATTTCTACACAGCGATGGTGTGTAGAGCAAGCACTTAATCAAATCAATCACATTTATGAATGGGAATTAGTATGCACTTTTATGGCAAGAGTATTCGTCGGTATATCAATAGAGAATGTCCAATCTCTGAAGGCGCAGGTGGTACATATACGACCTGGAATAGTTAAGGAAAAGCAGCAATGATACTTTAATGATTATAGACTGGATACACTAGGGGGGGTTAATCCGGTCGCTTGTAAGCCGACAGGAGTAGGAAGGGGGGGGGGGGGTAGAATCCGGCTGCCTCATCCGGCCAAGGGTATCCCAGGTGAACCCACTGTAGTGCCGTTCAATGCGCCGGCGATCCTTGGACCACAGATGAAAGCAGATGGACTCTTTGTGGGCCGGCGTCCTCCGGTCCACGGAGGAGAGACGTGAAGCGACCTCGTCTTGCAGAGCGTCTCCTCACCTTGCGTCCTCTCCAGGGGGGGGGGGGGTTCCAACACACGGCAGTGTCGGGGGTCTTTATCCATGGAATAATCAACGTATACAAAGCATAATCCGTGCCTGGGAAGGCGGGCTGTCGTCGGTAGAATAATCCGGTATACAGGTCCACTCGCTCGTCGGCTCTGGGGCTCCTCGGGTGCAGCTTCACGTGGGGTCAACCACCCTGGATAAGCAGCCAGTTTTCTGCCCGAAACGATGGGGTGCCGACTACGGTAGTATTCTCACCGCACGAAGCACTATATATTAACAGTCTATTATTAGCTTAATAGACTACGTCCAACTCGACGATATAGTGCCAAATATGACTATTCAAATATTAATATACACGATGTCTCAATACCGATGGTAGGCGAACTTGGCCTTACTCCCACACGTGGCGTCGCGGGGAGGCTTTACGTCTGTGACTCTATTGGAGGGTAAGAAACTGGACTGAAAAGAAAGTCCTACTTTAGTAGCGCAGTATATATACGCACTATGAACAAATAGTCCCATTAGTGGTGCGGTAGCCAGATTCTTACGCGGAACTAGGACTTGTTCGTACATGTTGAGCGGTACGTTTGAACTGGGTCTGAGGGGTATGGCAGCCTGGCACCAAGGTCTCGACCAATAGTAGAATGGAGACTATTATGGGATGTTCAGTAGGCTAGAATGGATATTCAATGCATATTGTACAAGGAATATACAAGGGATATCAGGGAATATTAGAGAATATACAAATACAATTAAATATATATATATAAATAAATATATATATTCGGTTTAATCTGGCCCTTCACAACAATTAGACTTGTACTTGTATTATCTGCGAGACATCGCCACCACGCAACAAGCTCCACTGTCTGTGTGTACTCTAGTAGCCTCCAGCTACGGCCAGGATTCTCCGGAGCTGCAGCTGGACCTATACTTGAGTAGCCTCAAGATACGGCCAGGATTCTCCTGCGCTGCAGCTGGACCCTAATGGTATAACGTTACTGTGGTCATATCACATTCAACATGCCCTCAGCTCGAATACGCATCGAATCAGTGTTATAAGAAATTGATATCAGGAGCTATCTGTAGCTACTGCTAGCCGGATATATAACGTTAATACAACGCCTCAGTGAATTATTTAGTTCAATGGGACATTTCGTTTTGAACAGTGAACTAACTTGCGCTAACGTGAGCTAACAGCTAACAGCTAACAGGTATCATACACGTCTCTACTAGACTTGATGGAGCGTTTGTTGATGTCAGGAGCTATCGGTAGCTGGCCGGCTAGATACCGTTCCGTTAGACAATGCCTCATCATGTATTAAACTAAAAGGGAATAGTTGACTGGGTCATTTTGTAACGGTAGCTAAGCTAACGTTAGCTCAGGGAGACGCCGTCCTCCCGTGTCCCGTCCCACTAGACTAGAGTAGACCCGTGTTTACATGCGTGCGGGAGGGGCTGGAGGGATGAGCAGACGCCGCACCACCCGGTGTCTGAGACAGAACTCAGCGACAGCGTGAGATCGGTTTTGACGATCGGCGAAAATAAAGCATTATCACCGATCACCGATCGCATATTTATACTGATTATCGGCCGATAACGATCGGTGGCCGATCGATCGGGGCATCCCTAATTATAAATGGCCTTTTCCAGTGTTTAGCACATTTTCCTAGCAATTGGGGATTATATCAATGTGGTCTGTGTCATTAATTATCATATGGACTCATCAGTCTAGTCTCGAGTTCACGAGATCTTCCCTCACTCAACTAAGCTGTTCTGATTTGACGGTATTGCTGACGTGAATAAGGTACTGATTTGCAGTAACGCCCCCTCTATGGTTGTAGCGCATAGTGTAACCTGACACTTCCTCAAACGGGTTTTGACAGAGGCAGAGAACGAGCAAGCGAGAGAGAGAGAGAGGGACCGGCGGGATTGTGCAGAAGTGTGTGTAAAAATGTGTGTGCGCCATCTCTCTCCCTCGTCGGAGCATTTACACACAAACTTGACTGCGTGTGTGTCGGGGACGCATCTCTCCTCTCTCTCCCTCGTCAGAGCATTTACACACAAACTTGACTGCGTGTGTGTCAGGGACGCATCTCTCCTCTCTCTCTCTCTCGCTTGCTCGTTCTCTCTCTCGCGTATGTATCACGCTGTGTGGGTGACTGTCAAAGCACTTATGGGCGGAGCCCATCCAATAACAGCCTGAAATCCTGAGGCTGAAAAATGATGCTTTTGAGTACTTCATTAGAAATATAAAAACAATGAATTTTTTTGAAAAAAAAACTTACAGATGTATTCCATAGACTCACAGGAATTGTGTAAAATAGTGCAAGGAATAGCAATGCATGTCCCCTTTAACTTAGATTCTGTTATGCTTAACACCCAGTACTATTCACTTTACTTCATTTCTAAGATTAGATTAGATAATTTAGTCCGGACTTTTTCCAATGCCTGTGTTAGACCTGTCCTACAGTATAATACTGCCAGCTGCTATAACAAAACCCAAAAAGATCGGTATCGGCAGTGTATCGGCCGATATGGCTCATAGATGATCGGTGATCAGTGGCAAAAAACGTGATCGGGGCATCCTTACTTTTTTTAGCAATGGTGAACTTGGTCCACCTGAAACGAAGGCTGTAGGACTGTCCTCCTCGACTAAACAAAGTCTTAGTCCACTAATAGTCACAAGACTTTTTCGACTAATCATACGATTTCAGTTTCCCACATGCAGAAAGACCTCCCTTATATCTCATTCATAACTCATTCAGAATGGAGAAATGCATAAAGATCAACCCGAATCGATTAACAAAATCTTGGTCGGCTAAGACCAAACCATCGGTGGACTTAAGTAGGTTAAAAAAGCTATGCAGTTGGGGATGAAGGGTTGTTAAACTTAGGAGTCCGAATGAAGGCTTCACTGAGAGCTTCTCCTTCACACACAAGGACAGATAAGACAATGTGGTGCTGACGCCATGTTGCTGCATTTCTAATAACATCTCTGTTACAATTCTGTATGTGGTGCATAACATGTAATCGCAACGTCCTGGGTTTGACCTGAGGCCTTTGTTGTGGGTCACCCCCCTTCTCTCTCTCTCTCTCTCTTTCTCTCTCTCTTTCTCTCTCTCCCTCCGATATCCTGTCTCTCACTGCCCTGTCTAATAAAGTAGAAATGCCCTACAATATATCTATTCAAAAAAAGAAATTAAGATTTTGTGTGTTCCAATAATTGATTGAATCATTCATCAAATGTCAATAATAACTGCTACACTGTGTGTGTATGTGTGTGTGTGTGTGTGTGTGTGTGTGTGTGTGTGTGTGTGTGTGTGTGTGTGTGTGTGTGTGTGTGTGTGTGTGTGTGTGTGTGTGAGACTCCGGTGTACCAGTGTTGGTGAGCTAACCTATAGGTGGACCTTGATCGTACCTATTAAGTACATTTGTATGTGTGTGTGTGTGTGGTGTGGTCTTTGGACTCACAAGTGTCTGATTATTATCTTGCATGTCAGGGAGTCAACACGCATACACAGACGCACGGCGCACACACCTCCATAAATAAAAAGCTGAACAAAAGGGGAAGGGAGCAGAATTAGGTCACCACCACCAGACATGTGTAGCTGCATGCATTCGAGCACGGCGCTCTTTTCCGCCCGTCCTCGGGAAGAAAACAGCTTGACACTTGCGAAGAAGCAGCTTTATACCCCAGAATCCACAGTCGATGCCCCCCAATCGATATGTCTGGCCAGTGCATTCCGCAGCTAGCATAATTATTAATGCAGTATCAAACTTATTACTGCAGTGTCAAGCCTATGAGCAGTCAAAATATCCTCATGACAGCGATATCTTCCTGTACATTTTTACTGTACACTTTCCTGTATATTTTTGGACTGCATATTTTAGAATACATATTTTAGAATGTATATTTGACTGTGTATTCTTATTTTTGACTACCTAAATGTTTATTGTGAGCGATCTGTGGTGCTGAATTTTCCTCTGGATTAATAAAGTACTTATATTCTATTCTATATAACAATTTACACACAGACACACACACACACAAATGACTGAGATAAAACTTCGGCTATTAGGCTTGCAGTTTGTACAAATTATTTAGATTTACAGTTTGACAAACAACATCAAGTAATTACTAACTACTAAGCAACTAACTACAGCAACAAACTGCCACTTAGTCAAACTGTAAAGTCAAAATAATGTGTCCAAAAATACCTCAAAGTAACGAAGAGGCAGGTCCCTTCTTCCATCAACACTGTAACAGTGCGAGCTGCTGCTGTGGTGCAACATGTTACGAAACAGCCCCGTGTTGACTGGCAGAGGCACGGCGTCCCGACTCCCGACAACACAGCAGCAGTCTCCGAGAGATCTCAACACGCTTCTTTCTTTTGGTTGAAAGGTTTGATCAAAACAAGACATTTTTATCTCACTGTGACAGAAATTGTATAGCGTGTTGTAAAACACACAGGGTCCGGAATAAGTTTTAAAGTGAGGCAAAATGAGCAGCATAGTACTCTCAGCAGGGCTCCGGCTCATAGCGGCGACAGAAGGTCATTCGAAGTAGCTATAACAAGTATTATAGTACTTGTTTTCCGTTATTATCACGTGACTAAGACCTTTCGAACCGAATTCCAACCGGCAAGCATTGTCGGAATATTAGCGGTTCGACTAGTCTATTAGTATTCATTCGAAATAAAGATTGCATTGATGTGCCACATATTTATTTGCTTGCCGTGCATTCCTCTCGTCCATGTACTCCGCACACACACAGCCTTATTCGCGTTAGTTTCGCTTACTTACCACATGAAGATCCACCGGAGTTTGGAAAAGAAACATCGGAATTATGTGTAAACAGACCCGGGTCGCTGCTGCTGAAAAAAACAAACCCGCACTCCTTCGCGCACACGTTCCTCGGTTCGAAGGGCTTTGCTGTCACACAATGGCGCGGATAGTAGGAGGTGGGTGAAAAGAACCCACCGGTGATATGGAAACAAGGCTGAACCGGAGCTACCAATGGCCCCGCTCAGCGCAGCTGCTGCCCCGAGAAGGAATGACGTCGGAGAATGAAGGCTGGGATTCAACGTCTACTGTAGCCCTGGCCTCTCGCTGAGGTCCGCCCCCGAGTCACACACACGTGCACGCACGTACACAAACACACACACATTCTCATTCTCTCTCTCTCTCTCTCTCTCTCTCTCTCTCTCTCTCTCTCTCTCTCTCTCTCTCTCTCTCTCTCTCTCTCTCTCTCTCTCTCTCTCTCTCTCTCTCTCTCTCTCTCTCTCTCTCTCTCTCTCTCACACGCAGGCTCTATCTCTCTGTAGATTCTGTAACGAGTATGTCCCCATAATATGTATTAGAACTCTGTCTCAACCACACAGAATAAACTCTCGCTCTCTCTCTTTCTCTCTTTCGCTATCTCTCACACACTCTCTTTCTCTCTCTCCCTCACTCTCTTTTTCACTCTCTCACACACACACACACACGCACACGCACACACACAGGCTATATCTCTCTTTCACTCTCACACACACACAGGTTATATCTCTCTTTCACTCTCACACACAGGCTCTATCTAACATGTATGTCCCCAAGTTTGTATTAGAACTCTGCCTCAACCACACAGAATTAACTCTCGATATCTTTCTCTCGCTCTCTCTCTCTCTTTCGCAGGCTCTATCTCTCTGTCGATTCTGTAACATGTATGTCCCCATAATTAATATGTATTAGAACTCTGCCTCAACCACACAGAATTAACTCTCGATATCTTTCTCTCGCTCTCTCTCTCTCTTTCGCAGGCTCTATCTCTCTGTCGATTCTGTAACATGTATGTCCCCATAATTAATATGTATTAGAACTCTGCCTCAACCATCTCTCTCTCTCTCTCTCTCTCTCTCTCTCTCTCTCTCTCTCTCTCTCTCTCTCTCTCTCGCACACAGTAGCGGCTGCTGGTTCTCTCTCCACTAGGGGCGCTATACCAAAACATTTTGCAAACATGTACAGTACCACGCAACCGACTCATGGCAAGACGTGAGCGATTCGACTCACGCTCACGGCAATGAATCGGCTCTTATGAACGAGTCGCTCAGCTGTTACTACAACAACACACAACCAGTCAAATAAAGTATAGTCTAATTCACAACTTGAAACACAATATATAAATAGAAAAGTTAGAAACAAAACTCGCTCCGTCTCCAAACACACGCAGATCTCTCCCTCTCTCCTTCTCTCTCTCACACACAGCGCGACGTGGAATCGATTCGTTACACAATCAGACCTAGTATAGTATTATATACCAAGAATAACTTCAGTATGAGTACAGGGCTGTACACATATTTTGCATATTGTTAAACGAGCCAAGGCTAGCTATTAAACTATCGATATGAATCGAAAATCTGGGACCCTGATGTAAACAAGACAAACGTCTTTCTCTGGTCTGCATCCCCTTAACAATTGTGTGTATTGAGCCGTACTGTATTGTACCCATTCTGCAATCTGTTAATAAAGTTTTCATTCATTCATTCATTCAAACATAGACGATATTGAACAAGCCATAATCCACGTATTTTCAATCCAAAAGAAAGAGAGAGAGAGAGAGAGAGAGAGAGAGAGAGAGAGAGAGAGAGAGAGAGAGAGAGAGAGAGAGAGAGAGAGAGAGCGAGAGAGAGAGAGAGAGAGACTCACTGTTTAGTTGACACGTCCAGGGCAGGAGGGCTTGCCTTGATAAAGTGTATAATCCACTGTTGATGTATTCCAGACCACTGTCCACTGTGTCCAGACTGCATCCGCCATATAGCTTGTTGGCCAAGTGTTAGTGTAACGGGTGTAAAACTCACTCCCCAGAGGCATCCAAACTGAGCGCTTAGAAGGGAATTCCTTTCTTGGCGCAGCGGTTTGTGATGTCGCCCGCAGTGCGGACGCCTGGGGTTCGACTCCCACTCAAGGCATGGTCGAATTCGTGGCAGGGGCGAGTTGCCTCTGTTACACTGGTGCCGTAGACCCGGATGCCTTGGGTGGTGTGAGTTTAGGGGGGGTGAGTGTAACGGGTGTAAAACTCACTCCCCAGAGGCATCCAAACTGAGCGCTTAGAAGGGAATTCCTTTCTTGGCGCAGCGGTTTGTGATGTCGCCCGCAGTGCGGACGCCTGGGGTTCGACTCCCACTCAAGGCATGGTCGAATTCGTGGCAGGGGCGAGTTGCCTCTGTTACATTAGCTTGTTAGCAGTTAGCACCACACAACACAAGTACTTCATTCCTTTGTCCATTTCCGCGTCGAACAGACTGCAAACTACCTGGCGTTCTATCGCCATGCTCTAAGACAAACTCTAACCGTAACCAACTTTGAAAGAGTGCCTAAGCTTAACAGTCTAAAGAACTTGCAGTCACGGCACGCTCTAAGACAAACAGCTGCATCTCACAACAACACAACTATCTCTACCACCAACGGACCAACCTAGGAATAAGCTAGAATTGGAACATTAGAAATTGGATTCGGCCAATCAGAGATCGTCTCTGTGAAATTCTGCTACGGAAAAAAATACTGGCGTCGGCCAATCAGAGAGCGTCTCCGCGAAATGCGGCTACAGAAATTCTTGACGCTACTGGCTAGACCGCTTCAAATCGCGCCCGGATTCCAACATAATACAAAATCCAACCAAAAAATTATAAAAAAAAAAAAAGTGAGTCACTTCCTGTTCAAGAAAACGAGTATTTTTTATTTTATATAATAACATTATATTGTGCATTGGAAACACAAACATACTTAAAATGAGTAAATATTATTCATTTTAAACATGTTTATATTATTTATAGGGCTATAAAACAAAAAACAAAAACGTTTTTTTTTCTTCTTCTCTGATTTAACAGGTGGGTCGGCGCCCTAGCGCCCCCGGTGGCGAGCCGCCACTGCTCGCACACAAACAAACTCAAGGGTCCTATGAGGCCGATCACACTTACTCAGCTCATACATAATGTATCACAAAGGTTCTAATATTTCAAAATCATTCCATTAATTGATATATGCTTATAAACCCTCCGCCAGCCGATCCCAGTGCTGCCAGCCTGGTTGCTCATTAAGCCAGAGCTGTGCCACTGATGCCCACACCAACCAACTGCAGTCGGTTTGGTATAAACTAAACTAAACTCGAGACAAACTATGGTGCCACCAAAGTCCAGTAGCTACACACCAAAAAAAAAACATTTTCTACTCACAATGGAGAGAGGCTGCACTGCTCCAAAATAAAACCCTGGCCATTTGGACCCCCAGCTTAGAAGCTTACTCAATTGTACACATGCAGATGCATACCTATGTGCATATGCGTGCACACACACACAAACAAACACACAGAACATCTGTATCTGTAAGAAATAAATACACAGCTATATGCTCTGTGCACAGGAATGTATGAACAGAATATTACAATGAGCCTATTTTCAGACTTATTTTCAAACTTATTTTCAGGACAAAGTCATTGCCAACACACTCCTATTCAACGCTGTCTCTACGCCTGTACATTACATCCTCCTAAACACCTCTGTCTCTATGTCTGTAATACGTCACAGCCTGCTAAACACCTCTGTCTCTATGCCTGTATACAGGCACGTGCACACATAGAGGCCAAGGGGTGCCTGAGCACCTGCCTTTTTGAGCCTCATCAAAAAAGTGCCCTTTTTGAAGATTTTTTTTTTTTTTTTTTTTTTTTTTTTTTTACTGTTAGGCCATATAGACTGCCCTTCCAACTGAAAAATGTCAGGATAGAATAAAAATATTAGGTAAAGAGAGAGATGCCCCATATTCCATTGCAGTTTGCACGGCCTCCTCAGCATGCCTCTCCGCGGACCTATATATTTTATGCATAGCGTGGGTGGTGATGATGATGATGATAGAAACCGCTGTTGAATGCTGGTATTACACTCATTGAGGGACACAAAGAAGTCAAGTCCGATGGGATTTGGGAATCTCAAATACAAATCGGGATTGGAATAAAAAATGCATTTATATTAAACAATACAGAATATACAGCACTTCTTGGGGTCTGTAGGGTAAGCACTTATTCCCTCCCCCCTGAACATTTATGGAGATGTATGGGCCTTTTAAGTCAGTGATAAAAGTGTCTTTCAAGGATAAGTGAGCTCCTGCACTGATTATTATAGTTCAATATTCAATATTTGATCACCAAAACCCCCCAAAAAGCATAAAAAGGGGGCCCCCCGCCCGAAAAGGGCCCTTAAAAATCGTGCTCGCGCGCTACGCGCGCTCGCTTAAAAAATACACACAACGGTTGTGCCCTTTTCAGCCTTTGAGCACCTGCCCCTCTAAAGTCCTGTGCACGTCCCTGCCTGTATACATCACAGCCTGCTAAACACCTGTCTCTACGCCTGTACGTCACAGCCTGCTAAACACCTCTGTCTCTATGCCTGTATACATCACAGCCTGCTAAACACCTGTCTCTACGCCTGTACGTCACAGCCTGCTAAACACCTCTGTCTCTATGCCTGTATACATCACAGCCTGCTAAACACCTCTGTCTCTATGCCTGTATACGTCACAGCCTGCTAAACACCTTTGGCTCTATGCCTGTATACGTCACAGCCTACTAAACACCTCTGTCTCTATGCCTGGATACGTCACAGCCTGCTAAACACCTCTGTCTCTATGCCTGTATACTGTACGTCACAGCCTGCTAAACACCTCTGTCTCTATGCCTGTATACATCACAGCCTGCTAAACACCTCTGTCTCTATGCCTGTATACGTCACAGCCTGCTAAACACCTTTGGCTCTATGCCTGTATACGTCACAGCCTACTAAACACCTCTGTCTCTATGCCTGGATACGTCACAGCCTGCTAAACACCTCTGTCTCTATGCCTGTATACTGTACGTCACAGCCTGCTAAACACCTGTCTCTATGCCTGTATACGTCACAGCCTGCTAAACACCTGTCTCTACGCCTGTACGTCACAGCTTGCTAAACACCTCTGTCTCTATACGCAGGCCCGGACTGGCCATCGGGAGCATTATTTTATTTTTATTTATTTATTTTTTTTGCCAGGCCATTGTTTCTAGTTGTGGCGGCGGCGCGGCGCGATAGTTAGATAACCTAGATGGGTGGGGAACAACCAGGATTTCACTGTCTGCACAAAGTTGGAGAACTATCTTACTCTCTCTCTCACGCGGACACACACACACACAATGAAGCCGTGCTGCCGCTTGTGATTGGTGGAGGCGGGACCAGGCGATACAACTGATTGACAGCGGAGGCGGCGAATGGAATGGCAGACGGCACTCAGATGCAGAATAACAGCCAGGCAGTGAGCCAGGTAGTGAGGGACTCGGGAGAGATACAGTAGAGCGAAAGTCAATTAACGTTGATGTCAAGATGGACAGTGGAAGAAAGAGAAAGGGTGGAGGAGAGAGGGATAAAACAAAGAAAAAGAAAGGCCCTTACAGGAGAGAGTGGTTAACTGTATTATAATAGTAAATAGAAAAATATGTTGTGCTCTTGCTTTTTTCTTTTAGAAGGTGGAGAGAGTAGCATTGCTAGTGCCACAACAGTTTTATTTGAGGTCCATAACAGTACATTGTACTAAGCAATTGTTGGCTCATTAGTTTGTGATTCACATGCACTAAAATTCACCAGAATGCAGGAAATTAAGTCTTTGTAACAAAAAAAATCCTGGTGGGGGACCCCCAGACCCCCCGCTTAAAAAGTGGCCTGACTGGGGCTATATTTCGCGCTATATCTCCCGGTATGAATTATTTCCCCAGTCCGGCCCTGTCTATACGCCTGTATACGTCACAGCCTGCTAAACACCTGTCTCTATGCCTGTATGTCACAGTCGGCTAAACACCTGTCTCTACGCCTGTATGTCACAGCCTGCTAAACACCTGTCTCTACGCCTGTATGTCACAGCCTGCTAAACACCTCTTTCTCTATGCCTGTACATCACAGCCTCCCAAACACCTCTGCCCAAGAGGGCAAACATTTTTACAAAATCTGTGACCAAATTAGTTTGAAAGAAAATGTGTCTATAACGTTGAATTGGGTGTATACAGAGTATCACTAATAACCAAAAAGTAAGCTTGTCTGAATTTATGTATGAGTTATGCAGTGATGTAGTAGTTATCAGAAAAGAAAACAGACTAGAGGGGCGCTCTAGTAGCACACCATGTATCGCGCTGCGTCGCAAAGCGGCCGTCCCGGGTTCGCTTCCCACTTCCGGTGACTCCCATTTGTCGCATGTCTTCTCCCGTTCATCCTCTCCTCATCTGTCGGTCATGTCTGACCATGAAAAGCAATAAATGCTAAAAAATGTATCTAAAAAAAATAAAAAATAAAAACAGACTAGAGCGCTATGTCTTTTCTGTGTAAGGAAACATACCTTTATGGGGGAACAATATTATAATTTATTACATGGCGTTTTAACATTCGCCAAAATGCTTGATTGTGATTGGTCAATAGCGCTCGGTTGCCCCTGACAGCGGTCAGTTATTTCTCGATAACTGACCGCTGTCATGGGCAACGCGCAATAATGACGGCTGATACGGGTAACAGAGCGCTATTGACCAATCACAATCAAGCATTTTGATCGCAGTCACGAAAGCTGCTCAGCATATGCACAGAGCGCACTCATCAGTTGCACCTGCCGGCTGCCGGCGATGACAGAGGAGCCACAGAACAACTGCGTCTGCATTTTTATCTCGTCTTGTCGATGGTGTAAAATGAATTAGGTATATTGTTAGTAAGTTAGCCATGTAATAAGCGGGATAATGTATTGCTATACTCTGTCATTGTCGCAAAATAATTGACCTTCACTGCGCCTCGGTGTTCCAGAACTCCGTGTCGGTCAATTATTTTGCGACAATGACCTTGTAGCTATACATTATCCCTTACAAAATTTATACAATAAGGGTAAATATTACCAGTAAAGGTAGCACCAGTTAATTTACTTCCCATTTGGGCAGAGATGTTTGACAGTGGAACGTCGTCCAACTCTCTGTGTAGGAGAGTGCATTGCCAGTCTGTGTTCAGATGTAGGACAGGTTCCTCCTGAGGGGAAGGGGGTCTTTGTGATTCAGTGACCCTGGCAGGGGTGAAACATACAAGGACAAGGGAACAATCATCTCCCATGACCTCAAGTGGGAGCTGAACATCAGAGGATGTACTTCCTGCGGCAGCTGAAGAAATTCAACCTGCCAAAGACGATGATGGTGCACTTTTACACAGCCATCATTGAGTCCATCCTCACCTCCTCCATCACAGTATGGTACGCTGCAGCCACGGCCAAAGGCAGGCTGCAGCATGTCATCCACTCTGCTGAGAAGGTGATCGGCTGCAATCTGCCATCCCTCCAGGACCTGTACGCCTCCAGAACTCAGAAGCATACAGGTAAGATTGTGGCCGACCCCTACCACCCCGGTCACAACCTGTTTGAGACACTCCCCTCTGGCAGGAGGCTGCGGTCCATCAGGGCCAAAACCTCACGCCACAAGAACCGTTTCTTCCCCTCTGCAGTGAGCCTCATCAACAAGGCTCGGGACCCTCACTGACCCTCAATAAAGTCTCTGGCAACTAAGACTAAATTGACCCATTCAATTACTAATAAAGTCTCTGGCAACCCAGACTAAACTGACCTATTAAACAACTAATAAAGTATCTGGTGACTCAGACTAAACTGACCTATTAAACAACAAATAAAGTCTCTGGTGACTCAGACTAAACTGACCTATTAAACAACTAATAAAGTCTCTGGTGACTCAGACTAAACTGACCTATTAAACAACTAATAAAGTCTCTGGTGACTCAGACTAAACTGACCTATTAAACAACTAATAAAGTATCTGGTGACTCAGACTAAACTGACCTATTAAACAACAAATAAAGTCTCTGGTGACTCAGACTAAACTGACCTATTAAACAACTAATAAAGTCTCTGGTGACTCAGACTAAACTGACCTATTAAACGACTAATAAAGTCTCTGACGACTCAGACCAAACTGACCCATTAAATGACTAATTAGTAGGGGTGGAACGATACGCATTCAAACCGTACACCGTTCGACACGACCTCCACGGTTCGGGGCGTCTGTGTATTGTACGGTTCAGGCCAGGGATGCGCAAATAAATAAAAAAAAAACTTCATTTGGCATGGAGGCGAGAGAGGTGCCACGCTGGCTGCAGCAGGTGCTAGTCAGTTTGTGGAAATGGACATTTTAAAACATAGCCATTAACATTACATAGGCCTACACACATCTTGCCATAACGTTAGCAGTTTGTACAACACAATGCATGTTTTAACTATGGTAGCCCGCCAGCTAATACAGCCAATTAAATGTTACCGTAAGTAAAAAACTTAAAACCAGATTCTCAAACATAAACATAAAGACGGACAACACGCTCATCACAGACAAGCTGGATGTAGCCAATTACTTAAACAGTTTCTTCACAAACATAGCCACAACACTGGTAAACAAACTACCCTCCCACTCAGGGCATTATGGGGTAGAACACATAGTAGCATACTACAAGAACCTAGGGGTCCACAAAGACGACTTCAAACTGGAAATGGTAACAACAGATGAGGTACTCAAAAAACTGAGCGCCCTCCAACCTAACAAGGCCACTGGCCATGACAACATCCCCTCCAAATTCCTCAGGGACTCAGCAGCCGCCATCACCCCAGTCATCACACACATAATAAACCTCTCCATAAAACAGGGACACGTCCCCAAGGACTTCAAAATTGCGAGAGTAACACCCCTGCACAAAAAAGGCAGTAAATTAGACCCAGGCAACTACCGCCCTGTTTCTATCCTTACCTCCATCTCGAAAGTCATGGAAAAAATTGTATGCGAACAGGTAGAAAAATACCTCGCGGAAAAAAATCGAATCTACGAATTCCAATCTGGCTTCAGAACATCCCACTCCACTGACACATGCCTTCTCTATTTAAACGACCACATCAAACAAGAGGTGGACGCGGGCAAATACTGCGGCATGGTCATGCTCAGGGTTCGAAATTAACGGGGGCTTGGGGCATAATGCCCTTGAAAATGGACAAAATGCCCTCGAAAATCAGTTAAGGGGGGCACAAAATGCCCCCGACAGTTTACTAATTATATATGCCGAGACAAAACATTCATTTGGCGGAGGTGAGCACTGGCTGCAGCAGCAGCACTGCAGCTGAGCCAGGTGCTAGTCAGTTTGTGTACAAATGGCAAGCACAATCTAAATCAATCTTCATTACGACTTTAAAAACATAGCCATTAACATTACATAGGCATGCACACATCTTGCCATAGCGTTAGCAGTTTGTACAACACAACGCACATTTTAACTATAGAATCAGCCCGCGAGGTAATACAGTCAACGAAATGTTACCGTAGCTACTAGCTAGCAGAGGAGGAAATGGGAGTCTGAGAGGCGGGGTGTTTAAAGACAATGATAGGCGTTTATTCAACATCCAAGAAGGCTAACATACAACTGTGTTTTACTAACTCCAACCGGGACTATTTCCGCTTTCCCACTGCATGCCATCACCTCCTAACGTTACCGGAGCTACCGGAGCTGATAATAACATTGCCTGAGCTGAAGGTGCGTGACACTAAAATGTCCGTGGGGACCCGGCGCCAACCCATAGATAGTTCCAACTCACCGAATTACATAATCCACCACAGTTGCACTCAATATTTAAATAATGTTAGTCTAAATAAATGTAGACAGATACATAATAATTTCAAGCAGAACACGAATCTTTCCATTAAGAACTGACAATCAGGGAATTTAAACATGGTTGACATTGTTTTTTTGTGTTTATATTAAAGAAAGGAAAGTCTAGTGCTGGCTGAGCATATTGTTTGTTTGCACTAAGTTAATACTACAAATGTAGCCTATATTTTTCAGTCAGTTCGGTCTTTGTGTGCCAAACATTATTTAAGGCTGTAAACACTGTAAACTTTTTAATTTTTTTTTTATAAATGAGAAGCATGTTTAGATTTGAGTGTTACATTTTTTTTTATAAAAATGTACGTATATCGAACCGAACTGAAAACCGTGACCCCAAAACCGTGATACGAACCGAACCGTCCATTTTGTGAACCGTCCCACCCCTACCGTTTATCATAAAAATTCAGTGCCCCCGAAATAAAAAAAAAAGCCCCCGAAAATCAATTAAGGGGGGCAAAAAAAGCCCTTGAATTTTTTTTTTTATTTCTAACCCTGGTCATGCTGGACCTACAAAAGGCCTTCGACACTGTCAATCACACCATTCTGATTGACAAGCTAAAAGCAATTGGTTTTGATAGTCTATCAGTGAGCTGGATGCAATCCTACCTGGAGGGGAGAGAGCAGATGGTGGAGGTAAACGGTACCCTATCCCCCCCCTCACAGTGAGCTGTGGTGTTCCACAAGGAAGCATACTAGGTCCGCTACTGTTCCTAATTTATGCAAATGACATGTCGTCAGCTTGTGACTGCAACTTGTTCCTGTTTGCGGACGACTCAGCCCTGCTGGTCTCTGACAAGAACAAGTTACAGGTTGAAAAAACCCTCAGCTCAGAACTAGGCAAAATCTGCATATGGCTCGCTGATAACAAACTATCATTACACATGGGCAAAACAGAGTCCATTCTCTTCGGTTCAAATAACAAACTCAGCAAGACCGACGGCTTCTCAGTTACAGTGGGTGACAATATTATCACAAGGAAAGAAGATATTACCTACCTGGGTTCCATCCTAGAGGCAAATCTTTCCTGTGACAAAATGGCATCCAATATAATAAAAAAAGTCAACCAACAAACTCGATTCTTATACCGGATCTCCTCACTGGTAAACAAGAATACCCTGAAGACTCTGGCAGGAGCACTCATTCAAGGGTACTACGACTATGCTTGCACCTCATGGTACCAAAGCACCTCAAAGGCGCTAAAAACAAAATTACAAACATCTCAAAACAAACTGGTCAGACTACTGCTTGACCTTACTCCTAGAACCCACCTCACCCCTGCCCACGTTGACAACCTAGGATGGCTTAGAGTAGGGTGACCATATTTTGATTTCCAAAAAAGAGGACATGCTGGCCCCAGCCTCGAGATACTTAATGATACTTTGCACAATCGAAGCGGGCATGGCCACCTTCATTTCACTATGTCTTGTGTACTGTACTGTATGTGATGAATAAACCTCTTGAATCTTGAATCTCTACTAAAAGTTTACTCAAAGATGCCTTTATTGTTTTAACATATGCTTGGAAACATGCACCCAGAAAAGCAGCCATTCTTTTTGTATACTTGAACTTGAGGACTGCATACTTTTTTTGCAAAGCGTATCTTTATACTGTATGCTTATAACACATGCATAAGCCTGGTCTCTTTTGAAAGATAACATTCTCAAGTTTCGTACACAATAAAGAAAAATCACTTTAGTGCTGATGAGTAACATAGGGCTGAACATGAGTTGAACTTGTGTACTCACGTTTTTGTGTAGTATAGTTGCAATATTCCAAAATAATATATATATCTTTTGTATAAGCTGGAAAACACTGCAAATCCATAGCCTGAAGGGACATGGGCCTGAAGGGACATGAACGTGTGTTGTCGGGCCTTACAAATACATTTGATTTTGATTTGATTATCAATAAGGTAGGATATCTGGAACACACAAACACACTATTTTTTAAATCACATGCCATGAAACTCTGGGACCTGGCTGAATTTAAGACTGCACAAATCATGTTTAAAGCACGAAACAATTCACTCCCGGGTAACATCCAAAAATGCTGTTATAGAGAGGGGGGTTACAATTTAGAGGAGAGTCTAACTTCAAGAAACAGGCTGTTCATTCAACAATGTATGTATATTTCAGTTTGTGGAGTGAATATGAGTTGCATAAGATAATAGAGTGTGAAGGTATATTGAATACTGTCTATCTGTATGTCATGTATGTCATATGATGAATTGAAAATGGGGGACCCTGATATAAACAAGACGAAAGTCTTTCTCTGGTCTGCATCCCCTTAACAATTGTGTGTATTGAGCCGTACTGTATTGTACCCATTCTGCAATCTGTTAATAAAGTTTTCAATGCAGAAAAATGCAGTCCCGAGCCTTGAGATGCTCGCAAAGGGCCGTGAAACTGAAACTGAAACTTAAAAACAATGAAACCCCGGACATTTCCATGATTTATAACCCCCCCCCGGACGCCCCGGACAGGGCGTGAAAAGAGGACATGTCCGGGCAAAAGAGGACGTTTGGTCACCCTAGCTTAGAGTAGACGACAAGTACAGCAACTTGCAATGGGCCTGGTCTACAAGATACACTACACGACCAAGGTACCCATGTACATGTCAAAATACTTCCCAAAGGTCAGTGAATACCACGATCACAACACCAGAGGGAGCTCCACAAATCATGTTAAACCCAGATTCGGCTCAAACAAGGGACTAAACACATTTAGCAATTATGCCACATCAATGTGGAACGCCCTACCCAAAGCTGTAAAGGAATGTGAATCACTAACTACCCACTTTCAAAAACACTCTCAAAAAACACCTACGGGAGACTGCAATTCAAAACTGGCCCCTGTAAATGTCCTAACACAACCCCCTCCAATGTACAGCAAATTACCAAGTATGGTCTTGTCAATATTCCAATGTACAGTGTCCCCCACCCACCCCTCCTACCCAACCTCCCCCCCCCACCCACCCAACCACCTCCAATGTACAGTCCCCCCCACCTACCCAACCTCCTCCAATGTACAGTTTCTACGTCAAATGTATATACTCTTTTTTTCTGGGCCCCGTTCCTCGTACCTGGCTAACTGAGTTAGCCGGATAACTTTCGGTTAATTCTGACTTAAGCCGGACCTTCCGGCTCCCCGTACCTGGATTTTCCAAATCACCATGACAACAGATCCAAAAGTTTGAGCCTGGTCGAAAGCAGAGTTTAAGTTCAAGTTAGCCTGAACCATCGCCACGCCCCCGCAAAAAAGTGACAGCCCGTTTCCTGAAATTATTCCCACAGTCTACGATCTGCATTATACCATTCTGAATTACGTTTTTGTGCTCCATTCTTCCAGAGGGGGCTTTTGAAATGTAAAATAGACCCAAAATGCTGATACTAAATTCACTTTGTCCTAAATAATGCACGTTATATATACCGTGGCGCTCGCTCGGTGCGATGTACACATTATGACGTGGTTATTTTAATTGTAACTGGGATTAAGATGTCTGATGAGATGCGCTGTTTGACGGATTTGAGAAATTGAATGAGCCGTTGACGTCACATTAATGAATGAGGATAAAGAAATAAAACTTCATTCAAAATAAAGAATATTCTAAACACGGGTCTCTCGTTCATTAATGTATAAACAATGAATTTATCCCATCTGGCACAGTGTTGCAGCGGTAGTGCTCAAGCCTGCCAACCCAGCGACCGGGGTTCGAAACCCCGTGTTTCCAATATAGTTTTTTTGAATATAATATTAATGATTATACGCCAAAGTAGCCTGGTTTTAAGTTAAAATATTATAAATCTACATGCATTGAGGATGTCATTCTTTATATAGCTCTCAACGTGCACCAAATTGAATTATTCCTATATTGCAAAAAGAAGGAAAAGACTAGGGTTTCGAACCCCGGTCGTCTGCGTGAAAGTCAAAAGAACAACCCGTTAGACCACAGTGGAGATAAGTTAAAGATCGACTATACATCAATCAATGGGTAAGAGAGCCGTATCGTAATTCTGTATAACAGTTTAACTAATTATTTTCGCTAGCAAGATCTCATTTGATTATTCAATCCAGCAGGCAAGTTTAAAGAAATATAATCTGATTGATTGAGGTAATGAGGGACTTAAAATTAGCCTATAGATAACGCATTTAACTTGTCGGCGAGGCGATTGAGCCGTATTGCAATCTGTCAATAAAGTTTTAAATCAATTAATCAATCAATGCCGTTAGAGAATCAGGATCTCTGCCATCGATACGTGCTGGCTTTTCACCTGAAGCGGCCGCGCGCACTTAGCCTGGGTCTCAAGTCTGAATCGAGTTAACGAGACTGAATCCACCTTCGAGGAACAGGAAAATCCCGGCTTCAAACATCGGGTTAACTGAATCTGGATAATGACATCTTGATCGACTTAGTTGAACCAGGTACGAGAAACAGGGCCCTGGACTCTTTTCGTATCACAAACAGTACTGTATTTGCAAATCTGGTATGTCATAAATGTATAGATGTAGCAGTACTGTCTATCTGTATGTCATGTATGTCATATATGTTACGATGAATTGAAAATGGGGGACCCTGATGTAAACAAGACGAAAGTCTTTCTCTGGTCTGCATCCCCTTAACTCTTTCAGTGCCACTCACGAGATTTCTCGGGTTTTTTTATAGGTGGTTGCGTGCCACTCACGAGATTTCTCGGAATTATTATTATTATTATTTTTTGCGATCTGAAAAATTATTGCATCACTCGAGCCTACCCGAGTATAGCCGAGCTGGCCGGTGATCACTGTGGAAAAAAGCGCCCCCTGTCGTCTCCCAGATGACATAAGTGATTTTGGAATGGACTCAATGAAAATGAATGGGGAAAAAAATCCGGTACTCCACATTTTCCAGTTCACTGATCCAGCCGGGGTTACCACAGTTCATTCTGGAGCCTCAGATCCCCGCGGATCATGGAGCTCTACAGTGTCGCGTTGGATCCATACACGTATCGATTTTTTCGAATGGTGATCAGGAATTGGAATATACCAGTTGGATACCATCTGATGTCAGGTAAGGACTCTATGTTATCAGTGGTAGGATAATCGGAGTAAGTTTGATGAAGTTATAAGCTGTTTTGTGAAATGTCTTCTTTCGGTTTCACTGTAAAAGTCTGTGAGGAAATCAACGGAGCGATTATCAGTGCGCGGCCATAATGTGCTTGCGTGCACGTATAATATTGATCATCTAGCGTTTATTTGAAAACGATTCATAAAAAGGCCGACGAATATCAACGTTGTGGAATATTCCACTAAAAGACGATTTTCATAGAATGCTCCAGAATGAGCTGTTTTTTATATCAAAACGGGGGCTTTTCTAACTGCTCTGAAACGGAAACGACGCGATAAAAAAACAATCTGCCTTCACAGCACTGACTGGAAAATAGTCTTTGATAATGCGATGGGCAGATTAGACACATAGCCATAATTTAAAACATAGATTAGGCGATATTAACGTTAACATTGGCGCCGATGGTGGCATTCAAGCGGTAAAACGGAAAACCAGGCGTGGCACTGAAAGAGTTAACAATTGTATGTATTGAGCTGTACTGTACTGTACCCATTCTGCAATCTGTTAATAAAGTTTTCAATCAATCAATCAAAACCGTAGTTACTAGCTAGCAGAGGAGAAAATGGGAGTCTGAGAGGCGGGGTGTTGAAAGACAATGATAGGTGTTTATTCAACATCCAAGGAGGCTAACATACAACTGTGTTTACTAACTCCAACCGGGACTATTGTCGCTTTTCCACTGCATGTTATCAACTCCGTTAACGTTAGAGTGGAGAAGGTCCGTGACGCTAAATTGTTCGTGCGGTCCCCCAACCCATAGATAGTTCCAACTCACCGAATTACGTTAATCCACCACAGTTGCACTCAATATTTAAATAATGTTAGTCTAAATAAATGTAGAGAGATAATGTATGTATTTAAAAAATAGAATGAACAGAGCTGTGTTGTTTTGAAACAGTACAGTGTGTGTGTGTTAGTTTGATGTATGCTGCAATTTATATTGATGGCCTTCTAATTTGTTTATTTATTTATTTTAAATAACAGTGACACTTTTCCTTTTGATAAGAAATCCAGCCATATTCCTTTCATTGCTAAACGAACAATGAATGAACACTACACAACAACAACCACCAAACGCACATAGCACACACATCCACACGCACACACTCACTTTAAACAAACACACTGTAGCACCCACTCCACACACTTATAGCACACACCCACTTTAAACAAACACACTGTAGCACCCACTCCCCACACTTTATATTTATGGATGAAGGATTGCACTACAACTCGTACACCTTACTGTAAATTGTACCTAAAATTGTACCTCATCCCATTTCTGCTTTGCACTAGATAGTACTGTACATTAGTACACTGCATAGTATTGTGTATTGTATATTATATGGTAACTCAGAACATTGTACATATGTCTATACCGAACACTGTGACCTCATTTTCTTCTTCTAAATTCATGCTATATTATGTTATTATGTTATTTGATACTATCTTGTCTAGCACAGTCTCTGGAGCGTAACAGTAAGAAGCATTTTGTATGAAAGTATTCTGTACTTCTGTATGACAACTATTAAAGAACTGAACTTAAACAACTTCATTGTATTTCAAATATTGCACTTTAATTTCAAGCGGAAAACTAATCTTTCCATTAAGAACTGACAATCAGGGAATTTAAACATTGTTGACATCTAGTGCTGGCTGAGCATATTGTTTGTTTGCACTAAGTTAAAGGGGAACTATCTTATAAATGGCCTTTTTCAGTGTTTAGCATTGTTTCATAGCTATGTGGACTTATATTAATATTATCTATGTCTCTAATTCTCATATTGGCACATTCTTCCAATTCTCCTCTCACAATATTCACCCTCACTGAACTGAGTCATCTGAACATGTGCTGATCTGTGATGTCAGAGATGTCTCAGCTGCATAATAATGTGCACGGTTGGCCCCTTGCAGCACCACCGTGGCCTCCCAGGCTCAAAACGGCTTAAGATCTTGAGGTAGAAAAATGCTGTTTTTGAGTAGTTGATTAGAAATACAAAACAATGAATTAAAAAAAAAATTACAGAGGTGTTCCATAGACTCACAGGAATTGTGTAAAAGTGCCCAAATAGTGAAAGAAATAGTAAAATAGTTCCCCTTTAATACTTTGACAAATGTAGCCTATATTTTTCAGTCAGTTCGGTCTTTGTGTGCCAAACATTATTTAATGCAAACCACTGTAAACCTTTATTATTATCATTCTTTTATAAATGAGAAGCATGTTTAGATTTTTGAGTGTTAAATTTTTTTTTAAATAAAAAACAACGTATATCGAACCGAACCGAAAACCGTTAGCCCAAAACCGTGATACGAACCGAACCGTCGATTTTGTGAACCGTTCCACCCCTACTAATTAGCTAAGAGGAGGCAGCCGTAGTGTTTGAGAAGGGACAGTTTTACAGATGTGGAACATCAAACTAATTCTTCTTCTTTGATTGCATCGGGAACCGGAGCTCCTGCATCACGCTCGCTGCTCTCCATTTCAGAAAGCATGCGTTTGTTTATGTCGAGGTTTACGTTGCACTACCTGCATGTTTTTTATTAGCCAATAATGGGCCAACTTTTTGCCATGTCTTTTTCCACAAACTAGTTTATCATATTTGAATGGCAGTGTGCAGTTTGCTAGCTTTGTGTGTTATATTTGTAAATGTGAAAAAGTAGCCTTCGACCGGTACATCCCGTAGAGACAAATCTCTACCTTGGCACAGATTTCTATAACCAGTTGTGGCAGATATCACCCCCCGTCTCATGGATATGTGAAGGACGGGAGGTACTACTGCCACGGGAGGAGTGGAAGCAATTAGGTAGCTGATTAGTACTGATAGAACACACCTGTGCACACACACTACAAATACACTAGGACAGAGAGAGTTGAGTGGAGAGGAGGTGAGGTAGGAGTTGTTGTATTGAGAGAGATTGTTTGTGTACGGAGTTTTGCGAGGTGAGAGGTCGTGAGAGGAGAGGTGAAGGCGAGAAGGTGTTCATTGTGTACTGGACCCTAGACTGGCTGAGAAACCCCCTTGTGTACTGTCTCTGGACCGGACGACTACTGTATTGAACAATCCTTTCCTGTTTTGTGTTTTGGACATCAGACTGTATTACGACCATTCTATTTGCCCATCGAACTATATTCTGCCTGTATTCAATAAATATTGTTATTGATTGATATTGCACTTGTGTGGACATTTGAATTTGTTTGTTTTTGAACCGTGACGAGTCTGAACACCACCAGGCTCGTCACACAGTATACCGGTTCAACCATTATACTGCCCACTCCTATGCTGATATATGAGAAATATATCAACTAAAATGTAATAAATTGGTGTCCTATTAGCTATTACTGGATTGTATGAACAAGACACAGGGCTAGATCCACAAAGAATGGATTGCACGGTGCTAATTGCACCCTTACTTACAATTCATTATGAATTGAAAATGGGGGACCCTGATGTAAACAAGACGAAAGACTTTCTCTGGTCTGCATCCCCTTAACAATTGTGTGTATTGAGCCGTATTGTATTGTACCCATTCTGCAATCTGTTAAATAAAGTTTTCATTCATTCATTTGGCAATAATGAAGGGGTGGAACGGTTCACAAAATCGACGGTTCGGTTCGTATCACGGTTTTAGGTTTACGGTTTTCGGTTCGGTATACGTTTTTTTTTTTTGTTTTTTTAATGTAACACTCCAAAAATACCATACATCAACATAAGATATATAGCCTAAAAATAATCCAACTTTTCAGTTATTCTCAAGGACGTAGTCATGCAAAAACTGAAAGAATGAGGCCATTTGACACCAGGCACATTATTTTGACAGTGACGGTTAGAGCTAGGAGAGATGTTGGTACAGCAAGAGGGGAGGCATTTCTGATTTAAACATGCTTCTCATTTATTTGTTAAAAAAAAAGGTTTACCTTTAATAATGTTTGGCACACAAAGACCGAACTGACTGAAAAATATAGGCAACATTTGTCAAAGTATTAACTCGTCAATATACCCCTCTTCCCCACTAATCAAACTGGTGTCGTGGAGTCACTTCTCTGTGAGCGTTTCCACGGTTAGCTTGCAGCTAACATTAGTTAGCTCGCGGCTAAAGTTAGTTAGCTCGTAGCTAACGTAACGTTATATAACCAAACAATACACACATGCCCCGAATGCGTACCGTTCGGTACGACCTCCACGGTTCAGGGCATGTGTGTATTGTTCGGTACACGGTTCGAATGCGTACCGTTCCACCCCTATTGAGCCGTACTGTATTGTACCCATTCTGCAATCTGTTAATAAAATGTTCATTAAATCAATCACATGCGCGGTTCAATCAATGACCTGTCAACGTAGATGGAGAAGATCTGTCCCAGTAAGATGGAGAAGATCTGTCCCAGTAAGATGGAGAAGATCTGTCCCAGTAAGATGGAAAAGATCTGTCCCAGTAAGGATCTAGATGGAGAAGATCTGTCCCAGTAAGATGGAGAAGATCTGTCCCAGTGAGGATCTAGATGGAGAAGATCTGTCCCAGTAAGGATCTAGATGGAGAAGATCTGTCCCAGTAAGGATTAGAGTTGTTCCGATACCGATACCAGTATCGGAAAAGCCGCCGATACTGCCTAAAATGCTGGTATCGGTATCGGCCGATGCTGCTCTAATGCTGCGCTCCGATACCATATGACGTAATTTATCAACAACACTGCGGTATGTTGAGTGAGCATTATAAAACAAACGTGTGCTTAATCGACCGTGAATTAAAGTGTCAATGCCATTTGTCATTTTAACAGCAGATACTTTCTTAAATGTCATCGTCCCGACAGAGCGGTGTTGACGGGGAGCTCATGGGTTCGCTTGGTGGCTGGTGTTATTAGCATTGAACAGCTAACCGAAAGCTAGCTTTAACGTTACCTTGGCTAAAGTTGGGGCTATTCATAATCCAGCAATAATGGCTGCAGACCTGCAAGCAAAGTACAGCAAGTTGGCAAAGGAGTATTCGTTAAATCACAATGTCACGAGTAACGTTACAGTCTTTCCATATACCGGTAGCTCATGCTAGCTAACCTAGCTCACGTTGACGTTGTCATTGAGACCACCTCGCGTACACAATTAATGACATGTTGCGGACAGCCATATCGGTGACAATGTTTAGCTTTTAGTGCCAAATGATAAGAGTCTGAGGCGGAGTCTCAAAAGGGAATGTTGAATATTTATTGTGCAAAAATCACAACAGATCCTCTGCTACTGAAACGGAGCCTTGTAGACTGAGTAGGGTATATCTGCAGAGCCACTGGGTAGCGAGTGCAGCAACGTATAATGTCCGTGTGGATCATTGGAGTAGGGTATATCTGCAGTGCTGCAGCCCCATACTCATTGATTAATGATACTAATACAAATCTATACAATCACCTGTTGTTGAATAAATACCATTACTTTCTAGTTATTACTAAAAAAAACAGTATATATAAAACAGTATCTGTTTAAAAAAAAAGAAAAAAAAAAAAGTATAATTTATATAATATCGTTTTTTTTTTTTTTTTTGGTATCGGATAAGAATCGGTATCGGCCGATACCCAAAGCTTAGGTATCGGAATCGGATCGGAAAGGAAAAAATGGTATCGGAACATCTCTAGTAAGGATCTAGATGGAGAAGATCTGTCCCAGTAAGATGGAGAGGATCTGTCCCAGTAAGATGGAGAAGATCTGTCCCAGTAAGATGGAGAAGATCTGTCCCAGTAAGGATCTAGATGGAGAAGATCTGTCCCAGTAAGGATCTAGATGGAGAAGATCTGTCCCAGTGAGGATCTAGATGGAGAAGATCTGTCCCAGTAAGATGGAGAAGATCTGTCCCAGTAAGATGGAGAAGATCTGTCCCAGTAAGATGGAGAAGATCTGTCCCAGTAAGGATCTAGATGGAGAATATCTGTCCCAGTAAGGACCTAGATGGAGAAGATCTGTCCCAGTAGAGACCTAGATGGAGAAGATCTGTCCCAGTAAGGACCTAGATGGAGAAGATCAGTCCCAGTAAGGACCTAGATGGAGAAGATATGTCCCAGTAAGGATCTAGATGGAGAAGATCTGTCCCAGTAAGGATCTCCAGTGAAAGGACTCATCCTTCTGTGGAACCAAGTCTTATAATAGATCTACATGAAGATAAGGGTCTAAAAAAAACAAAAGTACAGTAATTGAAGGATGACTTTGAGTCGTCCTTCATCCTCTAGGCTTTGGTGTGTATAGCAGTGTGTTCCTTTTCCTCTCCCCCCTCTCTTCTCCCTCCCCTCTCTTCTCTCTCTCCCTTCTCTTCTCTCTCTCTCTCTCAGGTCTGAGTCATGAATGAGAGTCTGGTGTACTGTAGCCCGGTGCAGTGTCCTGATCGGAGAAGAGCAGAGCTGAACAGGAGGAGAGGAGAAGGGAGGGGAAGGGAAGGGAGGGGAGGGGAGGAGGGAGAGGAGAGGAGAGGAGAGGAGAGGAGAGGAGAGGAGAGGAGAGGAGAGGAGGAGGGAGAGGAGAGGGAGAGGAGAGACAGCTCTAAATAAAGATTTCAGGTTGAAAACAGGAAATGGCTCAGTGAACAGCGAGGGCAGAGCTGCGCCCACAACATCCCTCTCTCTCTGTCTCTCCCTCTCTCTCTCTGTCTCTCCCTCTCTCTCTCCCTCCCTCTCTCTCTCTCTCTTTCTCTTTTTTTCTCCCTCTGGTTGTTTCTCGCCTTTTATGTATCTCTCTCTTGCAAAATATGTACCTCATTCTGTGTCTTTCTCTCTGTCCTGCAGCCTTTACTTTACTGTTTGATTGATTGATTGATTAATTGATTGATTGATTGATTGATTGGAAATTTTATTAACAGATTGCAGAATGGGTACAATACAATACGGCTCAATACACAAAATTGTTAAGGGGATGCAGACCAGAGAAAGACTTTCGTCTTGTTTACATCAGGGTCCCCCATTTTCAATTCATAACATTTATGACATACACGACATACAGATATACAGTACTGTTACATCCAGACATTTATGACATACAAGATATACAAATATACAGTACTGTTTATTTACAGACAGAGTTTCTAAAAGAGAATATATACATTTGAGGGGGAGGAAACTGTACATTGGGGGAGTTGGGTCGGGGAGAGTTGGGTCGGGGGGGTTTGGACATTTACCGGGGCCAGTTTCTAATTGCGGCCTCCCGTAGGTGCTTTTTTAGAGCGGTTTTGAAGGTGGGTACGGATTCACATTATTTTACGGCTGTGGGTAGGGCGTTCCACATTGTTGTGGCATAATTGCGAAATGTGTTTAGTCCCTTGTTTGAGCCGAATCTGGGTTTGACATGATTTGTGGAACTCCCTCTGGTGTTGTGGTCGTGGTATTCACTGACCTTTGGGAAGTATTTCAACATGTACATGGGTACCTTAGTGGTGTAGTGTATCTTGTAGACCAGGCCCATTGCAAGTTGCTGTACTCTGTCGTCTACTCTAAGCCATCCTAGGTTGTCAAAATGGGCAGGGGTGAGGTGGGTTTTAGGAGTAAGGTCAAGTAGTAGTCTGACCAGTTTGTTTTGTAATCTTGTTTTTAGTGCCTTTGAGGTGCTTTGGTACCATGAGGTGCAAGCATAGTCGTAATACCCTTGAATGAGTGCTCAGGGTATTCTTGTTTACCAGAGAGAAGATCCGGTACAAGAATCTTGTTCGTTGGTTGACTTTTCTTATTACATTGGTTGCCATTTTGTCACAGGAAAGATTTGCCTCTAGGATGGAACCCAGGTATGTAATTTCATCTTTCCTTGTGACAATATTGTCACCCACTGTAACCGAGAAGCCGTTGGCCTTGCTGAGTTTGTTATTTGATCCAAAGAGAATGGACTCTGTTTTACCCAGGTGTAATGATAGTTTGTTATCAGTGAGCCAGGTGCAGATTCTGCCGAGTTCAGAGCTGAGGGCATTTTCAACCTGTAACTTGTTTTTGTCAGAGACCAGCAGGGCTGAATCGTCCGCGAACAGGAACAAGTTGCAGTCACAAGCTGATGACATGTCATTTGCATAAATTAGGAACTGTCTCTCTGTGTCTTTCTCTCTGCCCTGCAGCCTTTAATTTACTGTCTCTCTCTGTGTCTTTCTCTCTGTCCTGCAGCCTTTACTTTACTGTCTCTCTGTGTCTTTCTCTGTCCTGCAGCCTTTACTTTACTGTCTCTCTGTGTCTTTCTCTGTCCTGCAGCCTTTACTTTAATGTCTCTCTGTGTCTTTCTCTCTGTCCTGCAGCCTTTACTTTACAGTCTCTCGCTGTGTCTTTCTCTCTGTCCTGCAGCCTTTACTTTACTCTCTCTCTGTGCCTTTCTCTGTCCTGCAGCCTTTACTTTACTGTCTATCTGTGTCTTTCTCTGTTCTGCAGCCTTTACTTTACTGTCTCTCTCTGTGTCTTTCTCTCTGTCCTGCAGCCTTTACTTTAGTCTCTCGCTGTGTCTTTCTCTCTGTCCTGCAGCCTTTACTTTACTGTCTCTCTCTGTGTCTTTCTCTCTGTCCTGGAGCCTTTACTTTACTCTCTCTCTCTCTCTCTCTCTTCAAAACCGCTCTTAAAGAGCACCTACGGGAGGCTGCAATTAGAAACTGGCCACCGTAAATGTCCAAACTCCCACCCACCCCCTCCTAATAGACAGTCTCCTCCCCACCGTATGTATATATTTTCTCCCACCCGCCCACCCCCTCATAATGCACAGTCTCCTCCCCATCATATGTATATAGTTTCTGTTAGGATCTCTGGGTAACAGTACCGTATATTTGCATATTGTATATGTCACAAATGTTACAGTACTATATATATATACTATATACTACTATACTATATACCTGTTTGTCATGTATGTGCTGCATGTCATAAATGTCATGATGTCATGTATGTTGTGTATGTCATAAATGTCACTATGAATTGAAAATGGGGGACCCTGATGTAAACAAGACAAACGTCTTTCTCTGGTTTGCATCCCCTTAACAATTGTGTGTATTGAGCCGTACTGTATTGTACCCATTCTGCAATCTGTTAAATAAAGTTTTCATTCATTCTGTCTTTCTCTCTGTCCTGCAGCCTTTACTTTAATCTGTCTTTCTCTCTGTCCTGCATCCTTTACTTTACTCTCTCTGTCTTTCTCTCTGTCCTGGAGGCGTCTATTCGAAACCCAAACGGTTCGTGCTTCTGCGTTCGCGTTTTCCGCTCTGATTGGCCACTGACCTACGCTAGTTTTGCCCAATTGCAATTGGCACAAGTGTAAATAATGGATTAGTCACTAAGTTTTAACATCCGCTGACTTAGCTCACCTCGTTTGTCACCTCATTCGTCTGCTAGCTGTGGAGCCTATGGTCACAAGTTCAAATCACTCTTGGTTAAATTTTTTCTTTTTTCTTTTTTACGTTTAATTAATTTATCCACTCTGGTTGGATGGTGTGTATGTATATGTATGTATTGTACTATTGTGCTGTATAATGACAATACATTTTAATCGAATCTCATTTTGAAATCGCTACGCTGCCTATGGACACGACAGTGGCGCGTCAGACAGCTTCGAATGTATTGTCATTATACAGCACAATACATACATATACATAATACATACACACCATCCAACCAGAGTGGATAAATTAATTAAACGTAATAAAAAAAAAAAATATTGAACCAAGAGTGATTTGAATGTCATGTTCTACAGTAGGGCGTACTACTGTGATACCAAATCAGATGTCATGCTAATATGTCATGTTCTACAGTATGGCGTACTACTGTGATACCCATTTCAAAGTGCGTGTGTGCGAGGCTCGCTCTCCGCTCTCCACGCATTATTTCTACGCTCATACCGGCGTCGGCAAAACTAGCGTAGGTCAGTGGCCAATCAGAGCGGAAAACGCGAACGCGGAACGCACGAACCGTTTGGGTTTCGAATAGACACGTCCTGGAGCCTTTACTTTACTCTCTCTGTCTTTCTCTCTGTCCTGCAGCCTTTACTTTAATCTCTGTCTTTCTCTGTCCTGCAGCCTTTACTTTACACTCTCTCTCTCTCTCTCTCTCTCTCTCTCTCTCTCTCTCTCTCTCTCTCTCTCTCTCTCTCTCTCTCTCTCTCTCTCTCTCTCTCTCTCTGTCCTGCAGCCTTCACTTTACGCTCTCTCTGTCTTTCTCCCTGTGTGCGTGTCACCAATCGCTAAGCATGTATGAGTGTAAAGTCATAAAGTTGAGTGTGAGTGACCACGTTTGTATATTTGTGCACATGCAAGACCACGTATGTATGTGCACATGTGTGAGTTGTATTTGTGAGGTTATGAGTGTATGGTTGTGTGTGTGTGTGTGTGTGTGTGTGTGTGTGTGTGTGTGTGTGTGTGTGTGTGTGTGTGTGTGTGTGTGTGTGTGTGTGTGTGTGTGTGTGTGTGTGTGTGTGTGTATGTGTATGTACGCACACATGCACGTATGTATGTGTGTAATAGAGCTTGACTCATGATGAGTTCACTCTGCCCACCCACTAGTCAGACACACCAGGCTACGTGTTGCTTCCATCTACCAGTGTTACCAGTGAGACACACAGGGCTACGTGTTGCTTCTGTAACGGAAGTCTGTGAGTAATATCCACAGTCACGATGGACTGTGTTGTGAAGTGACTGTGGCAGTAAGCGGTACTGCGAGTTAAACTCACTCCCCCTTAAAAGACACATAGACACTTTACCAAGAAGTGAATTCACCTCTTGGTATAGCGGTCTGTGATGTCGCCCGTGGTGCGGCCGACCCGGGGTCGAAACTCCTTCGGGTCATCGAAACCTAACACGCAGAGGTGTCAAGTACGATCGGTCACACTTCCATCTACCAGTGTTACCAGTGAGACACACAGGGCTACATGTTGCTTCCATCGACCACACTGTTGCACCTCAGCATTGTAACTGTTGGTGGGATGATGGGTCTCTAGAATTAGATCGTAGCCATCATGGTCCATTAATAGTGCTCACAGATGGGGGTATTTTTATATCAATGAAACCAGACCTCCCCATTCCTTCTATTAATACACACAGGCTTATTACGTGCAGGAGACACATACAGTAGAAGTAACACACACACACACAAATCCATATACAATGTATGTAAGCATGCATGCAGGGACATATAGTACACGCATGTGGACCACACTCACACACACACATACAAAAAATTCATGTACATTGTATGCATGCTGTGAGGTTTTGTCCGCTCCCCACCCACTCGCTCCGTTCCTTTAAGGTATTTTTGTTAATCAATTGCATTTCCCGCCTCACGCTTCTTTCCTGTAAGATGCCGTGTTGATTGGTGCTCTCCCCACCACACGCTTCTGGAGCAATGATCAATTTCATCCCACAGCTGTCACAGCTTGTCATTAGCGCCCCGTGGCTTTATATACCCTGATCTCCCTAATATCGATGTTGGATCGTTTTGAATATTCCCTGCATCTGCCTTTCTTTCCCGTCGCTGTCTGTTGCTCCCCAGGACTCTCGTGAAGTATCCCTGTTGGAGAACCTGATTCCCCGTACGAAGCTACGCCTCGTTTATCTGCCCGCTTTACGCGTTGCGCTCTGGTGAGTTTTTGGAAACAGTCCTTTTTGGATCAATCGTTTTTGTGTGTTTATGAAACACCGAAGAGATCCCGTTTTTGTTATACTGTTCTCACCTATTTTTGTTGTTGGATTTACACGTTGGATTACCGTATTGTTTTTTCTCTGGACACTGCTAACTGTGTGTATCACACCGAAGATCAAGTCACTTGGATATATTGTTTGGATCAGTCACCTCTCTGTTTCTATTGTGCGCTGAGCTAACTGGGATTTCTCTCTCTCTCTCCGCTTCCACCTGGAGTGTATGCTGGGGGGATCTGCAGAGCGGCTCAGACGTCACAGGCAAATTCCTCACCATCACCTTCTGGGAGAATCTGCAGAGCCGCAAACATTCTTCACATGCCAGATTCCCCGTTTGTTCTGTTCTCCACCTAATTCAATCTTGTGACTCTGTGAATAAACACGCCCTTGTTTTTGGCTAACTCTGAAACAACTCTCTCTGTGCCGTTGCGCTTGGGGTCGGTTACAAACCCTAACATTACGATCCAACCATGACGACCCCAGCCGACACAGAGAGAGTCAGAACAGCATTGGCAGTCCAGATAGAGTTAACCAAGGAACACAGCCAACAGCTAGACAGGGCTGCGGCTGCTGTACAGGAACTCCGAGAGCAGGTCCTGCCTATTCACGGGTCCCTGGGCGCTCTGGCTAGCCAGCAGTCTAGTATTCTCCTCCACTTACACACGCTGAGTGAAACCATTAACACCTTGCTTGTAACCCCACTTCCTTCAGGAGCCTTGGCCGGAGCATCACCCGCAGCCCTGGCAGGCCCCGCACCTCCCGATCCCGCACCTCGGGAGCCCCGTCTCTCCGAACCACGGCTGTTCGACGGTAACTTCGAGGATTGTGCCACATTCATCATGCAATGTGAGTTGGTTTTTCGTCATCAACCCAGTCGTTTCACTTCAAGGGGAGCCCAAGTGGCCTACATGACTAACTTGCTCTCAGGCCGGGCAGCCCAGTGGGTCACTGCCTCCTGGGCAATGGAGGCAGACTTCTGTTTCTCCTACCCAGACTTCGTGGCTGAGCTCCGCAGGGTTTTCCACCATCCAGCCCGTGGTCTGGACCCTGGAGCCCGGTTGGGTACCTTCCGGCAGGGCAGCGGCGGGGTTACCGACTACGTGCTGGAGTTCAGACTGGCTGCTACGGAGAGCGGTTGGAACGACCAAGCACTTCGTCTTACCTTCATGAGGGGGCTCAACGACGCAGTCAGGGACCAGCTCGCGACCCGTGAGGAACCTGAGTCCCTCGAGGACCTGTTCAGCCTCGCCATTCGCATCGACGGACGCCTCCAGGAGAGAAGACGTGAGAGAACCCGACAGGGACCTCCAGAGGTACTCCGGACCCCCCGTACTCGTGACGGTACTGCTGGTCGCCCTGCTCCCAACACGACTGGTGGTTTTTTTCCCTCCCGTTCGGTACCCGAGGAGGAACCCATGCAGCTGGGACGTTCTCATCTGAGCCAAGCTGAACGGGAGGCGAGGTTCAGGTCCGGCCTTTGCCTCTACTGCGGTCGGGAGGGACACCGTATCGCCAACTGCCCCACCCGGCCAAAAGACCAGGCTCGCCGGGACCCCGGGAGATCCTGGTGAGCCGTTTTTCTCGTTCCCAGAGCCGTGCACCACCTGGCCATCTGATGAGCGTCACCCTGGCCTGGGCGGACCAACGGGCCACGGTGGAGGCACTCATTGACTCGGGGGCAGACGAGAGTTTCCTAGACTTCGAGTTTGCTACCCGGGCCAACATTCCACTTGAGGACCTAGTGAGGCCATTGGAGGTATTCGCATTGGACCAACACCGCCTGGCTGACATCACTCAACGCACCTGCCCTGTCCTGCTCACCATTGCTGGTAACCACGTTGAGAGACTCCAGTTCCTTATCACCAGATCCCCTCTTGTCCCAGTAGTCCTGGGCCGGCCCTGGCTCGCGCTGCACGAGCCCCACATCGCCTGGTCCTCCGGTACCATCAAGGGCTGGAGCTCCTCCTGTCATGCCCAGTGTCTTCAGGCGGCGTCCTGTCCCCCGCCCCGGAGATCCGTTGGTGAGCCGCCTCCGGACCTCTCGACCATACCCCCCGAGTACCACGACCTCATGGAGGTTTTCAGTAAGTCCAGGGCTCAGGCCCTTCCGCCTCACCGGCCTTACGACTGTGCCATCGACCTCCGCTCAGGGGCTCCCCTTCCCGGCAGCCGCCTCTACAGTCTGACCGTCCCGGAGAAGGCGGCGATGGATCAATACATCTCTGAGTCCTTGGAAGCAGGACTCATTCGGCCTTCCTCCTCTCCTGTGGCGGCCGGTTTCTTCTTTGTTGGGAAGAAGGACGGGGACCTTCGACCCTGCATCGACTATCGCCAGCTCAACGAGATCACCATTAAGAACAAGTATCCTCTACCTCTCATGAACTCCACTTTCGAGCCTCTCACCCAGGCTACCGTCTTTACCAAGCTGGACCTCCGGAGTGCCTACCATCTAGTCCGTATCCGTGAGGGCGATGAATGGAAGACCGCCTTCAAGACTCCCAGGGGCCACTACGAGTACCTGGTGATGCCGTTCGGCCTCACCAACGCTCCGGCGGTATTCCAGGCGCTCATGAACGACGTCCTTCGTGACATGCTGGAGGAGTTTGTGGTAGTATACCTAGACGACATCCTCATCTTCTCCAAGACCCTCGAGGAACACATCCAGCATGTCCGCCGTGTGCTGGAACGCCTCCTCCACAATCGGCTCTTCGTCAAGGCGGAGAAGTGCCGATTCCACTCCGACTCCGTCGATTACCTGGGCTTCATCGTGGAGAAAGGCTTGACCCGAGCTGATCCTCACAAGATCCAGGCCGTGGAGGAATGGCCTGAACCCACCTCTCGGAAGGAGTTACAGAGCTTCCTCGGGTTCGCCAACTTCTACCGAAGGTTCATCCGGAACTACAGTCAAGTGGCAGAACCGCTTACCAGACTGACCTCTCCCGCCCTGCCGTTCGACTGGTCCCCAGCGGCGTGTGCTGCGTTCCGCTCCCTCAAGAAGAGGTTCACTTCCGCCCCGATCTTGCTCCATCCAGACCCCAAGAGACAGTTCATCGTTGAGGTGGACGCCTCGGATACTGGACTGGGAGCTATCTTATCCCAGCGGTCGGCAACGGACCAGAAGGTACATCCGTGCACCTTCTACTCGCGTCAGTTCCTCCCTGCCGAGAGGAACTATGACATCGGCAATCGGGAGCTGCTGGCGGTTGTGGCTGCCTTGGAGGAGTGGCGTCATTGGCTAGAGGGGGCCGAGGAGCCGTTTACCATTTGGACGGACCACAAGAACCTGACGTACATCCGTGCTTCCAAGCGCCTCAATGGCCGGCAGGCAAGATGGGCCAGCTTCCTCAGTCGGTTCGACTTCTCGCTGATGTTTCGCCCTGGTTCCCGCAACACGAAGGCCGACTCCCTGTCCCGGTTACACTCCAAGGGGGCTCCAACCACTGAGGACCCGACTCCCATCCTCCCAGAGGCCAGGGTGGTAGGAGTCGTCACCTTGGGCATCGAGGGGGTGGTAAGGCGTGCCCTACGCTTCCATCGCGCTCCAGGCAATGTACCGGTTCATCGTCTCTTCGTCCCCGACTCGGTCCGGTCCCGGGTCCTCCAGTGGGGCCATACCAGCCGGTTCGCCTGCCACCCGGGCGTTCATCGCACGTTCTCCTTCCTGGCTCGTCGATTCTGGTGGCCCACCATGAGGAACGACGTCAAGGAGTTCGTACTGGCCTGCGCGGTCTGCGCCCGCAGCAAGGCCTCCCACCAGGCACCCTCCGGGCTATTACAGCCGCTTCCCATTCCGAGCCGTCCTTGGTCACATGTGGCGCTGGACTTCGTCACAGGTCTTCCCTCCTCCCAGGGGAACACGTGCCTTCTGACCGTGGTGGATCGGTTCAGCAAGGGGGTTCACCTCGTGGCCCTTCCCAAACTTCCCTCGGCGGCCGAGACGGCGGACCTCCTGACACACCACGTGTTTCGCCTCCATGGTTTTCCCCAGGACGTCGTCTCGGACCGGGGGCCCCAGTTCACTTCCCAGGTATGGCGGGCTTTTTGCAAGGGATTGGGGGCAACGGTCAGTCTTTCCTCTGGTTATCATCCCCAGACTAACGGACAAACGAAGAGGATGAACCAGAGCGTGGAGTCTGCTCTTCGGTGTGTGGCTGCCGAGAGACCAGCTTCTTGGAGCCGTTTCCTTCCCTGGGTCGAGTACTCCATCAACTCCATGGTCAGTTCCGCCACCGGCCTCTCACCCTTTGAGGTATCCCTGGGCTACCAACCCCCTCTTTTCCCTGCACAGGAGACAGAGGTGGCAGTTCCCTCCGTACAGGACCACCTCGACCGGTGCCGTCGGGTCTGGGAGATCGCCAGGACCGCGCTGCTCCGGTCATCAGAGCGCGCCTGTCGTGGGGCTGACCGGCGCCGGATTCCTGCGCCGACGTACCACCCTGGGCAGAGGGTGTGGCTTTCCGCGAGGGACCTCCCACTTCGGTCCTCGGCCAAGAAACTTAACCCCCGGTTCGTCGGACCTTTCGAGGTTCTGAAGGTACTCAGTCCGGCGGCGGTGCGTCTTAAGCTTCCTGCGTGCATGCACATTCACCCCATTTTCCATGTGTCCCGGGTTAAGCCTGTCTCTCTCAGTCCCCTGATGCCTCCTGCTCCGGATCCACCTCCTCCCAAGATGGTGGACGGTCACCCCCAGTGGCAGGTCCGCCGGTTGATGGGCGTTCGACGGCGGGGTCGGGGGTTCCAGTACCTGGTGGACTGGGAGGGGTACAGTCCGGAGGAACGGAGCTGGGTCTCCCGCCAGCTCATCGTGGATCCCGGCCTGATCACCGACTTCCATCATGCCCATCCGGGCGAGCCGGGTCGGCCTGGTCGCCGGGTGGCTCCCGTGGAGGGGGGGGGTACTGTGAGGTTTTGTCCGCTCCCCACCCACTCGCTCCGTTCCTTTAAGGTATTTTTGTTAATCAATTGCATTTCCCGCCTCCCGCTTCTTTCCTGTAAGATGCCGTGTTGATTGGTGCTCTCCCCACCACACGCTTCTGGAGCAATGATCAATTTCATCCCGCAGCTGTCACAGCTTGTCATTAGCGCCCCGTGGCTTTATATACCCTGATCTCCCTAATATCGATGTTGGATCGTTTTGAATATTCCCTGCATCTGCCTTTTTTTCCCGTCGCTGTCTGTTGCTCCCCAGGACTCTCGTGAAGTATCACTTCTATCCCCAGGCCATCAGGCTGCTAAACGAACAATAATCACTATGCAACAACCATCAAATGCACACAGCACACACACCCACACGCACACACTCACTCAAACAAACAACACACTGCAGCACCCACTCTCCACACTTTAGATCACACAAACACACTTACACTTTATATTTATTGATAAAGGATTTGCACTACAACTCGTACACCTACTGTGAATTGTACCTAAATTGCACCTCGTCCCATTTCTCCATTTCTGCCTTGCACTATATAGTATTGTATATTAGTACACTGCACAGTATTGTATATTGTATGGTAACTACGTCTATTCTGCATCGAACATTGTACATATGTCTAAACTGAACACTGTGACCTCATTTTTTTTACTTCTAATTTTACTATGTTATTTTATTTCATACTTATCTTGTCTTGCACAGTCTCTGGAGCGCAACAGTAAGAAGCATTTTGTATAAAAGTATTCTGTACTTCTGTATGACAACTATTAAAGAAACTTGAAACTTGAAACTTGTTGGAGAACCTGATTCCCCGTACGAAGCTACGCCTCGTTTATCTGCCCGCTTTACGCGTTGCGCTCTGGTGAGTTTTTGGAAACAGTCCTTTTTGGATCAATCGTTTTTGTGTGTTTGTGAAACACAGAAGAGATCCCGTTTTTGTTATACTGTTCTCACCTAATTTTGTTGTTGGATATACACACGTTGGATTACCGTATTGTTTTTTCTCTGGACACTGCTAACTGTGTGTATCACACCGAAGATCAAGTCACTTGGATATATTGTTTGGATCAGTCACCTCTCTGTTTCTATTGTGCGCTGAGCTAACTGGGATTTCTCTCTCTCTCTCTCCGCTTCCACCTGGAGTGTATGCTGGGGGGATCTGCAGAGCGGCTCAGACGTCACAGGCAAATTCCTCACCATCACCTTCTGGGAGAATCTGCAGAGCCGCAAACATTCTTCACATGCCAGATTCCCTGTTTGTTCTGTTCTCCACCTAATTCAATCTTGTGACTCTGTGAATAAACACGCCCTTGTTTTTGGCTAACTCTGAAACAACTCTCTCTGTGCCGTTGCGCTTGGGGTCGGTTACAAACCCTAACACATGCATGCATACACACAGGGACGCACCCTTGTGGACACATACGGACAGACACACACACACACACACACACATTCATGCATTGTATGCAAGCATGCATGCACGCAGAGACACACACTCACATAGACAGACACGTAGATGCACATGCACACACACAAATTTGCTACCCTCATCACTACGCTCCTCTTTTAATAGACTGTGTACATGTTAAGATATCTGCCACCTGGTTTTGACGTCACACAGTCTTGAATCAGAGCGTGAAGACAAGAAAACCTAACCTCAAGCTTGCTGTGTAGCTGAAAATCTAGCTCTGAAGTATCTTCATGAACCCTTCCTGAGGTGAAGAAGTAGGAGATTAAGTACTTTTATTCTATTTACCTTTATTAGAAGAAACACTGCTGCGATTCCCCATGTGCGTGGGGGGGGGGGGGGGGGGGGGGGGGGGGGGGGGTCCATCCCTCTGTTTTTCCCATCCCTACATCTGCTTAATCTGTTTTTATACGGTATGAGTAACTACAGCCCGGCACTACAGCTGAAGATGCACTTCCTGCTGCTCCACCCACTGCACTCTCCATGGCTCTGAAGCCTTTGTCTTGGGATTTACCAAATGTGTGCTTTGGGAGAGGTAACATGAAGACAACTGATGTTCGGTTCTTTAGTGTTTCTGCTGCTTAAAGGAACACGCCAACATGTTGTTATCCTAGCTTAGCAGAATGAGTGGAAGCGGACCTGACCGGTTAGCCTTCGGGGGATGTGTTAGTTGGACAATGCCTAGGCTAACCGGTCATGTCTGCTTCCATTCATTGTGCTAAGCTAGGCTAACATGCAGCCAGATAGCTTTCTACTGAACGCACAGAGAGGAAACTGGTATCTATCTTCTTGTCTCTCTCTGGAGAAGACAGTAAGCCAATTTCCCAAAATGTTGGCGTGTTCCTTTAATAATTTGACCTGTGTGACCTACCTAGCCTACTGTGCTTTAACGAAATCAGTTAATTCATCGAACTAAATTTAGATCAAACGCTTTATACATTATGTAAACCTTATTCTTACATAGCCTGTTACTTTACTGTCCCGCAGGATCGGCACGTTGTGCTGCATTCGGTCACTGTACAAGATGAAAAGGGAGCAGCAAACTCATCCATTTGAAAGTAAAACATAGCCTGTTGAGAATCCGTTCAGTTAATCTCTTTGCAAATGAAGACAAACAAACGAAACATTAAATTACTTCGTATTGCATCATCTTCAAGTTCAAGTTCTTTATTTGTCAAATACACAACAATACAGGGGCATTGCAGGTAATGAAAGTATTGTGTTTCGACCTCAGACTCAACAGTGCACAATTAAGATACATCAATGAATACAAAAATGGTAACAATAGGTAGTAGTAGTAACATCAAATAAAATATAAAAAGAGGTAGGATAAAATAGTCAATTATTTACAGAAAGTGTCATGTGTATATACATGTTATGGTGCAGTGCAGGGTAAGTGTGTTTGTGTGTGTGTGTGTGTGTGTGTGTGTGTGTGTGTGTGTGTGTGTGTGTGTGTGTGTGTGTGTGTGTGTGTGTGTGTGTGTGTGTGTGTGTGTGTGTGTGTGTGTGTGTGTGTGTGTGTGTGTGTGTGTCCAATAACAATAAGTAGTAGTAGTACGATAAATAAAATAAAATATCAAAATGTGGTAAGATGGAATAAAATAGTACATTTATACAGAAAGTGTCTTGCGTAAAAGTGTAAATGCATCTTATGGTCCAGTGCAGGGTGCATGTGTCTTGTGTGTGTGTGTGTGTGTCGGTACCGTTTGCCAGACGGTAGCAGAGTGAACAGTTTGTGACTGGGGTGACTGTGGTCTCTGGGAATGTCCCGGGTTTTCCTACTGCAGCTCAGTCCTGGTGTGTTGTGCTGGTTTAACCACCCTTTGCAGAGCCTTGCGGTCGGTGGCTGAGCAGTTGCCATACCAGGCAGTGATGCAGCCAGTCAGGATACTCTCTATGAGATGTGTGCATTTTATATAGATATATCTATATAATCCTTTATGGCCTACATGAAAACATATATATTTTTATATATAATGTTTTACATATATTGGAATTAACACGTGGTGTTCTCAAAAATACTGAGATATTAAACAGGGACATAGAGAAATAAAAACATTGGCATTTAATTTTTTTTATAATAAAGACATTTACATACAGGTGTGAGTACAGTTTGCATCTCTAGAGCTACATCTAACCCCACCGGTGTGACTGACTTAAAGCTGTTGTTGGATGTATCGTTTTGAAGACTCCAAACATTGTCTGAGCGGCAGGATTATGGTAATTAATTAGACCCAACATCAAAGGCAGCAGATGTCTTTATGCATTTGCACTCAGCGCCTTTCATATTCCAACTTGACAGCAGTCTTGAACAAAGGCTACGTTCACACTGCAATCCTTAGTGCTCAATTCAGATGTATTGCTCAGATCAGATTTTTTTGGTTTGGTTGTTCACATAATTTTTTAAATGTGGCCAATATCAGATTCCATTGTGAACAATAACGAAGATGGAAGTAAACATGGAGGACACAGTTTAGGCTATGGTTTAATTTCTAAGTTGATGTGCAGTGGAGGCCAGCTAATTTGTGAGCAGATGATAATGGGGGCGAGGAGGAGGTGAACGAGAGCCATTTCCTCTTTCAATGTGCTTTCAAACACAGCCCGGTTACAATATGTCCCCTCAAGTTTTTCTTGTACAGGAGTATAACCCCAAATAATTGTATGGTAAACACCCCACTGTCCCTCCACTGACCACCTCCATCACAGCTGTTTGTATTCACAGAGGGACTCCCGCCCGCGCAGAATTGTGACAAATGTCAATCTTGAGTGACGCGAAGGTTGCATGAATTCCCATATGACTGTTCAGACTGAGGTCACATTGCAAAATAATCTGACCTGTATCTGATTTAGGACCGCATATGAAAGTGGCCCAAATCAGAATAGATCTGATTACATTAGATTAGTGCTGTTCACACTGTTGTGAAAAGAAAACTGATCTGAGCAAAACATTTAAATAAAAAAGATTTGGACCACTTTTCCCTGCAGTCTGAACATAGCCTAAAGAGACGCCTGAATTCAGGGATGGAAATTATACAAGTATTCTTTGGCAAAGACTAGTGCAAAATGGTCTCTATTAGCCAGTATGAATGGTGTTAGATGGATATGGTATATAGAGAAAAGCGCAGCGATCCCTAGACAGCTTTATTATGACCAAAAATACATTACCTTCCTATAAATCTATGCCACACCTAATGCTTTCTCCATCTCAACCTAACGCCCCTCCCCTCATATCTCCCTGCTCCCTGATGCATGCACACACACACACACACACACACACACTCGCACCACACACACACACACACACACACACACACACACACACACACACACACTCGCACACACACACTCGCACACACACACACACACACACACACTCGCACACACACACACACACACACACACACACACTCACACACACACACACACACACACACACACACACACATACACACACACCCACACATACACAACTACAAATGCATGCATGCACGCACTTGCACGCCCACACACACACCTACACACACACATCCATATGCACGCATGCAGACACACAGTCTCATACAAAGACCTCCATACACTAAACCAGGGCTGTTGGCACGCCTTACTTTCTCCTTACTTAATTTGGCTCATTAACCACCCACACACACACACACACACACACACACACACACACACACACACACACACACACACACACACACACACACACACACACACACACACACACACACACACACACACACACACACACACACACACACACACACACACACACACACACACACACACACACACACACACACACACACACACACACACACACACACACACACACACACACACACACACACACACACACACACACACACACACACACACACACACACACACACACACACACACACACACACACACAAACAGCGGGACACACACGCACACACACACAGGCCGGATACTTGACACTAGAGAAGGACTTAAGGCTACATAATACAACTTTAAGATAATAAAAGAACATAAGGGCGATATAGAAGAAATTAATATTACCATAATCACAAGGGATTTCCCCCCGGATATTAACATCATGATATCTGCTTTAAATACTTTATTTGGGGCTACGATTATCCTTTACAGATATCATAAGGAATGGTATTTATTTGTGTCAGTTTCATCTTCATTTGCAAAATTATGTTTATTTTGTATTTTTGTGGGTTCTGTACAAAGAATTTGTAGGTCAGGGCATCTCTGCAGCAGCACAATACTTGATTTAGAATTCTGACAGAGTTCACCTTTATCAAATAATACAGCCTCCTGCAATTTGAATATTGCACAAGACACTAATAATATTGTGAAGACACTAGTAGTCATATTGTGAAGACACTAGTCATAATGTGAAGAGACTAGTCATATTGCACAGGACACTACTAGTCATATATCTGTCATCTGTAATCCATATTATTCTGACATACGTACATAGGACTCAAATATTTACAGGTTTGATGTGCTTTTTGAGTACTTCTGGATACAGAAAACATTTGTTTCCACCATTCTGCCTGGCTGTCTGTTACAGTGGAGATGGAACAGCATGTTGCTAACTGTCCCTCCTCTTCTTCAATATGCCTACAATCCTAAAGCGACTAACGACCAGGAACATTTTATAGCGAAGGTCTTTGATATGTGTGGTCACTGGTCAAGGGCTGATTTTTGACCAGTTTGCCCAAGAAAGCTTGGTATACAAGTCATGTGGACACTGTGGTCTTCATTTGAGTCGCAAATGTATGCACACACACACACACAGACACACACATACATACGAAATGCAATCCTGAACCATAACAAGCAAACAGATTTCCGGTTTCTGAGGACATTGTATGTTGTACAGTATCACAGATAATATACTGTATTGTATTGTCCAGCAGCGTGGCTCCACAGGGCTCCACACTCATGATCCAAGCGGTTTGAGCCCGGTCGGGGAGATCTCTGTCCTCTGGACCTGGCGGTAACAATGTTCCCTGTTTTTTTTTTGATCCACTTTTTCTCCCATTTTTTCCATATTTTCTCCCATCCCAATTTCGTATCATCCAATTCAACCCTCCCCTGTCACGAACGCTGTTTCTTGCCTCCCACAAGCCGGCTG